>NC_048224.1:40528232-40660741 GCF_002007445.2 Ailuropoda melanoleuca | reverse complement strand
ATATATAATTTTTTTTTTTTTAAGATACAAAAGAAGGGTGCCTGGCTGGCTCAGTTGGAAGAGCATGTGACTCTTGATCTCAGTGTTGTGAGTTCGAGCCCCACGCTGGGTATAGAGATCATTAGAAAAAAATAAACTTAAAAAAAAAAAGATACAAAAGAGAAGACCAAAATACTAAAAGCTGGTTCTTTGAAAAGACTAGCAAAATAGACAAACCAGTGGCAACTTTAATCAAGATTAAGAACAACCTGGGGTGCCTGGGTGGCTCAGTTGGTTAAGCATCTGCCTTCGGCTCAGGTCATGATCTTGGGGTCCTGGGATCGAGCCCCACAAGGGGCTCCCCGCTTAGCGGGGAGTCTGCTTCTCCCACTCCCTCTGCCCCTCTCCCCTCTCCCCACTTGTACTCTCTCTAATAAATAAATATCTTTTAAAAAAAAGGGTTAAGAACAACTTTATGCCGTTAAATTTTAAAATAGACAAAATAAATAATTTATCTAGAGAAAAATTAGTAAAACCAAGGAAAAAGAAAGAACCCTTTAGTCATGGTGGGAAATGAATCAATAGTTAAAAATCCACCTGCAAAAAATCACACCAAGCTCAGATAGTTTTATAGGGGGTGTCACCAAATATTCTGGGCACAAAATAATTCCAATAGTAACACAAATTCCTCCAGTGAAAACGGTGAGTTCCCAACTCACTGAATAGGATTTATATAACCTCAGTACCAAAAACTGATAACGACTATACAGAAAATGAAATTCATAGGCTAATCTCACTCTTGAGTATAGACACAAAAATCCTTAACACACACACACGCGCGCGCACACACACACACACACACACACGCACAACCCCAAACTAAGATTCCAACCTCAGAAATTTTGTATAATGATGATACAAGGGGAAGGAGAGGAGGGAGAGAGGAGGGGGCTCAGTGATAAAAGGGTAGCATGAGGGATCCTTAGGATAGAACTGTTCTGTATCTTGGTTGTAGGAGAAGTCACATGAATCTACACGTGATAAAACTGCACAGAACTAAATACACACACAATGAGTGCACGTTAAACTGGTGAAATGTGACTAAGGTGAGTTGAATGGATGTCAGTGTCCTGGCGATGATCTATACTATAGTTAGGCAACATGTCATCATTGGGGAAAACTGGATGAAGGGCACAGGGGATACGGCTCTACGATTATTTCTTACAACTGGATGTGAATCTACAATTATCTCAAAATTTAAAGTTAAAAAAAAAAACCAACAACATAGGATCAAGCTTAGTTGGTTTCCCCAGGAATTGAGGATGGTTCAGCATTAGCAACTCTCGTTAATGTATTACCACGTTAACAGATCGATGGGGGACAATGCCATC
Organism: Ailuropoda melanoleuca; assembly: GCF_002007445.2. Taxonomy (NCBI): domain Eukaryota; kingdom Metazoa; phylum Chordata; class Mammalia; order Carnivora; family Ursidae; genus Ailuropoda; species Ailuropoda melanoleuca. Next base: position 40,659,371 of record NC_048224.1, on the reverse strand, counting down.
TATAAACTGACAAACGGCATCAAGAACTTACAGCAAACGTGATAAATAGTGGAAAATAGAAGCAATCAGAAGAGAACTTGCACAAGCTCTGCCCACCCCACCCCCCACCGACCTGCACCTGCGCCCCTATACTCAGCCTTCCCTGTTTCTGTGGATGAATGCCCATGCTCTTGCCTACAGCTAACTCTCCATTTGTTTACTAGATCCCACCCCCCTTGGCTGTACCTGTTTATCCCCTTTTCTCCTTCACCATTAATTTTCCCCTACCAGACAGTGCCTACCAGCATACACAGAGTAATTTCTCCCATCTTAAAAATAAAACACCCTCTTGATCCCATATCCCCCTCTACTATCATCCCACTTCTCAGCTCTCTTCTTACAGCAGAGCTCCTCAAGGGCTGGCTGTCCTCTATGAGACCCACTCTTATCAGGCTTCCACCACTCTACAAAACACCCCCCCCATCACGACCTCCAGTGATGAACATGTTATTAAATCCAATGGCCCACTCTCATTTCTCACCTTACTTAACCTCTGCAACATGTGACATCCCACCTCCTTGAAACCTCTTGTGTGGACACAACACTCTTAGTTTGACTCCTATCTCATTCATTGCTCCCACCTTAGGGCTCCCACCTTGCCATTCCCTCTTTCCAGAACTCTTCCCCCAGATATCTGGCCCATTCCCTCACCTTCTGTCAATTTTGTGCAAATATCAGTACTTACTTAGGTCATTCCTGATCACAGCATACGCAACTGCAACCCCCACCCCCGTTCTCCACAAAGGAACAGCCTCCTTCCTGTGTTAAACTTCTCCGTAGCACCTTTCAACTTTTGACAGAGCTTGTATTTAATTGTTATTGTCCTTCCCTCAACACCCCCCTCAACCCTCAGTTAATGATGTAAGTTTCAAGAAAACAGGAATTCCCATGTGTTTTGTTCTAGACCACTGGTGCTTGGCATGTGGTGGGTACTCAGCAGATTTGTTAAATACATACATAAATGATGAAATGCGGTGAGTATACCCCCTGAAGTCGGCATCCGCTACACTCACTTCTATTCAACATTGTACTGAGGCCCTAGCCAGTGCTGTCAAGATGAGAAAATAAAAAGGATGAAGAAAGAGAGAAAGAGAGAGAGAGAGAGAGAGAGAGAGAGAGAGAAACCATCATGCTAAGAAAGGCAGGACTGGACACAGAATAGCTGCCTAGCCTCCTGGCAGCTTCTTCTTTCCTGGTTCTCGTCCCCTTCGGGTTCTGAGAGCCTTCTGTATCCTGCCAGGAAATTCCCTGTTTTTGCTCCAACTAGGTCAACTGGGTTTTGTTCTATACAATCAAAAGAACCTTGACGAAGACCATGCAAAGCCTGCTCCGTTGTCCAGGCTGGGGAAGGAAGGAGGGGATGTACAGAAAGAAATTCATAGCCCCGACCCGTGAGGGGCATACCTGACAGTGAGGGCATAGCGGCGGCAATGGGGGCAACAGGCTAAAGGATCAGCACTGGGGGGTAGCAGAAGGAGCAGCGGCCTGGGAGTCAGAGGATCCAGCGCCTGGATCTGACTCTGGCAGGAGGTTGTGGGTGTTGGGCAAGTCAATTAATCTCTAGGCGACCCATTTCCCCATCTGTAAACAGGGATGTGACTGCCCCCTACTGCGTAAGATTGTCATAAAGAATACTCCGCGTCAAAGTCCAGAGGTTATTTTATAAGTCAGGGGCTGACCATGAAATACGTAGATGGTGGAAGAAGCCTACCCTTTCTGATCCTTTACCCCCAGAAAGGCATTTTCCAGCAGTATTTGCCCCAGTGCGGTACCGGGAATGGTCCTCTCTGCCCAGACGGTTAAACCACGGCTCAGAGCGATGGGAAACCGACCTTCCTGGGCATCCGGCTTTGCTAGGAACACCGTGAGTCTGGGAGGTTGGGAAGGGATCCCAGCCTGGCCCATGCTCCTAAGGCTGGAGTCTTCTCCTAGGAGAGGTCCTGAGTGGAGGGGAAGGAGAACTACCTACCACTGCTCTCTGGTTCTTCCCTGGGAGGACCTCAGCCACATACTTGGTGATGCTGGCACTCTGAAACTGCAGCCTCTCACACTGGTCCACAATCTTGTTCTGCAAGACAAAGGACACCCATGGCGTCGTGATCCACGTTGGTCCATTCACTCCATTCCAATGATTCCCCCCCGCCTTTATCCCACCTCAGCCACTCGCACCCATGGTGACATCCCAGACCTCATTATTACTGAAAACTATGGCACCTCCAAAATCTTCATTTCAAGGCGCACACACCCTGACCACCACTCCCATCCTTCCAGATTACTCACTCTAGATTCTCCAGTCCAACCATTCTTCAGCTTAGTTGAAGTCACCAATACATTAGTCTTACCACGTTTCAGTGTCTATCACCCACCTTGCGGCCTCAGTTCCCTCCTTCTCCTGAAATCCATGGCCCCCGTGATAATCACTTTCCTGCATACACTCTGAGTGTTCCTTCTGACCCAGCCCCCTGGTTCTCCACACCTGAGCGGAAGAACATGGCTTCTCCAACTGCCCTTCCCTAAGTTAGCCCCTTAAACAGCACCAGCAATCATCAAGCTCATTACCCCAATCCAGACCCCCGGAGTTACTCTCCAACCTCGCATGTATCTAATCCCTCAGTGAGTCCCATCAGCCCTGACTCCACAGTCTCTCTCTCTCTCCTCTGGCCACTTCTGGTCACTTCCACTCTTGCTATTCTCCCCTGATGGTCAATATCTCTCACAGGAGCCGCTATGAGAGCCTCCTAACTGGGCTTGGCCTCCACAGTTAGCCACGGCCACCTTGTGTCAGGAAAAGAGGTCACGTCATGTCCCTCCTCAAAACCCTCCAGTGTCTTTCCAGCACACTCATAGTGAGATCAAGCTTCCCACTTTAGCCAGCAAGGCCCTGTCTGAAGAGACTCTGCCTGTGGCTCTGATGTCACCTCCTAGCACTCTCCTCACTGACTTTCTTTCTGTCCCATAAACACACCAAACTTGTCCTGACAACAACGNTCTCCCATCTTAAAAATAAAACACCCTCTTGATCCCATATCCCCCTCTACTATCATCCCACTTCTCAGCTCTCTTCTTACAGCAGAGCTCCTCAAGGGCTGGCTGTCCTCTATGAGACCCACTCTTATCAGGCTTCCACCACTCTACAAAACACCCCCCCCATCACGACCTCCAGTGATGAACATGTTATTAAATCCAATGGCCCACTCTCATTTCTCACCTTACTTAACCTCTGCAACATGTGACATCCCACCTCCTTGAAACCTCTTGTGTGGACACAACACTCTTAGTTTGACTCCTATCTCATTCATTGCTCCCACCTTAGGGCTCCCACTGCCATTCCCTCTTTCCAGAACTCTTCCCCCAGATATCTGGCCCATTCCCTCACCTTCTGTCAATTTTGTGCAAATATCAGTACTTACTTAGGTCATTCCTGATCACAGCATACGCAACTGCAACCCCCACCCCCGTTCTCCACAAAGGAACAGCCTCCTTCCTGTGTTAAACTTCTCCGTAGCACCTTTCAACTTTTGACACAGCTTGTATTTAATTGTTATTGTCCTTCCCTCAACACCCCCCTCAACCCTCAGTTAATGATGTAAGTTTCAAGAAAACAGGAATTCCCATGTGTTTTGTTCTAGACCACTGGTGCTTGGCATGTGGTGGGTACTCAGCAGATTTGTTAAATACATACATAAATGATGAAATGCGGTGAGTATACCCCCTGAAGTCGGCATCCGCTACACTCACTTCTATTCAACATTGTACTGAGGCCCTAGCCAGTGCTGTCAAGATGAGAAAATAAAAAGGATGAAGAAAGAGAGAAAGAGAGAGAGAGAGAGAGAGAGAGAGAGAAACCATCATGCCAAGAAAGGCAGGACTGGACACAGAATAGCTGCCTAGCCTCCTGGCAGCTTCTTCTTTCCTGGTTCTCGTCCCCTTCGGGTTCTGAGAGCCTTCTGTATCCTGCCAGGAAATTCCCTGTTTTTGCTCCAACTAGGTCAACTGGGTTTTGTTCTATACAATCAAAAGAACCTTGACGAAGACCATGCAAAGCCTGCTCCGTTGTCCAGGCTGGGGAAGGAAGGAGGGGATGTACAGAAAGAAATTCATAGCCCCGACCCGTGAGGGGCATACCTGACAGTGAGGGCATAGCGGCGGCAATGGGGGCAACAGGCTAAAGGATCAGCACTGGGGGGTAGCAGAAGGAGCAGCGGCCTGGGAGTCAGAGGATCCAGCGCCTGGATCTGACTCTGGCAGGAGGTTGTGGGTGTTGGGCAAGTCAATTAATCTCTAGGCGACCCATTTCCCCATCTGTAAACAGGGATGTGACTGCCCCCTACTGCGTAAGATTGTCATAAAGAATACTCCGCGTCAAAGTCCAGAGGTTATTTTATAAGTCAGGGGCTGACCATGAAATACGTAGATGGTGGAAGAAGCCTACCCTTTCTGATCCTTTACCCCCAGAAAGGCATTTTCCAGCAGTATTTGCCCCAGTGCGGTACCGGGAATGGTCCTCTCTGCCCAGACGGTTAAACCACGGCTCAGAGCGATGGGAAACCGACCTTCCTGGGCATCCGGCTTTGCTAGGAACACCGTGAGTCTGGGAGGTTGGGAAGGGATCCCAGCCTGGCCCATGCTCCTAAGGCTGGAGTCTTCTCCTAGGAGAGGTCCTGAGTGGAGGGGAAGGAGAACTACCTACCACTGCTCTCTGGTTCTTCCCTGGGAGGACCTCAGCCACATACTTGGTGATGCTGGCACTCTGAAACTGCAGCCTCTCACACTGGTCCACAATCTTGTTCTGCAAGACAAAGGACACCCATGGCGTCGTGATCCACGTTGGTCCATTCACTCCATTCCAATGATTCCCCCCCGCCTTTATCCCACCTCAGCCACTCGCACCCATGGTGACATCCCAGACCTCATTATTACTGAAAACTATGGCACCTCCAAAATCTTCATTTCAAGGCGCACACACCCTGACCACCACTCCCATCCTTCCAGATTACTCACTCTAGATTCTCCAGTCCAACCATTCTTCAGCTTAGTTGAAGTCACCAATACATTAGTCTTACCACGTTTCAGTGTCTATCACCCACCTTGCAGCCTCAGTTCCCTCCTTCTCCTGAAATCCATGGCCCCCGTGATAATCACTTTCCTGCATACACTCTGAGTGTTCCTTCTGACCCAGCCCCCTGGTTCTCCACACCTGAGCGGAAGAACATGGCTTCTCCAACTGCCCTTCCCTAAGTTAGCCCCTTAAACAGCACCAGCAATCATCAAGCTCATTACCCCAATCCAGACCCCCGGGGTTACTCTCCAACCTTGCATGTATCTAATCCCTCAGTGAGTCCCATCAGCCCTGACTCCACAGTCTCTCTCTCTCTCCTCTGGCCACTTCTGGTCACTTCCACTCTTGCTATTCTCCCCTGATGGTCAATATCTCTCACAGGAGCCGCTATGAGAGCCTCCTAACTGGGCTTGGCCTCCACAGTTAGCCACGGCCACCTTGTGTCAGGAAAAGAGGTCACGTCATGTCCCTCCTCAAAACCCTCCAGTGTCTTTCCAGCACACTCATAGTGAGATCAAGCTTCCCACTTTAGCCAGCAAGGCCCTGTCTGAAGAGACTCTGCCTGTGGCTCTGATGTCACCTCCTAGCACTCTCCTCACTGACTTTCTTTCTGTCCCATAAACACACCAAACTTGTCCTGACAACAACGTCTTTGCACCTGTTGCTTTCTCTGCGTCCAGCAGTCTCCTGGATATACAAATGGGTATATCCACGTATATAAAAGTCTTCTCCCCCACTCCATTCAGGGTCACCTCCTCGGAAGCCCTCCCTGACAACTCCCACACCCCATTCCCTAACTTTGCTTATTTTTCTCCCTTGCAGGTATCACTCCTCGGCCTTACATGACGGGTGTATCTTTCCCCCACCGCTGGAACACGAGCACCATGACTGACTTGTCGGCTATGGGCCACTACCTAGAGGAAAGTGCCTCCCACACATAGAGGCCCTGGATAAATATTTGTTGAACGAACATCCACTTCTGGGACCACAAGGGGTTCCGCGGTTCACATCTGCCAGAGCTGTGAGCGGACCCCGGAGAGCAGGGGAGGCTTTTAGAATTGAAGACGCTGAAGCCCACAGAAAAGTGACATGCCAGGCCCCTGCTTTTCCGCTCCATTTCTCCAGGTACTTGGACTCCTTCCTAGCCGACAGCTTCTCCACTGCTTCCCCTCAGAGCTTTGCCTGGGTGCCATCTGCCAAAAGGCAACTGGGCTCTTCTTCTAGGAGGCCCCTGCAAATCCTTCCCGCCCCACAGTCAGGAATTCGTCTGATGCTTCACTGGTCCAAATGCTAAGTGAAAGAACTGAGCTGACTGGGAGGAAGCTGTGATCACCACACACCGGAGGACTAAGGAAACCGAGCCCAACTACAGGACAAGAACCAGAAGGTAAGAGGAGTTGGTGAATGGTAACCATCTTACCCTGGGGCAAAATTCCTTTGCTGGCTAGAGGGATAGCAGAAGGAGTGTGGAAATGCCATAATATACTCAAAATTAGAGGGAGAAAAGGGCAAAAAAAACACCCTCCCTCCAGGCAAAGGAGATGACCGTGCTTAGGGCATCAGTAGGGTTCAGGGAAGGCGCCCTGGGCAGACTGCATTCTGAATCAAGCACCAGGCCTGCCACCCTGTCCTGGCCTTCACCCCCTTCCACCACTCAGATTCAGCTCTGATGGCAACTTCTTTTTTTTTTTTAAGGTTTTTACTGAATTCTCACACCCATTAGCACCACTTCCTCTCTCCACTGAAGCTAAGAGGTGGTTTTCTCAGGCCAAGTCAATGACTCCCTTGGTCTAGCTCCTGAATATGAGAAACCTCAGAGGAGTTACCGTACGGTTCTGGGCCTCAGTTTCCTCATCTGTAAAATGGAGGTAGGCTATCACTTCAAAAGTTTGGTTTGGATGGAGGGAGATGATGGATACTGAAGCACTTTGGAGCTCGCAAAGTTTCCATCCATTATGCAAGTTTATTACGCCACAGTATCCAAGTTCATTTTCATCGACACTATTGATGATGGATAGTGGTGACACGTAGGGCCAACCAGGAGCTTTCAGGTGTCACTGAGTAAGTGAATCCCTCCTGGCCAGTCAGGTGTGTTTATTACCCTGCAGCCTGAGTCCCCAGGGAGAGCCCTCAGGCCTCACAGGTGGGCAGAGCACGAGGGTGAGGCTGGGGAAATCAAGCGGCTTAATCAAATTGCAAGGAAATCCCCAGGGACCACAATTAGGGTGGAAGGAGGGAGGAAGGCCCAGGGTAACTTCGACTCCCCAGTTTCAGACCAAGGGCGCGTGGTGATGAAGGTGAGCTGCTTGGAGCTAAGCGGGAGCGGAGGCGGGGAGGAACTCTAGGCGAAGAGATCCAGCAGCAACCTCTTGAGATCCTACCCGCCCCCCTCCATTTACCCAGGTGGAACCAGTTTAGAGTACAGTCAAGGCCAAGCCCGAAAGGGAAAGAAATCACCTTACCAGGAAGCCTGAAGGGTGCATGAGGGGAGGGGCTTTGTGCCCAGGGGCTGAGGAGGGAGGAAGGCCGGCTTTTCTCTCTGGTCAGCTTCCACCAGGCGGGACGTGGGGCACACGTCGTCCCGGGCAACTGGAGCAGTGGAGCCGCATATACCCCAAGGTCAGGCCCGGCTCTCAACACCCCCGCCAACAAAGCAACGGAGGAAGAGGGGGCAGCTGGATCCGCCCCTATGTGGTAGACTAAAGAGCATTTCACCCATTATCTTCTGCCTGTCGCACAACCCCAATAAACGCGCGCTATTACTGCCCTCCAACTACAGATGAGGGCGCTGAGTTCAGAGACTTACGAGACTCCGAGGGAGGTGGGGAGGCGGCGGGATTCGAACTCACGTCCCCACGACTCCAGAGGCCACACCCTTAACCGCCTAGTTCCACAGCCAGTGCCACCGCGAAGCCTGGGCTCCGGGACCGGCCGCCGGGTCCCCGGCCGGTCCCTCTTGGCGCGCCACCCCGGCGTCCCCTCCCTCCGGAGACCCCCCTCCCGCCTTCCGGGGCCCCCGCCCGCTCACCCGCAGCTCTTCCGCGCGCTCCTCGGCCCGGCGGATGCGGTGCCCCCGGCAGCGGCCGCCCAGCCCCGCCNGCGGCCCCGACCCCGGCCCCGCGCTCTCCGCAGACATGGCCGAGCGCCCGGCGCCGCGCGCTCCACCTGTCGCAGGTGACTGCTGGGCGGGGCCTCCCCGACCCCGCCCCCGGGCCCCGACCCGCGGCCCCGAGCGCCCGCCACCCCAGCTTCCTAACCGCCTGCCTCCGCCGCAGGGTGGGCGTCCCCCGCCTTGGCGCCCCGGTCCCCGCCGCGACCTCCGCGCAGGGTCCGCCGGCTTCGGCTGTCTTTGTGATTTTCTGCTGAATTAAGTCTCCCTGTATGCGCGTTAATTTTATGACAAACATAAAACAGCAAGTATTAATGTGACCGTAGGAAACTTAATTGAGCACTTACTAAGTGCCAGACTTCTGCTAAGCGCCTTAAAGCGTTTTCTCATGTACTACAACAGCCCTTTTGGAGAGGCAGCTCTAGACAAGTAGCTTGAAGATAGGTTCTGGCGTTAGGTTGCCTGGGTTCAAATCCCATGTATCTGTTCACAGGCAGAGCACCCTCAGTGGCCTCAGCTGTAAAGTGGGGATACCGTGGGTACCTGCCCCCACAGACCTGGGCTTAAATGATTAGACAGGATCCGGAGCACAGACAGCGGCTGCAATTGCTAAGCGTCTGTTAATAGTACAAGGAAGGTACTACTAATGATCCCCGTTTTTATGGAGGTTAAGTAACTTGCAAGGAGTCACAGTTACTAATTGGTAGCAATGAGATTGGAATTCAGGACGTTTGATTTGTGGCTCATATGGTTAATAATGCTTTTAATTGCATATTAAGGTCCAACGAGGAACATTTGTATTAGGCTGATTTCCCCAAAGTATTTACGACCAAATTTTCCTCATTTGAAACTTTTTTTTATAACTAGTATTGAAAAAACTAATGCATGTTTACTGAGGAAAAGAGAATATGCAAGTAAACGCATGGATGGAACAGCCATCCCCAGAAAAAGCCGCTGCTGCTATGTGCTGGCGCTGCCTTGGGGCTTTTTTCTTAGGATCTCGTAAATCAGTCTAAGCCCAGATTAAACCCTCCACTGGGGCACCAGTCCAGCCAGCCTGGGCATACAAGGAGAACGCTGTCCCCCAGCCCCCAAACTCCATCTTAGGAGGTCTTGGCAGAGGCCTGAGGAGAGAACTCAGCCAAAGGGAGAAGGGGCCAGGCCTTGGGGGTCAGAGGGTATTCTAAATTCATTGGGACTGAACACCTGTGAAAGCCAAACCCTAAAGAGAAGCATCACGATATCCTGCAGTACTTAGGGGCTGAGGCACCCGTACCCCGAGGTCCCTCTAAGTGACAACTGCACAAAGGGAAGAGAAAGATTCCCTTCTGTCAGCCCCTTCAGCTTCAGCCCCTGAGGGCGAGGATAGCTGATAGCCCTAGAGCTCTGCCACTGAAAACTATGGGACCTGGGTCAGATCATTTAGTCCCTCTGGGCCTCAGTTTCCTCATCTCTAAAATGGGGGTGAAAATACTGTCTACCTCTGAGGACTGTTTCAAGAATTAAACAAGATGTTGTCTGCAAGTGCTGAGCTTGGGTGTATGGTATACAGTAGGGGCTAAGAAATGTTTTATTGTATGTGTGAGGATCTGTAAATACACTTGTAGCAGGTTTTCAGAATGTGAATTGTGTAAGGTTCTTTGGCAAGGGGAGTGCTGCGTTGCTGGCATCAAAAGTCGTTTCTGGTAGGAGGGTGAAGGCTTCATAATGGCACTTACACTCTTCTGGGGGTGGGGCTGGAAATGGGCCACCATAACTAGAGATTGTGGTTAGAATTTTTTTGTTCTAAGGGCTGGGGGGTGGGGAGGGCTCTCAAGCCTTCTGGTAGGAACAAAGAAAACAGAAGTGATTTTGTGTGAAGGAAAAGAGACTGGAGAGCAGGGGGAGGAAGGAGGGGTTAAGGTCCTTGGGGAAAGTGGGGCCCCTTCACTGGGTGTGGCCCTGGAGCAGTCAGTGGCCCTCGGAGGGCTGGAGTCAGGGAAGCAGTAGCAAAATCACCAGAAGTACTTCTGGGCCGAGGACTAGGAATTGCAAGGGGCTTAGGTGGGAACGGATTTACTTTTATAGAATGAGGATCATCGGGCACCTGGGTGGCCCAGCTCCGCGAAGCGTCTGCCTTCTGCTCAGGTCATGATCCCAGGGTCCTGGGATCCAGTCCTACATTGGGCTTTCTGCTCGGTGGGGAGTCTGCTTCTCCCTCTGCCCCCTCCCCCTACCTCCCACTCATGCTCACCCTCCCAAAAATAAATAAATAAAATCTTAAAAAATTAAATCGAGTGGGGATCATCTGTTCTGGCACTCGGGCTGAGCTGGGCTGGAACTGAAGAATCAGCCCCTTCTCTTAAACCTGCGTGTGCCTGACATGAGTCCCCACCAGAGGCCTCTGGATACTCAGAAACTCCCAAGTGACGGCTCTCAGGCCTTCACAGGCTTCAGAATCACCCAGCACTGCTAGGAAGAGGAATTGTGAAGCATTCACGCTTTCAGATAAGATTCTCAGTCACTAAATCTGGGGTGGAGCCGGGAATCTGCCGGTGTAGCAGTCGCCCTGAGGCTGGACTGCAAATGAGCTCTCTGACCGCTTCTAGAGACACCACTTTAAGGCAAGGATGACCCTTTAGCAGGGAGTGAAGTCTCTTCAAGGCGTGGAGACCAGCATACAAAACAAAACAAAAAAGGAAAGAAAAAAGAAAAAATAGAAAACATTGCTCCTAGTACCAGTTTTTGTTTCGGTCACATAAACATGGACACGCATGAGCACTGGGGTTGTATTTCCTATTGAGAGTCAAGGTCAAAGAGTTTGAAAGCTGCTGCCCTAAAGTGACCTCTGGAGCCTTGGTGGGAGGTGAGGGCTGTCCTTGAACTTTGGGGCTTGCTTAGAACGCCCTGAGCTGGGGACAGAGAAGAATGGACACTTTTGTTACATTTTAGTCATTCAACAGATTTATTGACCATCTACCTATGTGCCGGGCCCTATTTAAGACGCCGAGAATACAACCGTCAAGTAGAACAAAGTCTACTCTCTTGAGCAAATAAAATAAACAGACATGTCATATAATGTTGGTAAGTGAGAAGAGCTGCATGAAAACTACTCAAGCGTATAGGTAGAGGGAGGTGCTGATCTAGAAAGGACGATGGAGGAGGTCTCTGGGAGGAGTAGCACTACAACGGAATAGAGACAGCCAGCAAACCGTGAGAAGATCTGGGGAAGGAGCTTTCCAAGCAGGGGAACGAGCAAGGGCCATGAACTCTGCTTGCCCCCTCACCAAGGGACCATACACAATTTGCATTCTGAAAAGGTGCTACGAATATATTTACAGGTCCTCACAGACATGGTGGACGATCCTTTAGCCCCTTCCGCCTGACACAGGTGGGAACATGTCCAGGCGGCTTTTACGCAGCAGGCTTGAGCAATGGAAACCTGAGTAAGGCAGAAGGGCCCACGGTGACCACCAGCAGAAAGCAAACAGGTTCCTTAAGTGCCCCACCTCAGAAGACCCATAGGCCCTAACTAACCAATGGGCTCCTTCCAACTGGGCCCAGGTACCAAAGCAGGAAAATTCCATACATTCCCATACTTCCTCACGCCATGTAACTGCAGCCCCCCTACCCCCCACTGCCTCCTGGCAGACAGTCTCTCCTTTGCTGTCCTGCCTGCTGCTCCCTTGCAGTATATTCAAAAAACTTCTAAAACTTCTATCTCCTTTGTTCTGCCCTGGGTGAATCCTTTCACCACCAGCCTCCACCCGATAGGTCGCCCCACAAAATGTATTTATTTTTATAAAATAGGGACTATCTCTGTACAGTCTGCCCTGTAACCTGACTTCTCACTTGTCTTTTTATGCTATTTGGTTTGGGTTATTTTTTTTTTTTTAACTTTTTTGTAGTGAATATTTGGGAAAGTCTACTGGAAAGGACTGTACCTCCCTGGGCTTCACGCTCGGTCAGGCCTGCTCTTGGACCGCAGACCCAGCCCTCCTCTGTCTGTCCGGCCAGAGGCCCTGGCCTATCGCTGATCCCACCTCACCCTGTCCCCACTCCTCCTTCCTCCTCAGACCCTGAGGCCACCAAAGTCTCCAGTGTCAGGGCTGGAAGTCATCTGACCAGGGCTTGTATGGTTTCTTGTATGGAGTAGCAAGAAGACTATCAACCCTGTGGCTTCTTTTCTGTGTGACAGAAACAGCCGAAACCGTCACCTTTAGGAAGGGCTTGGTAGCCTGCCAGTGTAGACAAACTTAGACCGCACGGTTCCCACATGATTAAGCCCGGGCCCCTGAGGAGAGAGTCCTCTCTCTGCCTGGGCCTGACCAGTCTGGACCGAATGAGATTCGTCTCCAGTGGGCTCTTAGGAGCAGCCCATTTCACAGGAGGGACAAGTTACGTTGCTTACATCCATAGATTCTGCCTTGTATCTTTTTTTTTTTTTAAAGATTTTATTTATTTATTCGACAGAGATAGAGACAGCCAGCAAGAGAGGGAACACAAGCAGGGGGAGTGGGAGAGGAAGAAGCAGGCTCATAGCGGAGGAGCCTGACGTGGGGCTCGATCCCATAACGCCGGGATCATGCCCTGAGCCGAAGGCAAACGCTTAACCACTGTGCCACCCAGGCGCCCCTCTGCCTTGTATCTTAACTGGCTGTCTCCGATTGTCATCCTTCTTGCTGTTTATTCAAAAATATTCAATGTGGGGCACCTGGCTGACCCAGTCGGTAGAGCATACAACTCTTGATCTTGGGGGTATGATTCGGAGCCCCATATTGGGTGTAGAGATTACTTTTGAAAAAAAAAGATTAAAAAAAATAATCAATGAGCATCTACTGTGTGCTACTGTCCAGTACCACAGTCGCTAGCCTACTAAAGTTACATTAAAATTAAATGCAATTTAGGGGCACCTGGGTGGCTCAGTTGGTGAAGTGCCTGCCTTCGGCTCAGGTCATGATCTCAGGGTTCTGGGATTGAGCCCCACATGGGGCTCCCTGCTCAGCAGGGAGTCTGGAGTCTGCTTCTCCCTCTCCCATCCCCCCCCCCGCTTGGTGCTTGCTCTCTATCTCGCTCTCTCTCTAATAAATAAATAAGTCTTTTTAAAAAGTTACAATTTAAAATTCAGTTCTTCAGTTGCACTCTAGCCACAGTTCAGGTGCTCAGTAACCACATGTCAGACAATGCAGACAGAACATTTCCATCATAGCAGAAAGTTCTCCTGCAGTGCTGTGCTAGACCTTGTATTAGACACCAGCAATAAATACAGGTGTAAAGAAGACGCTGTCACTGCCCTTCTGGAGCTCAGAATCAAGTGAGAGAAACCAGTAAATGGAAAATCACACTATGTTAAGGCAAGTGTGGGGGCCTTGGAAGCACAAAGGAAGGGTAGCTAACTCAACCTGGAGGAAGAGGGGAATGGTTAGGGAAGCCCTGAGGGTAGAGAGGGAGATGGCCTCTAAGCTGAGGATGCACAGTTAGCAGACACACAGGTGAGGGGATGTAGGGGAGATGCCCTGGGCAGAGGACACACCATCTGCAAGGATTCAAAGGCAACAGCGAGGTGAGCCAAGAAGCTGTAAGTAGTTTAGCCCATTGAAAGCTACAGTGTGGGTACCAGAGGTGGGAGATGAGGCTAAAGAGATATAGACCAAGCCTTACTGACCTAGGGAAGGAATTTGGACTTAATCTTGAATATTATTTCTTGTCTGTAAGAAACCACCCCAAAACTTAGTGGGTTAAAAGGACAACTGTCTATTTGATCATCATTCTGTGGGTTGGCAAATTGGGCTGGGTTCAGGTGGGCTATTCTTCTGATGGTTACTAGTGTCTTTGCAGTCATCTGATGGTTCATTTAGGACTGGATGGTCTAAGATATTCTCACTCACATGTTGACCCTGAGATGTTAGCTATTGGAGGGGCCATGTGCCTTAAACAGACTAGACTGGGCTTCTTCCCATGGTGGCAGTGTGTCCAAGAAGATGAGAGCAGAGACTACAAAGCTCTTTGAGGCTTAAACCCGGAAGTAGCCAATGTCACTTCCACCACATTTTATTGGTCAATATAAGTTACAAGACCAGCCCTGATAACAGAAGCTACAAAGAATTTTCACACTCTGGCATGATCTTGGCCTGAACCAAGGTGGTGGGTAGAGAGAAGTGGACAGATTTTTTTTTTTAAGGCTATTTCAGGGGCAAAATTAAGAAGTCTTGGGGTTTGTTCTGGCACAAGGAAGAGAGAGTGAAGTTACAAATGACTCCAAGATCCTTGGCGTGGGTGACTGGTGAGTGGTAGTGCCCAGCACTCAGAGGGAAAAGAGGAAGAACAGGTTTGGGGGGAAGATGATGTTTTCAGTATGAGTCACAGCCAGGTGGAGATGGACAGAAAGCAGGTGGATATACAGGTGTAAGGAGAAGTCTGGCTAGAGATACCAGTTTGGGAGTCTCAGGTCCCTCAAGCCTAAAGCATCTTCTAGAAGAGCTACATCTTCAGAGCTGGAAAATCTTGAGGGCAGGGATCAGGCAAGTCAACTCTGTAGCTGCACTGAGCCTAGCCCAGTGACTCAGGGCAAAACAATCAGTCTCTCCTGGTTGAAGGTTGCCAGGTTGTTGTGGGCAAAGGGATTAAGCTTGTAGGGAGAGCCTTGGGCTCTGAACTAAGATCGGTGTTGTGGGGGTAGATCCCAGCTCCTGTCAGGACCAACAGGACAGACTCAGAAAGTAATGAGTGCATCATCACCGAGGGAGATCAACAGGGGCTAAAGGAACCCCCATCAGGAATGCTGTGGAGGGTATTGCCTCTTTGCGTTGGAAGATAGACCCAATGGCCAGCCCTAATATTCTGTGAAGGTAATCTTCTCTTACCACCCCTACTCCTGTTCCCACAGGCATCCAACTTTCAGAAACTCCACAAGTCTTCATTGAAGGCAGTTTTGCTGGGAGATCAGCACTGCAGCAGGTCCCTTCTGGGTGCAAGAGAAATGTTGGCTCGGATCTCATTCATTCATTCATTCATTCATTCATTCATTCATTCATTCAACATTCAACAAACCCTTACTCTACACCAAACCCCGTGCACTAGGAATACATTAATGAATAGACTCTAGTCTGGAAGCAATGTACCTGCAGCTGCTGTTAGTTTCTGGAACTGTCTTCCCATTGGATCTCAAGAAGGTATTGAGGGGTCTCTTTGCTGTGGTGCTGGGCTGTAACGGTTTGATGAAAGAAAGAAAAAGAAAGGAAGGAAGGAAGGAAGGAAGGAAGGAAGGAAGGAAGGAAGGAAGGAAGGAAGGAATAGGACTGGGGGGGGGGGGGGGGGGGGGGGGGGACCTGGGGAAGTGTCCAAAGGAGGGATCACGGGGCGGAATCACAGAAAACTCCAAAGAAAGATACCACCACCTCCATCCGGGTGAATACTTATTTAAGAGATGACATTTATTCAGTACTTCCTCGGTGACTATTACTGTGGTAGGTGGTACCGCTTTTCTTGCATTATATAGATTCCCTGGCGGCGCGGTCTTTGGGCACCACCGTCCCCTTCTCTGGAACCTCACCACCGCGTTGTTCCAGTCAGAAACCAGGGCTGGGCGCTCTGGGCCCAGCCTCCGGGAGACGGCCGGCGAGCGGAACTGGGGTTCGGGGGCGGGGAGAGCGCCCGGAGGCTTTTTGACGGGGCTCCCTCCCTAGCGACGCGCGCGTCGTTGCTAGGGGCGGAGGCGCGGGAGGCTGTGGAGCGTGGTGGCTGCGGACGCCCTCCACTCTGCGCCCCCACGGGCCTCAGCTCCCGGCCCGGCCAGCCAGCCGGTGGGTATGGAGCACGAGGTGGGGGGAAGGGGTGCAGCGGAGGTGGGGGGCGGGCGGGCAGGTGGGAGCCCTCGCGCTTCGCAGGCTGCAGCCGCTCACCTGGTCAGAGCGGGGAGTTCGAGGGCCGGCCTTGGGTTGGGTGGTGCTACCCCCGCTCCATCTTGGGTGAACTACCCAGCCCATCCTACCCATCCCCTCACATAAAAGATAATCTTTGGTAGTCCACATGGATAGAGTGGGGGACGTCTGTGATCTAAGAGACTGGAAGGAAAAACCGTACATAGGTTGTCCCCCAAACTTGGGGCAACCTTGGACATTCTGACCGAGTGCTGACTCTCTGGGAGACTCTGGGCCTCAATTTCCCCTATCTGTACCATTAGAGTGTCGAATCAGATCATATTCCAGTGCTTCCACTGCGGCTTTGCTTGTATTTGAGCTTTCGGGTTGATGCCTTGTGCACAGAAGGAGATTTGGGGAGAGGGAGAGAGATATGAAATCAACCCTTACGTGAACATTGATTGGACCAGGAGACCAGGGAAATAAGGTCTGGTACCCTAGCTCTGCCTCGTGTGACTCTTAGGAAGTCACAACCCTCTGAGTCCCCCTTTCTTCATGGAAAATAACAATTGGACATGTGCTGGAGTATATCAAGGAATACTGCACAGGAGAGTTAAAAGAGAATTCTCTGAGTTATGTTTAGAGTGACCACTGGGTATCTTAAGGTCTATGGAAAGCAGATTGGGGCAGAAATGGGCCCTGGGATTCAGATTTAGGCCTGGTTTCTTCTGGAACCAACGAGGATATTCCAAAGCCATAACTGAGTTTGTGGCTTTTCCAAGTCCTCTCCAGCCTTTTCTGATCTGAAATCTGGGACAGAGCCCAGGTAACTGTTCCCTGAATGATTTGTTGTTGGGCAATTTTGAAGGACCCTTATGTTGTTGGGTCCTTAAAAAGCTTGCAGGGCGCCTGGCTGGCTCAGTCAGCAGAGCATGTGACTCCTGAGCTCAGGGTAGCTTGAGTTCAAGCCCTGTGTTGGGCATGGAGCCTACCTTCTTTTTATTTTTTAAAGATTTATTTATTTGTTGGAGAGAGAGAACATGAGCAGGGAGAGGAGGGGTGTGAGGAGCAGAGGGAGAGGGACAAGCAGACTCCACGCTGGGCACAGAGCCAGACCGCAGGGGTCCCACTTGGGCCAGATCTCACAACCCTGAGCCAAAACCAAGAGTCCAATGCTTAACCGACTGAGCCACCCAGGCGACCCTGGAGCCTACTTAAAAAAAAAAAAAAAAAGCTTCTTGTCAAACAGACTTCACCTTAGCATGCCGTCCATTCGTTCATTCCACAGATATTTGCCTTTCATCCATTCTCCCAGCCAGTGCTTAAAGCTCAGATACAAAAATGAACAAGACACTGTCCCTCCTCTCAAGTATATTGCATGTTCACAGTATAAACAGTGGAGGATAACTGAATAGAATTTCACTGCTTAGATTAGTCATAATAAATCACAACTACATGGACATTATCCAAGTACGTACACTTTGTTGTTGAGATTTTAAATTGCCTTGGTATATAATATATAACTTAATGAATTCTTAGCCTTATGTGATCAATCACTCTGGCCAGGACATAATTGGCTTCAATTTAATATTCTTCAGACTTTTATACCCATTTGTATATATTCTCCGTGTATATTTGTTACGTGTGTCTACTATGTGTGTGTTAACCGTGGTATTAAGGGTGAAGTTGGCAGAAATTGCTCCTTTCAGTTGCTATCACTGTTATTCTAGCAATCATGCCGGTAGCCAGGTCCAGCTGAGGGCTGGCCACGCACTAGCTTTTATGGAAATGCAGTAGACGATGCCGATCAAGGGCAAAGCCTTGGAGACTGCTGCCTACATTCAAGTTTCAGCTCTGCCACTGATTTGCAGCTTATTTGTAAATTTGGGCAAGTTATATAACATCTCTGCACCTCACTTTTCTCATCTGCAAAATGAAGATAGTAACAGCATCTAGCTCAGAGGCTTGTGGAATTAATTAAAAGAGTTAATAAATATAAAGCATTTAGAAAAAGCCTTGGCACATCGTAAGTGCTATCTTTAATCTTTACAGAAACCCAGTGAGAGATGTTATTCCATTTTACATATATGAAACAGACTCCAAGAGGCTCAGCAATTTGCCCAAGACCGCAGTGAACTGCAGATGAGAATTAGAATTTTGAGCTGATAATGTTTCTGCCCTGATTCTTCGGATCTTTAAATAAAGGGTTTATATGTGATGATTTTGAAAAGCTCTTCCATCTCAAATTCTATGATTCATACTTACTGAAGTATTATTTTAAACAGGAGAAATTGCCTTTCTCGCAGAAACAGTAGCAGTCAGCTCTGAAAATTTTTGAACAGAAGTCCTATGAGTAAAATAAAAATGTTTAATGATGTATTTAAGGATTTAAGTATATCTTACTTTGGGGGCGTCTGGCTGGCTCAGTCGGTGGAGCATGTGACTCTTGATCTTGGAGTTGTAGGTTTGAGTCCCACATTGGGTGTAGTGATTACTTAAAATAAAATCTTTAAAAATAATAATAATAGGGCGCCTGGGTGACTCAGTGGGTTAAGTGTTTGCCTTTGGCTGGGGTCGTGATCCCAGGGTCCTGCTCAGCAGGGAGTCTGCTTCTCCCTCTCTCTCTGCCTCTACCCCGAGCTTGTGCATGCTCTCTCCCTCTCTCTCTCTCGCTCGCTCTGCTCTGTCGCTCACAAATTTTTTTAAAAATCTAAAAAAATAGAGTAGGAGATATATATATATATATGATATATATATATATCATATATATATGATATATATATGATATATATATATATATCATATATATATATACTTTAAGATTTTCTTTTAATAATCTCTACACCCAACATGGGGCTCGAACTCACAACCCCAACATCAGGAGTCACATGCGCTAATGACTGAGCCAGCCAGGTGCCCCCTTACTTTGTATATTTAAAAATAGACATATCTGGGCACCTGGCTGGCTCAGTCAGTAGAGTGTGCGAGTCTTGATCTCGGGGTTGTAAGTTCAAGCCTCACGTTGGGTGTAGAACTACTTAAATAAATGAAAATAAAAATGGATATATTATTAATTGTTGGAAATGTGCCAGTTATATGATCTTGGAATTTTGTAAGATATTTATTTCTTTGTGAGGGAAAACTACACGGCATTCTCTTTCATTAAACAAGGTCTTTATTTACCTTGTGAATCTCCTTTCGGTGCAAACATATGCTTAGAAAAGAGATTAATTTAAGCGTCTTTTCAGTAATTACAGAGATTAGGCAGTTGCTGCCTGAACTATTTTCCAAAGGATAAACATTACAAAGTATTGAATATGGCAGCTCACCAAGAAAATCCTATTGGTTTGGGGGTAAGTAATTCTAAAAGTTATCTTTTGCTTAGAATGGCCTGTGAGAGCTCTTCAGATGGGAAATACGGCTCTCTGAAGATATCAGCTGAGAATCCAATCAGGGTTGAGCAAAGCCAATCCAATTTTAGCATCTGCTGTTTTTGGTGACCTGGATCTATGCATGGCCTCTGTCCTTAGGTTGATGATAATGTTGAAAAATGGGTTGTGCTGGCAGTTAGGAAGCCCTGCAACCTCTGTCTATAAGCAATACAACATCCCAAGATTTTTTTTTTTTTTTAAGATTTTATTTATTTATTTGACAGAGATAGAGACAGCCAGTGAGAGAGGGAACACAAGCAGGGGGAGTGGGAGAGGAAGAAGCAGGCTCCCAGCAGAGGAGCCTGATGTGGGACTCGATCCCATAACCGGGATCACGCCCTGAGCCGAAGGCAGACGCCCAACCGCTGTGCCACCCAGGCGCCCCAACATCCCAAGATTTTTGAAAATTATCCTGGAATTGTTTTCTGGCAACATATCGTATACTTACTACAGAGAATCCTAGAATGTCCGAACAAGAAGGGACTTTAGATTCACACTACTTACCAAGACACGTGTTTGCCATACTGCACAAGCCAGTAGAGGTACAGAGATGAGTATGAGCGAGTCCTTCCTCTCATGGAACACACAGTCTACTAAAAATCATTTGATCTGGTGTCCTCATTTACAGATGGGGAAGCTGAGGTGCAGAGCAGGGAATGGAGGAACCCAGGGACACACAGTGGGGTGAGGCAGAGTTGGGACTGGAGCCCAGGGCTCTTGGAGCCACACACAACATTCTTGTCACAGCACTGTGCTTCTGTCTGGTTACCTATCTTGTCCGGAGGTCAATTCTGGCAGCTTTTCTTTTCTTTCTTTTTTTTTTTTTTTTTAAGATTTTATTTATTTATTCAACAGAGATAGAGACAGCCAGTGAGAGAGGGAACACAAGCAGGGGGAGTGGGAGAGGAAGAAGCAGGCTCATAGCAGAAGAGCCTGATGTGGGGCTCGATCCCATAACACCAGGATCACGCCCTGAGCTGAAGGCAGACGCTTAACCACTGTGCCACCCAGGCGCCCCTCTGGCAGCTTTTCAAAATGTAGGCTGAAATTCTTCTGGAAAACTGTTTTTTAATGGCGTCATTGAGAATATTTGGTGAATTTTAGCTGCTGTTCTTCCTGTAGACCATTCTTCCTGGACCTGGGCTGGTCATGCCTGTAAGAAACTCATTTCCTAGCGGTACCTGGGTGGCTCAGTCTGTCAAGCGTCCAACTCTTGACTTCAGCTCAGTCATGATATCAGGGTCGTGAGATTGAGCCCGCGTCCGGCTCTTTGCTGGATTTGGAGCCTGCTTAGGGTTCTGTCTTGGGTCAGTTGCTTCAGTCTCTGCCTTTGGCTTAGGTCATGATCTCAGGGACCTGGGATCGAGTCCTGCATGGGGGGGGGGGTCCCCGCTCAGCGGGGAGTCTGCTTCTCCCTCTCCTTCTGCCCCTCCCTCCCCCCACCACTGCCATGCTCTCGCATTCTCTCTTTCTCTCTCAGATAAACAATTTTTTTTTTAAAAGATTTTATTTATTTATTCGACAGAGATACAGACAGCCAGCGAGAGAGGGAACACAAGCAGGGGGAGTGGGAGAGGAAGAAGCAGGCTCACAGCAGAAGAGCCCGATGTGGGGCTCGATCCCAGAACGCCGGGATCACGCCCCGAGCCGAAGGCAGACGCCCAACCGCTGTGCCACCCAGGCGCCCCAGATAAACAATTTTTTTTAAAAAAAGGATTCTCTCCCTCCCTCTCCCTCTGCCCCTTCCACCCCGCAAAATAATAATTATCTTATTTTTTTAAGATTTTATTTATTTATCTGAGAGAAAGAGAGCACACACACACACACACACACACACACACACGAGAGAGAGCACGAGTTGGTAGGGCGGGGAGGAAGGGCAGAGGGAGAGGCATACTCCTTGAAAGGGCCTCAGGAATCCCCATCGGTCCTCAGATCACACTAAGAGCTACTGGTCTAGGTCATTACCTGTATTGTCTCATTTAGTGTCATCAGCTCTCACATCTCATTTTTTTTTTTTAAAGTAGACTCCATGCCCAACATGGGGTTTGAACTCACAGCCCTGAGATCAAGAGTTGCATGCTGTACCAACTGAGCCAGCCAGGTGCCCCTGATATCTCATTCTTACTGCAGATAACCTCATAATATGGCACGCCGATTTAGAGAAGTGTCACATGAAATTATTTAAAACAAACCGGCAAGCTAGGAAGGTTATGAACTTTTAGAATAACTAAGGCTCTTTCCAGAAGCTTTACTGGTAAAAATTATTTCTTAGTTTCAAATACATATTCCTAGTATTTTTTGTGGTAGAATACGTATAACATAAAATTTATTCTTATCTAGTACACAGACAATGTTATGGAGCCGTCACAACTGTCTAGTTCCAGCCCGTTTTTGTTATCCAAAAAGGAAACTCTGTACCTATTAGAGTAGCCACTCCCATTCCCCCATCATTCCAGCCCTTGGCAACCAGTAATCTGCTTTCTCCTATATCGATTCCGACTAGGGATATTTCCTTTAAATGGCATATACAATACATGGTCTTTTGTGTCTAGCTTCTTGTGTTTAACATGATGTTTTCAAGGTTCATCCATGTTATAGTATGTTTCAGTACATTATTCCTTTTTATGGCTGAATAATACTCATTGTATGGCTATCCCACATTTTGTTTGTTCATCCATCCATTGATGGACATTTGGGTTGTTTTCCCCTCTTGGCTATCGTAAACGGTGCTGCCATGAACGTTCATGTGTACATTTTTGTTCGAACACTTGCTTTCAATTCTTTTGGCTATCTTCCCAGGAGCAGAATTATTGGATCATATGGTAATTCTACATTTAACTTGTTGAGAAAACCTGTTTGTATTTTTTAAAAAGATTTTATTTATTTATGTGACAGAGTGAGAACCACAAGCAGGGGGAGTGGCAGGCAGAGGGAGAGAGAGCAGACACCCCGCCGAGCAGGGAGCCCGTCGCGGGTCTCAATCCCAGACCCTGGGATCATGACCTGAGCCGAAGGCAGATGCTTAACCTACTGAGCCACCCAGGTGCCCCAAGAAACCGCTTTGTATTTTTAAAATTAGTTTTGGTTTTGTTTTTGCTGATCTGCTAATGCTTTATGGGAGGGTGCATTCCCAGGGCCATAAGAAGAGGCAAGGGAAAGAGGAAAAGCAAACGAGTACAATGAATTAGTCTTTAAAAAAAGAAGGCTTGGGGCGCCTGGGTTACTTGGTCGGTTGAGCATCTGCCTTCGGCTCAGGTCATGATCCCAGCGACCTGGGATCGAGTCCTGCATCGGGCTCCCTGCTCAGCGGGGAGCCTGCTTCTCCCTCTGCCTGCCCCTTCCCCTGCTTGCGCTCTCTCGCTCTCTGCCAAATAAACAAACAAATAAATAAATAAATAAGGCTTTATTTTTACGTCACCAGATGGCCATTATCATGCCTAACAAAATGAACAGTATGTATTCTTTTTACTAAGCAGGGACGAGAACTTCCAGCAGCCGCAGGGGATGCTGCTGTTCGGCTGCCATCTGCAACGAGCTCCTTCGTGCAATTCGTGTAGGTTCTGTGCAGGGATGGGGAAACTGCAAAGCAAACTCAAACACAGCACTTACAAATACAGGTATGGCCATCCTACCTTGGGATCCCAAGTTTTATCATGTCGCATTAGAAGTTTCTACTAAAGAAAGAGAAGGCCCAGAGCGATTATTGATGACCTTCCCTGACAGTCAGTTTGGTCTGTTTTCTTTTGGATGAGAAACAGCTGATGGGCTGGTGCCTGCAGCCACTCAGAGAGGGGCCTGGCATCTTTGGGAATACGCTCTGGGGTGGGCAGAGACTCCTGGCTTCTTGACTTCAGGATTCCCCTTTACCAGATTCTGGTCCTTCAGATGTTCTCAGCGTGCTCAGCATTAAAGATCCCATTTCTGGCAATGGCCGGGGGTCTCCCTTCTGTACTCCTTTTCCAGATTTCTCCTCAGCTTGGCCTCTCCTACCTCATCTTCCCCTGCCCCCCTGCACTCCATACCCGTGGGCCTCTCATTTGCCATCCTCTCTTTAGCAGGCCTGACGGAATTACAGAAGAGAGAATTCAAACTAAAGCTTGTCCGGAGTATAGCCCAGCTCACGTGGATAGTGTCTCTGTCGTGGCTGCTCTGAACTCAGACCTGTGTGTCTCTGGAGGAAAAGATAAGGTGGGGTTTGCAGTGCTTCCTAGGGAACCAGCTTACTGTGGAGAAGGGAAGATATTTGGGAGGGAAGATATTACTCAGCTTAGCGTTGAGTGGTGTAAAACCACAGGCTTTAGACTAAGGAAGACTGGCTCTGAGTCCCTGCTCTGCCAGGGACTGCTCTGTCCCTGCTCTGCCTGTTCCTCTGGGCCAGTCATCTACTGTTCGTGGGCTTCGGTCTCCACATCCACGGAATGGGGATGATAATGCCAGCCTCTCAGCACAGTTGGGAGGATTAGGTGGTAAGATCTTCAGCAATGTGCCAGACCGTCCACATGTTTTTCATAAATGGCAAGTATTATTCATACCCACACAAGACACGGAGCTATTTGTCATCAAAAGGAGACTTTCTTGGGGTCTCCAGGTGACTCAGTCAGTAAGCAGCCAACTCTTGATTTTGGCTCAGTTCATGATCTCCGGGTGGTGAGATGGAGCCCCGCATCAGGCTTCATGCTCAGTGGGGAGTTGGAGCCTGCTCGAGATTCTCTCCCCCTCTCCTTTTGCCCCCCACCCCTGCTTGTGTGCTCTCTCTCTTTCTCTCCCTCTCTATAAATAAATAAATAATCATTTAAAAGAAAATGAGACTTCCAGTCTCTTTAATGCTGCTCTTTTGTCAAAATCTTTACACTGGTGAGTATTATAATTCTGTGTTTCTGTCCCTCCTCCCACTGTCACTGAATCTGGTTGCTTCTCCCCCCATATTTGCATCTATCACAGGACTCACAGCTAGGACATTAGTAGCAAAAATGTTGATTCTTTTAATTCCTCTCATTTTCATACTGTATTTCATGGATTCTTTTTTTTTTTAAGATTTATTTGATTTATTTTATATAGAGAGAGAGCGGGAGGGGGGGAGGAGGAGAGGCTGAGGGAGAAGCAGACTCCCTGCTGAGTGCAGAGCCCATTGTGGGGCTCGATTCCGTGAGTCATGAGATCATGACCTGAGCCAAAACCAAGAGTCAGATGCTCAACTGACTGAGCCACCCAGGCACCCAGTAAATTTTTTTTAAAAAAATGGCAATATTTTAAAAATACACTAAAATAAAAGTACAACCCACTTAGGGGAAAAAACTCTAATCCCATGTAGAATTCTACTTCAGCATCTCTGACCAGAACCTCAGGCTGAGCCCGTTCCCCTTGGGGACTGTCCTCCTGAACCCGTCAGTAAGGCTCAGAGCAGTGGCCCATTGCCTTGGAGAGAGACAGAGCACCCGTCAGGAGGAAAGAAAAGAAAATCAGCGTAGGGGGACAGGATGAGGGTTACAACAATAACCCCCAAATGCAAGACCCTTGACAGAGAGGGAGAAATTAGGTAGATAATGAAGTAAAGGCTTGTTTCAGTTGAATAAAAATTTACTTAAAATATTACAGAGATTCGGGGCGCCTGGGTGGCACAGCGGTTAAGCGTCTGCCTTCGGCTCAGGGCGTGATCCCGGCGTTATGGGATCAAGCCCCACATCAGGCTCCTCTGCTATGAGCCTGCTTCTTCCTCTCCCACTCCCCCTGCTTGTGTTCCCTCTCTCTCTGGCTGTCTCTATCTCTGTCAAATAAATAAATAAAATCTTAAAAAAAAATATTACAGAGATTCTAACGACTCCAATGACTCTCCTCAGACAGTGGTGGCCTATAACTGGAAAACCGGAAGTGCCGTGAGAAGGCTCAAAGGACACGAACGAGAGATCACTAAGGTAATTATCAAATGATCATTATCGTGGAGGGAATTTGGAGTTGAATAAAGGAGATTCCAAGAGCTCTAGATAGTAAGAGTGACTGGATGTTCCGTCTTAACAAAATGCAAGGGCTTCATCTGATGCCATGAAGCCTCCTCAGGGAAAAGCAAAGCAAACCATTCCCTTAGCTATTGTTATAGGCATATTAGACGTGATTTTTATTTTGTCACTAAGCCCTTAAAGCTCAGGTGATAAACAGAGAATTCCCCCTGCCTATCCTAACTCAACAGGGACAGGTACTGAAGGCTGCCTGTGTGCTGACTGTAGCTAGAAAAATAAATAATAAAGTAAATAATAAGTGGTAAATTTTATTTATTATAGATAAATTTATAAATAAGTAAATGATAAAATCTCTCTACTCGGGAACCTTCGAGTCTAGTTGGGGAAATGTTTAAAAAGCCAACAACAGTTAAATAAAAATTAATTTGTTAAAAGAGCATTAACAGGGCAGAGTGAGCTTCCAGCAAAGATGATAGAGAATGCCAGTCTCTACAACTCCCTTCCCTGAAATCCCCCCTCAATGAACTGAAAATCAGAGCGGAGATACAGACTCCATCGTAAGGAAACCAGGCAGCAGCCACACTCACAGCGCGGAGCAGGGTGCTGATGCCCGGATGCAGTGCCTTCCCAGCCCGACGGGCTCGGACGCCCACAGCCCGGGCCCGTTGCCCACTTCCAAGTCCAATCAAACAAGCACACCGGAGCCTTTTCTGTCTTGAACAGATAGCCTGTATTCACGGGTCCAGCCGGTTCTTCAGCGCCTCTCGAGACAGGACGGTCATGATGTGGGACTTGCGTGGCCCCTCCCAGCCAAGGCAGCAGTTCTCTGGCCACGCCATGGTGGTCACTGGATTGGCTGTGAGTCCAGGTAAAGTCAGACGGACCTCTACCCAACACCGTTGTACTTTTTAAATTGTTTTTAAGACTTAATTATTTTGAGAGAGAGAGAGTGTGTGAGTGGGGGGAAGGGCAGTGGGAGAGGGAGAGGAGAAGCAGAGTCCCCGCTGAGCACAGAGCCTGACTTGGGGCTCGATCTCACGACCATGAGCTCAAGACCTGAGCCAAAACCAAGAGTCAGACGCTCAACCTACTGAGCCACCCGGGTGCCCCCCACCCTGCCCCGCCCCGCTGCCATTGTATTTTCTGAAAAGCCCTGTGCCAGGCCCATCTCATGGACCATCTTTCCCTTGTTCCCCCAGACTCCTCACAGCTGTGCACTGGCTCCCGGGACAACACCCTGCTTCTGTGGGACATTGGGACCGGACAGTACATGGAGAGAGCTTCCATCTCCAGGAACCTGGTAGGAACTCAAAGTCGGTAGAGAGTAGGACAGAAGAAGGGGGCATGGGATGAGGCACAGAGCCTGAAAGAGAGATCAGGGGACACACCAGGCAGTAGAGGCTTGGGGCTTCGTTATTGCTCACCCTGAACTCTCTGTCAGACCCTGGCCTCTCGGGGTTATCAGGCTGGATGATCTCTTTAAAGTCTTCTGCTCCAAAGAACACCTCCACTAGTTCATAGTGTCCTCCTTTATTCCCTCAAAGTGTAGTTGTTCCTTATCTGCTGTGCTAGGACCAGGGTTAGTGGCCAAGGACACAGTCCCTCTCCTCCAGGATCTCACAGCTTATGCGCAGGGAAACAAGCATGACCCTTTGCTTTATGTTTAATTTGCTGTTTATGAAGACCAATGTTTTCTGGTAGCAGACTGGCATATAAACTCCACAGCCTTTGAGGTCAGTCAGACCTGGGTTCAAGTTACGGATCCATCACTTTTTTTTAAAGTAATCCCTGTACTCAACATGGGGCTTGAACTCACAACCCTGAGGTCAAGAGTCACATACTCTACCAACTGAACCAGCCAGGCGCCCCAAGAGCCATCACATTTTAGCTGCGTTACTCCAAGGAAGTCACTTAGAATGTCAGTGTCTTCATTTATCAAATGGAGAGAATCCTATGACCTGACATGATAGATGTTCCTTTAGTGGTCATTAAAGAACACTCATGGTCATCTTTTCCAATTTTGAACACAACTGTCTGTGG
Source organism: Ailuropoda melanoleuca (assembly GCF_002007445.2). Taxonomy (NCBI): domain Eukaryota; kingdom Metazoa; phylum Chordata; class Mammalia; order Carnivora; family Ursidae; genus Ailuropoda; species Ailuropoda melanoleuca. Next base: position 40,631,898 of record NC_048224.1, on the reverse strand, counting down.
CAAGGTACGCTCGCCCTATGCCCTCCATACCTATGGAGGTTGCTGGAAGAAAATCCTGTCATCTTGGGTTGTTTTGAAAACTGTTTCACTCCTGTCCAGCAGGGGGCTACAGGGATGAAAAGAAAGAACACTTCCTGAACCCTGTGAGGCCTGAGACCAGGGTTGCAGCGGTCCCACCATAGAACGGGGGCTGCTCTCCTTAGCTGCCACGCACCAGCCGTGCCCCACCACGTGTGTGGGCGCCTGCGTGCATTCGGGAATTCGCAACTGGCCCGGCTGCCACCACTGCTGCCGCTGATCCGGGGCATGGCAGTAGGGTGTGACTGCTGGGCATCTGCAAAGCACAGACTCCCTCCAAGTCAAAGGTGCGCGTCAGCGTCCTGGAGGAGGGGCGGAGAGACGCTATTTAGCACAGTTTACAGGGATTGCCGTAGAGGAACGACTTGGTATGGAGAAGTTTTGAAAATTTTGCTTTTTCTAGGTCACTCACCTGTGCTGGGTCCCCCAAGAACCATACGTACTACAGACTTCTGAAGATAAAACCATCAGGTGGGCTTACTGAGCAGCCGTGAAGGTGTTTCTGGTGAAGGTTTGTGGTTCCCATGCTTATCTGACTCCCTTCCCCCTCGGCTTCTCCACACTGCTGTGCCTTCCCAGGGCCCTCTGTCGCTTTGCCCCTTGCTGGGGCTGGGGTCTCTCTGACCTGGGCCCCTGGACCATCTGGGTAGAGGCTGAGTGGCAGGAGGTCGGGCCAGGAAAAAGGGCCCTGTTCTGGATGGCTCTGAAGCAGCTAACTCGGTCTGACCCCACCCGCGCCCCCTGTGTGAACATACTCAGATTGACCTCAGGCCCCGTCACTGGCTTGTCCCACCCTTCGAGCTGCCTGGCTCCACTTGCCAGCCCTGCTTGATGCCGGATGTTCTCAGTCACCCAGCCCTCGGGGGAAGCCTTGTCTGGGGCAATGGGTCCAAATCCCCGTCAGGGGAGTCAAATGAAGTCAGTCGTTCTTGAGTAGAAAGCACAACGAGAAACTCTGGATCGCAGAAGAGATTCGTTCTACTTAGAAAATAGGAAGAAGGAGGTAAAGTGGTGAAAATGAGACGAGAGGCCGAATAAAACTCTCCCCTGTGGACCCCACGGCCCAGGTGGGCCAAGGCCTGCAGGTCTTTTGTATCTGGTTCTGGAATGGTGACTGCTCCTCTGGGTCATAGTAACTATCTTTAAAAAAAATTAAGTCACAGGCACAGAAATATCCTCTTGTCCCTTGAAAGCAGTATCCCAAAAGGGCCAAATTAACAAATTAACTTGTAGAGTTAAGGTGTGTGGTCTAAATTCCTATTAACTGGATCTCAAAATAGAAGTCAGATGTCATTCGGTTCGGTTATTTCCTGGCAGCTTTGGAGTCTCCAAGGTTGATCTGGTTCATACTCCTGGTTTTAGGTAAATCGTGACTTTCCCCCTGACCGGCCAAAGCAGCAAAGAGCCGAGGCTTATGTTAGTGGGTATTTCAGACACATTTACCACAGACTCCTTTCCTGCGGCCATTTCTTGCAGATTATGGGACAGCCGGGGGCTGCAGGTAGCTCATATATTTCCCGCAAGGCAGCATATTCAGACCTACTGCGCGGTCAGTGAGGACGGACGCAAGTGCATCTCCTGCAGCAGTGGCTTTGGAGGGGAAGGCTGTGAAGCCACGGTAAGAAACGGGGGGTTCTGGGGTCTGGTTGCTGATGAGCAAAGTACTTCCTCTGACCTCTGTCTATATAGGGCTCCACAGGCCAGCTCTACTATTGGCTCAGTCCTATTCCAAGTGCATACTGTAAGTGAGCCTTTGCATTCCAGATGCATCTCTCAAGACATCTCCATTAGCCTTGGGCTCTGAATTGGTAGTAGACAGAGGGATGGGATGGGAGTCAAGTTAGGAAGGTGCTAAACACAGAACCAGCTTGCTAATGTCCCTGCTCCCAGCAGAGCTTAGAGAGGGGTGGGACTATTCGAAGAGCCAAGTGTACTCCTGTTGTACTTGTGGTCACAGTAAGGCAGGCTCAAGCTCCTCAGGGAGTCCGAGGCACCAGTGCTGGTCGACGGCCCACCCCAACCCTTATCCATATACCTTTCCTCGCAAGTAATTTTGGATTAGATTGCATTGGCTCCTCCAAAGTACCTTGGATTCCTTGTTGTGGAATATAAGTTAAAAGGGGCATCTAGTCCAACTAGAACAGTTACAGCTCCCATTGCACCAAACATTACATGCTAGGCACTGGCCTGAGCACATTACATGCATTATCTCATTTAATCCTTACAACAACCTCATGAGTCAGGTTCATTATAATTCCCATTTTACAGATGAGCACATCGAGGCACGGCAGGTTGAATCTCTTGCACAAGAGCGCACCTCTAGTAAGTGGAGGTTGAGGTGTTGAATCCCAGGCTATTGATGTAGTATGTCTTCACCAAGCTAAGCATTTCCAGTTCCTACAACTGACATGGTGTCCACTGATGTCATTATTTTTCGGACACGATTCAGATCGCTCTCTTCTCTGAATGTTGTTTTCCTGAATGACATGGTGTCCAGTGACTTCATTATTTTTTGGACACGATTCAGTTTGCTCTCTTCCGTGAACTTTGATCTCTAGCTGTGGTCTGATAGTGTCAACAAGAGTGGGACTGGCAGGACTGTCACCTCCTTTGTTGGAGAGTCTCGTCTTCATATACCAAGGTTCAGCATGAAGGCAATAAATCAAAAGGTCTGTACCTCTGTGTACTTCTGAGAAGGTGCTCCCAACTATGGGGTCTCCACGGGACCCACAGAGGCCAAGAGGCTGATGTCAGGCAGCTCTCGAGCTGTCATAGAAAGTAGGTAACCCCAGAGCGCCTGGCTGGCTCAGTCAGAAGAGCATGAGACTCTTGATCTTGGGGTCATGAGTTTGAGCCCCGCATGGGGTGTAGAGATTACTTAAACAAATAAAAAACTTTAAAAAAAAAGTAGGCAACCCCATACTGTCCCATCATGCTATAGACCCTGGAGCTTTCACTTCCCTAACCAGGATTTTAATGAGGAAGGCAGCAGCCCTCCTGCCACATCCTTAGCCAGGGTTGTTTGAGATCGTTGATGTTTAAAACAATTATTGGATGGTTGGGTGATTTGGTGTGTGGATGGGATGGAGAAGACGAGGGGTAGAGACATGAGAAGGTAAGTGGGGGGAGTAGGAGGGTCATGAGAAGGTGGGGAGGTGGCAATCAGTGAGGGTAGCATGCATGAAGCTAGAGAAATATGTATGTATGAGCTAGCCTATGTCATCACTCCGCAGCTGTGGGACCTAAGGCAGACGCAGAACAGAATATGTGAATATAAGGGGCATTTCCAGACTGTTGCATCCTGTGTCTTTCTACCAAGAGCGCTGGCCTCGATGCCTATAATTGCTACCTCATCACACGACTGCAAAGTGAAGATCTGGAACCAAGATACTGGAGGTAAGGAGCCTGCTGGTGGTGTTTCTCAAAGGCACACGGAGTCCTAAAAGCTTCCTTGAAACTCTTTTCTTTCCATTGCTCAGCAAATACAAAGACAGCCACGTTCTGCCACTGTCCAGGACCCTAGTGGTTAAGAGATGACACTAAGATACCAGGATTCTGTTGAAGCTCTGGCTAGAAGCCATCACTGCATGGGCCATGGTACCACGTTGTGCGGACTTGCTCCTGTGAGCTCAAATATATTTGGCTCTTAGTATTCTTTCTACCTGAAGTTCTTCATTAGGTTTTAACGTGTGGTGCTCAAAACGTCTGGCAAAGAGAACAAGGATTGTCATTTTCAAATTCATTTTCTTAGAGACTAAAATGAGAGTCTCAGCGCGTGGTGGGGGTGAGGTAGAGTAAGGATAGACAGCGAGATGGCCCTGTTTTGGTGCTGCAGTTAAGGGTCGAGATCACAGTTGGGTCATGACACTTCAAAGCTCCAGAGGAAAAGATGTTTTAGGGAACACAGCTCCCCAGAGTCCTTACTGAAGTATGCCAGAGCCCACTCCTACTGACTGATTGTTAAATATTCCAGAATATTTGGTCATAGTGGGAGTATTTACACCACAAAATGTGGCAAACGCTGTGAGTAAAGGTGGCTGGTTTTTTCTTCCAGAAAGCTGCCTTACCAGCACCCCACTGGCTCCATGCTATTTTGTGCTGGACCCGGGGTTCTGTCAGACACAGGAATAGTGTTAACTTAGAGAATTTCATAACAAATCCCCCCTACAGTAATGTTGCAGAAACTCAGCTCCCAGCAGGGGAGGATAGGGTAGCCCCCCCCGCCCGAGAAAAGATGTGAGATCATGTCTAGCCAAACCTCTGTAGGGAGGACAGCCCTGCTGTCCCCCAGCGAGTCGTGCCCTCTCCAGCTCCCCGTGTAACAGCTGTGGGAGGCAGGAAGAGCAGCTGGTGTCAGGGTCAATGCTCAGAAGCCTGACACGAGGGAGAGCAAGGTCTGAACGTGCTGACCTACCCACCAGGCGTGCCTGTGGTTCTCAGAAGAGCAGCCTCTGAGACGGGGGTGGAGGGAGACTGGGTCAGCCGGAGGCCCCCAGACTCCCCTTCAGGTCCAAACTTCCTCTGTCTTGAAGGAGCAAGACCCCGGGAGCCAGCAGCTGAAGGCCAGCATCGTATCTGGTTTCCTCTGCCCTGGCCCCTGCTCTGCTCTCTGGGCGGGTGGGAACTGAGGGCGATGTGTCCCCATGTCCTTGCTGGCGAGGCCCCAACTGTCTGAAGGGGCTTCTAAGTGAAACCAAACCTTGTTTGGTCCACCTGCCATTCTCTGGAGTTTAAGCCTCGCCGCCGACCCGAGTCTGGCCTCCCCGCGGGTACACGGTCCTCTGGAGCAGGGGATGCGGCTCTTACCTGGGTTAGACAGGAGAGCACACGATTCATTTACACGCATTTCTCACAGAGACCTCGTGTTCCATGACACTGCGCCCTTGGCCTGAGCTGCTGGTTCCCTCTTCCTCCCCCAGCCTGCCTGTTCACCTTGTCCCTGGATGGGTCAGGACCTTTGACTTCCCTGGCTGTTGGCGACCCCGTCTCCTTACTGTGTACAAGTTTCAGCAGAGGAATCCACCTGCTCAGAGTGGAGCACAGCCGAGGGCCGGAGTTGCGGGAAGTGGCGGCGTTCTGAGGCCCGGAGACGCTCGCTGGACAATATCAAACCATGGCCCATCCTTTCTCGGTGTGGCTTTGTGTTTCCCTGTGATCTCGTGGGGAGGGCAATGTGGGATTCTCTGCTTAGGTTCACTCAGAAGGTATATCAGGGTTAGAAGCCAATATAAGCCCAGGTGCAGTGTAGACACATGGACTAAACATGAGGTTCTCCATCTAAGGGAAACCCACACGCAGTTTTCAGCGTCGGGACTGTTCTTCAAAAACAAAGTTTAAGGCTCCAAATGATGGCCTGTAGCTATAAGAGTGACAGGCCTCTGTCTGAGTCTGAACATGGGGTAGAGTGTATCAGACTGACCTATTCCATGTGTCCACAGAAGAAAAAGCTGCAGGGGGGAGAGACACTGCTCAGGTGGCCTCACAGTTACCCAGACGGGAGAGGGGAGCGCAGCTCCGGTGAGGACTTGGGTCGTGGACATGACGTTCAGCTCTAGTCACTGCTCCTCAGCAAGGTAAAGACGTCGGGCCTTCTACTCGGAGGAGCGGCGGCGTGCAGGTGGCTTGTCCTAGACCAGTGCTCCGGCAGCATGAAGATTAGACCCCAGATGGCTTGAAGGGGCTGACGACCGCACAGCCTGGCCCCGAAACCTAGCTGTCAGACCTGTTCTGTGCACAAAAAAAACGGAGAGGTTCCAGAGATTAAGGCTAAAAAAATTTCATTTGTACATTTTAATATTTTCATTTCATTTTATATAAACTCTTTCTTGGGGATGGCCGGTGTGAGGCGAAAGGGAATCTACCACAGCAGTAGACCACAGAGGGGCGCCTGGGTGGCTCCGGCAGTGGAGCGCCCAACTCTCGATTTCGGCTTGATTCATGATCTTGGGGTGATGGGATTGAGCCCCACGTCGGGCTCCATGCTCAGCAGGGAGTCCGCTGGAGATTCGCTAAAATAAATAAATAAAATCTTTTAAAAAAAAGAACATAGAACAGAGGGATGGACTCAACTGTAGGCCAGCCACGGAGTCTCCTTCGGCGAGGAGGGACTCGGTGCTCAGGCCGGCCTCTGTGGCCCCAGGACACCCGTCCCCAGCATGGTGCTCACAAGCCCATTTTCCTTCCGGAAAGGTAGAGTCCCTCCTGCCTTCAGGAGAGCCCACACGTAAAACAACAGAGGCCTGGAGGTTCCCTTTCCCATGAGTCCCAGCCAAAGAAAGACTTCACACTTGTCTTCTCCAGCCCCTGCCTGTCCCCAATACCAGTAGCTGACGGCCGTGGTCCTTTGTCCCTCTTGCTCCACATAGGGCTGGCTTCCCCGTGGGAGGATCTGAGTTTGAACCTCCACTTCTGCATTCAGTTGAATGATCTCGGGTGTTATAAAATCTCAGTTTCCTCACTAATTAAATCATACGTTCCTTGCGGTGCTGTCCCGAGGACCAAGTAAAACTGTATTAAATGCCAAGCAAGGTAGTGGGTGCTTACAAAGGGTGACCACAGTTATTTATTGCTCTCTGGCTGGACTAAACACTTCTTTCCCCACTAAACACACTCCATCACCCATTCTCCTTAGGTCTTACTTGTAAAGCTTTAGTCCTTGTTTGGCTTCCCCTTGATTCCTTAGGTTACGGATTTTGAGCTCTGGAAGGACAAGGGGGTAGGGGGAGTGTAGATACTTCCCTGAGTACATGCAGCTGGCTGGATACGCTTATTCTCACTACAGTCCTCATTATTCCCGTGTCACAGAGGAGGCTGAGGCCCAGGGACATTCAGTCCTTTGCCTGAGGTTACACATGGAGGTAGGAAGGGGAAGAACTGAGATTTGACAGGCAGGGATACCACTGTACTAATGAGGAGGAAGAACTGAGATTTGAACCGGGGTCTGCCCAGCTCAAAGCCAGAATACTTTCCTTTCCACTCCTTTGTCTTTGCATGATGTCACAAAGTTCATTTTAGAAATTCATAGACCGTGACCCTGTTTGTATATTTTCTAGACCATTATTAACTTTTTGGTTCCAAGGAGATCCTCCTGGCCAGGTGCCCAGAAACAGTACACAGATATCTCAGGGAAAGTCCTCGCATATCCTGAACTGTTAGTGCTACAGCTGACTCTTCTAGAAAGAAGGCAGGCAGTAAGTCAGAAAATCCAAGGGAGTGGGTAGGGAGGGGATCCCAGAGAAGGGGGACAGAGGGAATGTCATGTGAGAAAATCGAATGAATCAGCAGGGTTCTATTAGCAATAAAATTATTTCCCTAAACTCTGTGCATTTGTTTTAAGATTTTATTTATTTGCTAGAGAGAGAGCACACAAGCAGGGGTAGCGGCAGGCAGAGGGAGAAGCAGGTTCCCCACTGAACAAGGAGCTCCATGCGGGACTCGATCCTGGGACCTTGTGATCATGACCTGAGCCAATGTCAGACGCTTAACTGACTGAGCCATGCAGGTCCCTTTAGGCATTTGTTTGATGTAAAAAATTCCTTATCTGTGCATTTTAAGTGGAAAACAGATTAATAAATGCAAATGTTTATATAGAATTTTTCAATCTTACATGCCCTAATCAGGTGCTCTCAGCACCTAAGATACAAGCTACTACAATGCATTAATTTGCTCATTGGACATTCATTGAACACTTCATTTTAGAGGCTGTCCCTGTAAAATCATATAAAGGAATTTCCCAAAGGTAGTTGAACTTTTTTCCCAGGAAAGTATATAATCCCTTGGAACCTGGTCAATTATATATTTAAAATTTAAAGAAATTTATCTATTTACTTATATAAGTTAAATATATTTGCACCTGGCCGGCTCAGTCAGTGGAGCATGCGACTCTTGATCTCGGGGTTGTGAGTTCAAGCCTTACATCGGGTGTGGAGATACTTAAAAATAAAAAACATTTTAATATATATATATATATTTATTTAAGGAAAATGAGTCATGATTATTAGCACCTTTTTTTTGTGGCTGAAACTATCTTACAAGAAGATCTTTGTTTTTACTAAAACGTTAAAAATGATCTGGAAAAGATACAATTTTGAGTGCTATTCTTCACACATAATCTAGGCTGCCTATAATTTAGGTCCCAATTTGTATTCAAAATATTGTTTTCTTGGGACGCCTGGGTGGCACAGCGGTTAAGCGTCTGCCTTCGGCCCAGGGCGTGATCCCGGGGTCCTGGGATCGAGCCCCACATCAGGCTCCTCCGCTATGAGCCTGCTTCCTCTTCTCCCACTCCCCCTGCTTGTGTTCCCTCTCTCACTGGCTGTCTCTATCTCTGTCAAATAAATAAATAAAATCTTTAAAAAAAAACAAAACAAAACAAAAAAAACACAAAATATTGTTTTCTTGAAAATAGCTACCAGCTGGGGTGCCTGGCTGTCTCAGTCAGAAGAGCATGTGACTTGATCTCAGGGTCATGAGTTTGAGTCTCACATGGGGTAGAGATTACTTAAATAAATAAAACTTTGAAAAACAGGGGCACCTGGGTGGCTCAGTTGGTTAAACGTCTGCCTTCAGCTCAGGTCATGATCCTGGGGTCCTGGGATCGAGCCCCACATTGGGCTCCCTGCTCAGTGGGGAGTCTGCTTCTCCTCCCTCTGCCCCTCTCTTGTGCTCTCTCTCAAATCAATAAAATCTTTAAAAAAAAACCACTTTTTTAAAAAAAGATTTTATTTATTTATTTGACAGAGACTGCCCGCGAGAGAGGCTACCAGCTATTAAAGTATTGTGATACAGTGGATATCACTGGTATCACAAAAGTATCAGACAAGTCCCCATTATCACTATCTTCCTGAACAATGATTTTTTTTAATTAAATTCTAGTTGGCATTCAGTGCAGTATTGGTTTCAGGAATAGAACTCAGTGATTGATCACTTACATCTGAACAATGGTTATTAAAGAAACTTCCCCGGGAGTTTTGAGTTCACAGTCACTAAAGAATAATACTTCCCGGGGCACCTGGGTGGCGCAGTCATTAAGCATCTGCCTTCGGCTCAGGGCGTGATCCCAGTGTTATGGGATCGAGCCCCACATCAGGCTCCTCCACTATGAGCCTGCTTCTTCCTCTCCCACTCCCCCTGCTTGTGTTCCCTCTCTCGCTGGCTATCTCTCTCTGTCAAATAAATAAATAAAATCTTTAAAAAAAAAAAAAAAGAATAATACTTCCCGATCTTTCAGTTGGCAACAGCAGAAATTTAAATGTTTTCAACTCTGGTATCAAGAGACATGTTTCCAGTATGTAACAACCTTGACTTTGACACAGGAATTACAAGTATAGAACTCAGTCAGGTCAGTTGGTGTTTTTAATCTTTTTTTTTTTTAAAGATTTTATTTATTTATTCGACAGAGATAGAGACAGCCAGCGAGAGAGGGAACACTAGCAGGGGGAGTGGGAGAGGAAGAAGCAGGCTCCTAGCGGAGGAGCCCGATGTGGGGCTCGATCCCATAACGCCGGGATCACACCCTGAGCCAAAGGCAGACGCTTAACCGCTGTGCCACCCAGGCGCCCCGGTGTTTTTAATCTTTTAACACTGTGAAAAAGGAACTTAGCTATTTCTGGGTAACCTTGTGAAAACATAATGAGTGAAGAAAAGCTTCATCATGAAAAATGCAGCAGACTGCTAGCTGTTTCCTGAAGTTGGAACCTGTTGGCACAGGCTACCCAGCTAAGTCTCCATTCCCAGCTAGGCACGGCCATGAGCATAAATTCCTGTCAGTGGATTGTGAGTGGAAGTGACGTGTGTGACTTCTCCTTTAGTAGCCCCAAAGGAACGTATTTGTCTGGGATTAGCCCTCTGGGTCCCTTCCCACTAGCTGGAATGCAGTCCGCCAGTAACAGCTTCAGGTATTCAGAAAAGGACAAGATGGGGGGCGCCTGGGTGGCATAGAAGTTAAGCGTTTGCCTTCGGCTCAGGGCGTGATCCCAGCGTTATGGGATCGAGCCCCACATCAGGCTCCTCTGCTATGAGCCTGCTGCTTCCTCTCCCACTCCCCCTGCTTGTGTTCCCTCTCTCGCTGGCTGTCTCTATCTCTGTCAAATAAATAAATAAAAATCTTAAAAAAAAAAAAGAAAGAAAGAAAAGGACAAGATGATGGAACAGCAAGAAAGGAGCCCCAAATAACACTGAAATGCTGACCAGCTAGACTGTGACCTGAAAGAGAAATGAACTTAATTCTTTTTTTTTTTTTTTTAAGATTTTATTTATTTATTCGACAGAGATAGAGACAGCCAGCGAGAGAGGGAACACAAGCAGGGGAGTGGGAGAGGAAGAAGCAGGCTCATAGCAGAGGAGCCTGATGTGGGGCTCGATCCCATAACGCCGGGATCACGCCCTGAGCCGAAGGCAGACGCTTAACCGCTGTGCCACCCAGGCGCCCCCATTCTTTTTTTTAATAAGAAATTTTATTTATTTATTTGAGAGCAAGAGCACGTGAGCACAAGCGGGGGGAGGAGCAGAGGGAGAAGGAGAAGCAGACTCTGCACTGAGCAGGGAACCTCACATGAGGCTCGATCCTAGGACCCCGAGATCACGACTGGAGCCAAAGGCAGACACCCAACCAGCTGAGCCACCCAGGTGCCCCTGAACCTCATTCTTTTTAAGCCACTATATATATTTTTAAATTTTCATTCAAGTATCACAATCATAAACGATTTCAGATGCCTTAAGTTTAGAGCTTGCTGAATTTCCATAAGTTAAACACACTCTAGTAACCAGAACCTAGATGAAGAAGTGTAATATATCCTGGGGCCCAGATGGTCTCCCTCGTCTTCCCCTCCAAGCCTAGCTGCTAACGAATCTATAAGAGCATAAATTGGTTTTGTCTGCTTTTCTACTTTATATATGTGGAATCATACTGTATTGTAGCAGATGGGACAGCGCCACAAATTTCTCCCCACCCTATATGTGTGGCCCTTTGCAAGGTGATTTCTCATCACTAGGTTGGATCTATTTCCCCACCCCCTGAATCTGCACTTTTGGCTTAGTCTGACCAATATAAATGCAGAGCTCTGAACAGGGGCGCCTGGGTGGCTCAGTCAGTTAAGTGTCCGACTCGATTTTGGCTCAGGTCTTGATCTCAGGGTCGTAAGACTGAGCCCCGCGTCAGGCTCCATGCCCATCATGGACTCTGCTAGAGATTCTCTTTGTCCTTCTCTCTCTGCCCTTTCCCCCCACTCATGTACTCTCTCTCGCTCTCTCAAATAAAATCTTAAAAATAAGAGGAACAAACGCTGTGAACTTGTAGGTGGGGCCTTACCAGGCCTATGGCTTCACTTTGACCGTCTTGGAAAGCTGCTGCATGTCAGGGAGGTGACTGGGGCCACGTGGAGAAGAACTGAGCGCCGCCAGGTGCGTGATGAAGTTCACCTTGGACCTTTGGAGCCCGCCAAATGCGCAGCTGAACGCCGCCACAGATGAAATCAGAAGAGAAACTGCACAGCTGTCCCACACCATCATGAAAAATAGCAGATCGGCGCGTGAAGACACGAGGTTTTGGGATAGTCTGTTCTGCAGCAACAGATTTAAGTGAAACAAGTCACGCGCTTGTATTGTGGCTCAGGCTTCTTTGGCTCAGCGTGTTTGTGGGATGGAGCCGGCCTGTCCTATGCAGTGGACCACCACCCCTGCTCATTGCTGGAGAGCATTTGATCGTGTGCCAACGTTACGATTCATCCATTAGCTACCGATGGCCATAAGGGTGCTTGCTAGTTTGGGGCTCTTACGAATAGTGCTACTTTGAACATTCTAACACTGTGTCATTTGGCGAATGTAAGCATGCATTTATGTTCGTTATATAACTAGCAGAGGCCTTTCTGGGCCCCAGGGACACTTGCTTGAGTAGACACCAGCTTTTCTTCAAAAAAGATGTTTCGGTTCCCATTCCCACCTGCTGTGTGGGGAGCTGGCAGAGTCTCGGTTCTTGCCTACCCCTGCCAACACTGTGCTGTTACACTTCGCCAGCCTCAGTTTGAAAGATGAGTGTGCAGAACGTTGGAAGTTACCACAGGCGTGTTAGCGCCACGAGCCCGCGTTAGAAAGAAGCTGCACCAACTGGTTTTGATGCCTACGTTTCTACATTTCCTCTCGACACCTCCGGCTCAGAGGCCACAATTTAACAGTAAAAGCTTGCATGTATACAGTGTTCTGTATCTTCCATGCTACTTTCGCAATCATAATTTCATCGGAGTCTTCCAATAAAATAACACTGTGAGACAGGCAGCATGCAGGTTGTTACCTTCGTCTCGCAGAGAAGGAACGCGCACAGCTGTGGCACAGCCCAGGTGGGAACGCGGGTCTTCGCACATGCCGACTGATCTTCCCGCCAGAGCCCTCTGCTTGCATTGGTGTCTCGGTGGCAGGGGGCATGACAGCTGAGGGACAGGGGCAGGCAGGAAGTATTTGTACCTATGGAACAAGTGACATCGGTTAAACCTCACGAAGAGAAAGAACGTCCAGTCCTTTCCCAGATGTGATCTCCCCAGGGTATGGAACACAGCAAATTAAAGAGCCCGGGTTTGGGGTGATGGGAATCGTGTCAGCTAGCACTGCATGACCAGACTCTGGACTCTCTCAGTTCATCCAGAAATAATCTTTTGGAAACTGGCCAACTTCACATGGCTTAACAACCATGCAAATATTGAAAATGAAGCTGCATGGCATGTTGTCCATGCTTTGCCCTAAGGGAAAAACAGGTAACAGGATAGCACCACACAGCATCATCCCATTTTGGTAAAAATAAATCCGCACATGTCTGTATATTCATCAGTAAAAGTCTGGGAAAAATAGAGCAAAATGTTAGCAGTGTTATCTCTAGGTATTGAGTTTTAAAGATGAATTTATTTCTTTCTTTATGCCTTTCTGTATTTGATTTTTTTTTTTGCAATGAAGATGGATCACTTTTATTTTTAAAACATACTTATTTTTGGAAATAGGCACTGCGTTTGCATAGTCAATCAACAGTGCAGAAGTTTATAGGATAAAACTCCTCCCACTCATCCGTGTCTGCCTTCCATCTGGCTCCCTCCAGAGGTAACCAGTGTTACCAGCATCTGGCGCAATCCTGCAGAGACACTTTATGCATAGACAAGGAAATACACAAATGTATTTCCTTTATCGCTTTTACAATCAAAAAGCAAGACTACTTTCATTTTGAAGGAAAGGTTATAGAGCACTATTTTATGATGTTGAAAGATTATAAGTGGGAGAAAGGCCACCAAACAATTCGAGTATCACATACACTTTTAATAATTAACGAAAAAATTGACATTTAAAATACTTATAAAAAGGCGTGGTGGGTTAAGGGTGTGGACTCTGACACCACCCTGCCTGGTTCAAATCCCAGGCTGCCACTTCTTTGCCCAGCTCTTGGGGCAAATGGCTTAATTTCTCTGCGCCTTGTGCCTTCATCTGTAAAACAGGAATGATACAATAATAGCACCGCCCACTGCTGTCACCAGGAATGGTACAGGATTCCGGCAGAGCCCCTAGAATAGCGCTCAGCTCTGTTCCCAAGTGTCAGGATGATTACGTTCATCTCAGTTTCCTCGTTTTTCTCCACTGGACGCTTATTACAAAAAGAGTTAAAGAATAAACCCCCGACAGATGCCTGCGTGGCTCAGTCGGTGACGTATCTGCCTTCAGCTCAGGTCATGATCCCGGGGTCCTGGGATGGAGTCCTACATCGGGGGTCCTAGCTCAGCGGGGAGGCTGCTCCTCCGTCTGCCTGCCACTCCCCCACTTGTGCTCACACTCTGACAAGTTAATAAAAAAAAAAAAAAAAAGACTAAACCCCCGCAAGAGAAGGGAAGCAGCACAGACACAGACTGCAGCACAGATGAGAGTGAGAGACCATGGGGCCCAAGGACGAGCAGAAATGATGCCTGCAACCCTGGAGACGAGTGAGGCCTCTGGTTTCCTCATTTTTTAAAAAATATTTTAATTTCGAATAATCCCTACACCCAAAGTGGGCCTCAAACTCACAACCCCAAGATTAAGTGTTGCGTGCTCCACCGACTGAGCCAGCCAGGTGCCCCTGGTTTCCTGATTTTGATCCTCAGAAGCCCATGAGGGTCCCTCTGCCGGTGTCAGCAGGGCATCATCCCAAGAGCGGAGATGGACTCTGGCCCTGGAGCCTTCTCTCCTGGCGTTTGGAGAAGGCCTTTGAGACTTTCCTGGAAACTCCTTGGACCTTCGTTGTACCAACAGCTTCCAGCAAACTCTTTACCACTGTCTTCCTGGCAGGACTTACCTGGAGACAGGCTTCAGAAGAAGTGTGACGACTTGACTCACACCAAGGACTTTCTGAGGACTACCACCACCCTGACGAGGCTGAAAGTCTGGGGATGAGATGCGTCATTCACAGCCTAGCTGGAGAAAGAACGGTCCAATCTCAGCTCCGTGTTTGTACACATAGCAGGTGGCACGTGTGGCAGGCGTGTTATTCCTCATCCTTCCGCCGAGCCTGGCCTCTGCATGGGGACTCCTAGGAGGAGGTGGCCCCGGGGCGTATGCGCACCCTGCGCACTGCCCGCAGCCGGAGGAGAGCGCAGGGCCGGGACTTGGTGGCCCTGGGTTCCGGCTGCCGCTCTGACATTTCACCTCGACCTCAGCCGGGATCAACTCTTCACTTCACCAAAACCCCTGTGAGTTCTGGGAATAACAACGCCGGGTGTGACCTGCTTGATGAGAGGCAGCATGGGAATGACTTTATAGTTGAAAGAATTGCTAGGTCTTGTAGTTCCTGCTAAGTCTGAGGTTACCTACAACAGGGAGATGGTACCATTCAGTGTTTCTAACTGCCTGATACATTCTAAACATAGAATAGTTCGTAAGGCTTCCCCACAATCCCTGGACCCTGGGGGCGCCTGGCTGGCTCCGTTGGTAGAGCACGTGACTCTTGATCTCAGGGTCCTGAGTTCCAGCATTGGGCATGGAGCCTACTTAAAAAAATAAATACAAGATTAAAAATAATAATAATAATATCCTTGCCCTCTGAAGACAAAGTTTTTTCATTAAATTTGGCACCAAAATTGACCTGGCCTTACCCTGTTTATTCTATTTTTTAAAATAATAAATTGCAGAATATTAAAGCATTTGATCCCAGGGTCCTAGCTCAGATCCCAGCAGGAGAATTACTTAATATATTGGTAAATGTCCCATATCATTCTCCTAAGATATGAAAAAGTCTGAATTCTGAAACACATCTGCCCACAAGGGTTTTGTGTAAGGGATTGTGACCTTGTAAAGCAGATTCAGATGCTGCCTGAGGCAGAGGCAGGGGAATGTCTGTTCCCAGGTGGGCATTCACCCAGCCCTGTCCAGGACATTTTCCTCCTGGGGTCACATTCTTGGCAAGTTTTCATGAGGCTGAATGTGATGAATCACGAATGTAATCAGGATGAGCCAAGGAGCATATATTGGCGATATTTCTCCTAAATCCTCAGTCTTCATACTTTCACATGTCCCCAAATCTCCTAAGGATCTTGTAAAAATGCACATAGTAGGTGTGAAGTTGGGATTCGGAACAATCTGCAGGTGATGCCTTTGCCGCTGGGACTGTCCCCAACTCTGGACAGGCCTAAGGCAAGGCTCTGAGTAATGGCAATGTGGTGCCCCACAGGGAGCGGTGCCCCTTGCCCCTGATAACCAGTGATCATCACCGGGCTAATACCTGCCTTTTCTCCTTCCTCCATGGCCCTTCTACTGCCTTCTGCTGCCTCTTCCTCCCCAGATGGGTTCATGCCGCCCTGCGCCTCCACTCCACTCCTTGGCTGGGCTCCACCAAGTCTCATGACTTCTCACTCACCCGGCCCCCCAGGTACTGCTTAGATGAGGTGCTTTTCCAGTTGGCTTACCTCATCCCCCCATGCATGAACTAAATTAGTTCAACTCAAATTCCTGAGATGCCTCACTATCTCTTCTGGGTATCTTCCTGAAAAAATTTTCCACTGTTTGCAAAGTACTCCCAAGCCTTGACCACCCAGAGACGTTGTGATAATGCATTTGCTCACTAGACAATCAGTGACCCGGAAAAGGGCCGTGGTTTATTTCATTTTTATTTCAGTGCTTGCAACACCCTGACTGATTACTTACATACCCTCCCTGCTCTCCTTTTTGAGTTCTGGATTTCCTGGCTGCAGAAAACACACTGACTTTCCAAGTGAATTTTCCTATTATGAAAGTAATACATATTCATTGATAAAAATTTAGAATAACATAAGTGAAAACAAAATGACAATACCAGCAAGCTTATCCATGTTTTGCCTTGTGGCCTTTCAGTCTTTATGTATAAATGTTGTTTTACAGAATCTGGGTCACATCATACACCCCATTCTGTAAACTGCTTTCCCTCCTCTGTTTACAAATGTTGTGATCATTTTCTCAGGTCAATTAAAGTTCTTCTGCAACAACAATTTAAATGATTAGGTAGTTTTCCACTGAATTGATGTGCCATAGCTGGGCTTTTATAGTTTTTTCAATCTTTTTTTGCTTAAAACTTCGGTGAACATTCTAATCAAAAGATACAAGCATATTGATTGTGAGCCCAATTTCAGCGCGTGTTATCTTTCATCACCACCAAGCAATTCAATTCTGACACTACCTAGCTGGAGATAGCACCAGATCCCACAGGTTAAGGGCTCAGTCCCACAAGACATTCCCACCATCACCACCACCACACAAACTTCAGACACCAGTCCCAAGTCCAGGCTGTCACCTGTACTTCTGATCAACTAGCTCTAGATGGTGGGTTCCCACGACCCCCTCCTTGAGTTTGATTAATTTACCAACATGGTTGGGGCGCCTGGGTGGCTCAGTCGTTAAGCCTCTGCCTTCGGCTCAGGTCATGATCCCAGGGTCCTGGGATCTAGCCCTGCGTCAGGGTTGCTGCTCAGTGGGCAGTCTGCTTCTCCCTCTGCCCCTCACTCTGGCCGTGTTCTCTCTCTAATAAATAAATAAAAATCTTAAAAAAAAATTTTTTTTTTGCTACCGAGGCTTACAGAACTCAGAGAAACATTTGCTTATCCTTACCAGCTTATTATAAAGGCTGCAGATGAACAGCCTGATGGGAGAGATGCGTGGGGCAGGCAGGGTATGTGGGAAGGGGTGTGCGGCTTCTCTGCCCTGGCCAAGTCTGCCATCCTCCCAGCACTGCCCTGAGTTCATGAATCAGTTCAGAAGCTCTCTGAACCCCAGCCTTTTCAGTTTTTATGGAGGCCTCGCTACAGCATGATTGATTAAATTAAGGCCATTGCTGAATGAATTCAGTCTCTAGCCCCTCTCTGCTTCCAGGGGATGGGCGTGCAGGCTGGACTGAAATTCCCAACCCCGTAATCAAAGGTTGGTTGGACTGACAACTTAGGTCGCCTGGGGGCTTTCCAAAAGTTGCCACATTCACATAACAAAAGATACCTTTATTGTTCTATCACTTAGGAAATCCCAAGGGTTTTCCAAGCTTGGTGCCCAGAATAGAATGAAGACCAAATATATGTATTTCTTGTTCTAAATCTCAATATCACATATATCTGTTGGGTACTTCCGGGGAATTATATTCTTAGGTCAAGGTGTACGAACTTCTTCGTGGTTTGCACGAGTGCTGCCAAACCAGAAAGCACAGCTTCCCAACTCTCCAATACAAACCAGATCCTTTGGGCTGAATCAGTGTCTTGAATCCCCGTGAACAGTTAACCGGCAGGGACACCGGACACTGAAATTCCGGGACTTTCCGGCCATCCAGGCATGCCTCCAGGCGTCCCTCTGTCTCTAGCTCAGAAAGAGAATTGCTTCCAGAGATCTTCCTCAGGGATTGGCAACCTCCTGAAGTCCACAGCTTTATTTTCACACAATTCTAGACTAATCTAAATCCCGCAATCATTTCGACATTTATTTTTCCAACTGATATTTATATATTGAATATGAAGGCATGCGATCCGTAGGGGAATGGTTAAGTAATTTATGGCTCATTCAATGAAATAGTATACAACCACGAAAAAACTGCAAAAACTCTTTGGGTACTAATATAGAATGCCATCTCAGGTGCACCGTTAGTGAAAAAAGCAAGGTGCCAAAGAGTGTACACCACGTGCACATTTGTGTAAAGAGGAAGAAAAAGAATATGCAGACATTTTGCCATAGCAGTTTTGTTTGTGTATCCATAAAATATCTTTTTAAGATACACAAGAAACTGACAGCATAATACCTTAATTTTCAGGGAAATGAGGTGGCTGAAAGAGAACATTTTCATTGCAAAATCAAACCGTTTACGTGCTGAATGTATTATGTGTTCGAAAATAATTTGGGGGCGCCTGGCTGGCTCAGTCGGTAGAGCACGGAACTCTTGATTTTGGGGTTGTGGGTTCGAGCTCCATGTTGGGTGTAGAGATTATTTAAAAAGTAAAATCTTTAAAAAATAAAATAATTTTGGAACGCCTGGGTGGTTCAGTCGGTCTGGTCATGATCCCTCTCCCTCTGCCTGCCACTCCCCCTGCTTGTGCGCTCACACTCATTGACAAATAAATAAAATCTTAAAAATAGATAAATGAAAATTAAAAATAAAATAATTTTATGGGGCGCCTGGGTGGCACAGCGGTTAAGCGTCTGCCTTCGGCTCAGGGCGTGATCCGGCGCTGTGGGATCGAGCCCCACATCGGGCTCCTCCGCTATGAGCCTGCTTCTTCCTCTCTCACTCCCCCTGCTTGTGTTCCGTCTCTCGCTGGCTGTCTCTATCTCTGTCAAATAAATAAATAAAATCTTGAAAAAAAAATAAAAAAAATAATTTTAAAAGCATAAAATGACGGGACGAGGGCAATTGATCAGATCACCAAATACATTTATTTACTTATTCTACAAACCCCATTTAAAAGGTCAGTAAAGGAATGTGGGGCGCCTGGGTGGCACAGCGGTTAGGCGTCTGCCTTCAGCTCAGGGCGTGATCCCGGCATTATGGGATCGAGCCCCACATCAGGCTCCTCTGCTGGGAGCCTGCTTCTTCCTCTCCCACTCCCCCTGCTTGTGTTCCCTCTCTCGCTGGCTGTCTCTCTCTGTTAAATAAATAAATAAATAAATAAATAAATAAATAAATAAATAAATAAAAAGTCAGTAAAGGAATGAAACAAGGGGATCTTGCGTAGAGGATGTGAGAGGGAACTGAAGATGAGCTGCATGGACACACTTTGGGGAGAGGGCAAATAAATCCCTTGTTTGCTTTGAGCCTCAGATTTCTTCTCTGGGAAAGAGTAAGGAAAATCACTGATCTTTAGTATTCCATGTCGCGCTAGGCACTGTGCTTCCTGGGAGCATTCACTGTAACAGGTCAGAAGCATTTAGTAAAACACACAGAAAACTGCCATTACTTTTAGTAATAGTGGCGGTTTTTTTCCCTCTCAGACTAACAAATACTAAAATAAGTGTCTTTATTTATTTATTTATTTAGAGAGCGCATGTGGGTGAATGGGGGGGCAAAGGGAGAGGTTTTATTCATTTATTTGAGAGAGAGAGAGAAGCAAGCACAAGTAGGGGGAGGGAAGGGAGAGGGAGAAGCAGGCTCCCCACTGACCCTGGGATCATGACCTGAGCCAAAGGCAGACGCTTAACCGACTGAGCCACTCAGGCGCCCCTAAAAATCAGTGTCTTATTTAAATTTGAGTTTCTGTAATCATAAATGAGGTTGAGCAATTACATATATGTTCCATTTGTACTTCTTTTCTTTTCGGTGATTTGCCTGATCCTATCATTGTAATAGTTGTAATTAACATTTACTGCGTGCTACCGTGTACCAGGCACTATGCTATGATCTCTACAAGTGCTATTTTGTTTTTTTTTTATTTTTTTATTTTTATTTTTTATTTTTTTAAAGATTGTATTATTTATTTGACAGAGATAGAGACAGCTAGCGAGAGAGGGAACACAAGCAGGGGGAGTGGGAGAGGAAGAAGCAGGCTTCCAGCAGAGGAGCCTGATGTGGGGCTCGATCCCATAACGCCGGGATCACACCCAGAGCCGAAGGCAGATGCTTAACCGCTGTGCCACCCAGGCGCCCCTGTTTTTTTTTTTTTAAAGATTTTATTTATTCATTTGACAGAGAGAGAGACAGCCAGCGAGAGAGGGAACACAGCAGGGGGAGTGGGAGAGGAAGAAGCAGGCTTCCGGCAGAGGAGCCTGATGTGGGGCTCGATCCCAGAACGCCGGGATCACTCCCTGAGCCGAAGGCAGACACTTAACGACTGAGCCACCCAGGTGCCCCTACAAGTGCTATTTCATTTAATCTGCAGAACAAGTAGATAAAATTATGATGCCAATTTTCAGGGGAGGGAATCGAGGCTTAGAGAAGTCAATTTGCTCATCTTCATTACTAGTGAGTGGTAGAGTCTGGATTGAGCAAGGACTTGACTCTGATCCCAACATCCAACTTAATTGACCCAGGCTCTTTGTGCTTATGCTTAAATAACTCTCCCTTGATTTTTTTCTGTTGGACAATTTGCCTTTTTCTTAATATTTTGCAAAAGCCCCTTGTATTTTGGTTGTGGGGGTTCAGGGTAGGGAAGGAGCTATCTGGGTTGCGGGCCAGAAGTGGCTTCAGTGATACCCTTCAAAGTAAAGCTGGGTGTGAGTCAAGGCAGTGCAGTCAGACATGGCAGGAAACCAACCCAATACAGAACAGAGGTCTGCAAGGATGAGGGACTTTGACCCCCTTCGAGAAAAAGCAAGAGTGACTCACAGGAGGAAGAGAAAACCAGAGCTCCCAGGCTGTCCCCCAGGAGCATAGACAGTCTAAAGTCATCAGGAGGAAGAGGAAAACCTGAAACAGAGCTGGCCAGGAGCTGCCAGAAGACCCATGCAAATGAGACCCACCCACAACTGCCCGGAAACCAGGCTGAAAAGAGTTAGAGCCCAGAGCACATGCAGCACGGCCACCCTGGGGACTGGAGGAGGAGACTCTGAGGAAGCAGGTAAGGAGCCACAGAGGGTCATGGGGGGCGGGTGGGACACAGGACCCTTGAGTCCTGAGAGGCACTGCTGTCAGCCAGCATGAACACTGGTCTGGGAGGCAGGGCTCCTGGGACCCAGCTTTCAAGCTTAGCCGTCCATTAGCTGTGAAGCCTTAAGCAAGCCACTTCACATGCTGAGCCTCAGCGTCTCCGTCTATACAATGGGTATAAAACTATCATGCTAACTGTGTACTAAGCACCTGCTTTGCTTTGCAGGACAGGTTCTAGATACTATCCCTTTCTCATGGCAAGCCTCTAAAATGGGATTAGCCTATTTTACAAAGAAAAATGAAGCACGGAGAGCATAAGCCATTTATCTAAGACCACACAGCAAATAAGTCTGGTTCCAAAGCCTACATACTTTCAACTCCCTATCCAGCTATCTTCACAGGGTGGTTTTAAAGAATCAGATGGCCTTGGGGCACCTGACTGGCTCAGTTGGTAGAACATGTGACTCTTGATCTCAGGGTTGTGATTTCAAGCCCCACGGGGTGGGGGTTACTTAAAAACAACAACATAAATTAAATAATCGGGCAAAAAAAACCCCAAATGGCCTTATGCAGATGGGAAAAAAATTGAAAAGGCAATCATAAAATGTAGATGTGAGTTGCCTCACTTAGGTCCAAGCCAGGACCGGAGGCCCTTTGTAAACTGTGAAGATAAAAATTTTTATAGCTATAGCTATAAAAATGCTAGTTCTTGGGGCACCTGGGGGCTCAGTCAGTTGAGCCACTGGATCTCGGTTTTAGCTCAGGTCATGATCTCAGGGCTGTGGGATCAAGCCCCGCGTTGGGCTCCGTGCTCAGTGTGGAGTCGGCTTGGGACTCTCTCTTCCTCTCCCTCTGCCCCTCCCCCCTGCTCGCTCACTCTCTTTCAAATAAATAAATCTTTTGAAGAAAATGCTAGTTCTTCATCTCTCTCCTCTTGAGGGTAAAAACTTTGGGGTGATGCTCCAGACAATATTTGGCTGACTGGGTCACAGACCCGAGGTGATGGCTTTGGGGTGGTGTCTAGGGCTTACTGCAGCTGAGCGCGCGCTGGGGGTAAGTGGTGGGAGGATAGTGGCCAGAGTTTCCTGAAGAGGCTGGACTCTGCCCTGCTGCTCCTGAAACAGCAGTGGATGTCTGCGGGGACCCTGGCAGATAAGGGCCCGGGTGCTGAGCTAACATTCCTCCTCTTGAACGGCCTTTTACAGCTTCGGCCATGGAACTTCAGAGAATGTGAGGTCTACTTTTGGGGGAAGGGGGAGTCCTTTAAGGGCAGTAATACAAATTTATTGTACTACAGTAAAGTTGAGAATTTTCAGATAAGAGAATTTAAAACAAACAAACAAAAAAACCCACCTATAATCTTACTCCCAGAGATAACCACTGTTGACATTTGGGTATTTGCTTTTCCATTGCATTTTCCATTTTTTTCCATTGCACGCATATATTGGATAATTGAATAATATCATGATATGGTTTTATTACTGGTTCTTTTTGCTTAATTGCACATCACAAACATATTTCCACATTGATAGATGTTTTATTCCATCATTAAAAAAAGATTTATTTATTTGAGAGAGAGGGAGGGGGAGGGGCAGAGGGAGGAGGAGAGAGAGTCTCAAGCAGACTCCCTGCTGAGCATGGAGGCTGATACTGGGCTCAATCTCACGACCCTGAGATCATGACCTGAGCCAAAACCAAGAGCTGGACACTCAACCAACTGCACCACCCAGGTGCCCTTTATCACATCATTTTAAAGGCTGCAGAATGTCTCTTCACGTGGTTGGAGCAGAATGCCTTTAATTAATGCCCCACTGTTGAACGAGTATGTAGTTTTCCATACTTCTCTGTTAGAGCCATGCTTCTACGGGCATCCCTACAATCAAGGCTTTGTACAGGTCCTTAATTATTTCCATGGGACAGATTCTCAGTGGGGGAACTACTGGATCAAGGCTTCAAGGCTTTTGATAAGTACTCAAGGTCTGCTTCAGACACACTCTGGAATTCAGAGCTCCTCCAAGCTCAAGGCAGAAACCTTGCTCATGGCTTCAAAGTTAACCTTGATCCTTCCTTTCTCTCAAATCTATTTGCAGGGATAATGGCAACCATCTCATAGGTAGTCTTCGTTGGGTGCCATGCTCTAAGAGCATTACCTTCAGACATACTACTCTCCTTTTCAGAAGACATTGAGGCACAGGTTAAGCAATTCAACTGGGATCACAGCCCTAATAAGCAATGCATCTGGGGTCATGAGCCTCAACAACATGGTTCCAGAATCTATGTTGTTCACTGCTTTTTGGGAAGTGCTTTTGACTTAATCTCTAAAGATGGTTTTTTTCCCATCCCTTTGATCTCTGCCATGGCCTGGTCTAAGTCAAGCACCACCATCCCAGCCTGAATGATAAAGTCCCTCGTGGTCTTTTATGTCCACTCTGTCCTTTTCAGTCTGTTCTCTGCTCTGCAGCTGGAATGGTGTTTTTATGTTATGATTATGAAGGATTTTATTTTTAAGCAATTTCTACACCTAGAATGGGGCCCGAACCCACAACCCAGAGATCAAGAGCCACTCTAGCTCTACTGACTGAGCCAGCCAAGGACCCCCGGAATGATGCTTTTATTATTATTTTTTTAAGATTTTTATTTATTTATTTGACAGAGAGACACAGCGAGAGAGGGAACACAAGCAGGGGGAGTGGGAGAGGGAGAAGCAGACTCCCGGCAGAGCAGGGAGCCTGATGGGAGCCTCGATCCCAGGACTCTTGGATCAGGCCCTGAGCTGAAGGCAGACGCTTAATGACTGAGCCACCCAGGTGCCCCATGGAATGATGCTTTTAAAATGGAAAGAGAATGAGGCCCTGCCCACCACCCCACACTCACCCCTAGCATTAAATCCAGATTTGTTCCGCAGCTTCCAGGGTCCGCCTCCACCCTCGGTCCTGAGCCACTTTCCTGCTCTAGCCACACCCACTACACCTCAGGCTTCTTTCACTTCCTGAATCTGGCTGAGCCTTTTTTCACCTTCGGGCTTTGGTACATGCTGTTCTCTTGGCCGGGAATGTCCTTCCTCCACCCTGCGTGGCTGGCGTCTTGTCATCCTCAGACATTGCTTTCAGACCGCCTCTTTGCAGCAACCCTCCCTGGTGGTCTCCTATGGAGCTATTCCCGCCCATTTTCCTGTCTTTTGTAGCATGCACGAAATTATATATTTATTTATTGCCCACTGCTCATCAGACGTCTTTCCCTCATTACACTCTAAATGCCATGAGGTCAAAGTCGTGCCTCTTTGGTTCACCATTATTCACCGAGTGCCTCAGACAGCTCCTGGCATGCAGTGGGTGCTCGATACCTTAATAACTGTAGAATGACTGCATGGTCCACAGAAGCAGGCTTTCATAGGTAAGGATCCTGGGTAAACTTTCCCAGCTTCGGCCAGAGCTGTTCCATCCTCCTTCTGCATACCTTTGTTTCCTCTTCCCTACATGGAGCAGTGACAGAAGTCTAGAAGAGAACCAGGAAGCCACGGGCAAGAGAGTGCCAGCAGGTTTTGCTTTAGGTTTCAGCTCAGGGCAGATGGTGTCCTAGGAGGTGCACCAGGGAGACTTGGTTCCCCCAAACCCCCCGCACGCTTCCTGGCTCCTGTGAGAGACTCACGGCACGAGGAATCCCCTGATGGGTGATCGGGTGCGAACACTTACTGTGTGGTATTTTAATAACACACATCCAGTGGGTGATACACTATTTAGCTGGGGGACCTTGGGTGAGAGCCACGTCTTGCCTCCCATCTGCAACGTGAGTGGTGAGGATGGAGAAGCGGTTTTTCAACTTTTTTTGTCCCCCCCCCCCAACAGCTCAACTCTTCAACTTATTCAAGTGATTGATAGGAGAAAAGCTAGGTGTTTCTGGTTGAAATGGGGAAGTGGGGCTGGAACTCTCCTCCTTCCCAACTCCCTCTTTTAAGACCCCACGGGTGGCGAGATGGCCAACCTTTAGACTAAGACCTTAGGGGTCACTGCCGGCCAGGCTGACCGTGTTCTAAGAACAGAGATGGTGGCAAGACTTGCAGGTTACAGCTACTTGGGCACATTCAATGATCAGAAAGGGCGGGTGCCTGGCTGGCTCAGTCGGAGGACCAGGTGACTCTTGATCTCGGGGTCATGCATTTGAGACCCACGTTGGGTGTAGATGTTACTTAAAAATAAACAAATTTGCTGAGTCTGAGGTGCGGATTTTAGGCTGTGTAGCAGGTAACTTCACAGCAACCGAAGTGCAGGGTGGGCAGCCCCTTCGTGTGAGGTTTTAGCCATTTTAGAAAAGAAGTGAGGGCCCAGGAGAGAAGCCCAGAGGCTCACTTACCCTCTCCACAATCTAGAAAAAGGAAATTGCCACCCCTACATTCCCAGGCCATGGATCCCAGGTCTTGAAGAGACCAGCCACAATCTTGCAGGTGTTTGGCTTCCACGGTTGGTTGCTTGCTACACCCTGGGGGAACTCTGGTCCTCCACCTCCCCACCCCCTCCACCCCGGCAGCTCTGTGGCCTGTGCCGCAGGCAGGTGTGCTCAAGAGGCTGCAGCCTGGGCCACCTGGCAGCTCCTGGTGCGGCGTGTGTGCTGCCATGGAGACGGGCCCCGGGGTTGGTGGCTGGTGGAGAGAAGGCAGTCTCCCAAAGCTCTGTGGATTCAGGAGAGGGAGAGACTGGAGCCTCGGGTCCTTCAGGTAGTCGGTAGACCACCCTAGGACCAAGGAAGCCCAGGTGAGTGCCCTGGGATTTCCGGGGACAAAGGGTGGGAGGAGGAGCCAGGGGAGGCCAAGTATTGGGAGGTTCTGGAAGGGCTGATCTGGGGACCCGGGCAGGGGAGCCTCTCTAAGCTTCCAGGTCAAGGGGAAAAGCCTTGCCAGGGACCTCTTTGCCAGGCCAGTACAGTGCACTGCACAAAGACTGGGCAAATGGGCTCTGGAGGGTTGGCCCTGTAGCCCAATGGATGGAGGGAAAGAGGGCCTGGCATCTGTCCCTGGAGGAGGGACAGACTGGGGAATTCACAAAGGCCATCTCTGCACTAGTCAGGGACTTGAGACAGCAGAGAAGGAAGTATTTGCCTTACAACATAAACCACTAACGGGCTCCCCTGCCTCTCCCTGGAGTCTGAGAAGTCAAGGGCAGTCACATGGAGAAGAAGGAACATTTTTTCAACTTCGCAAGAGGGGGTGCAGTTCCCTCCAGTAGTTCATTAGTAGTGGGATGACTCAGGCCTTTGCCCTGATGGGGGGATGCTGCTGGAGCACCAGACTTGACTCTACGGCTTAGGAACTGGGCGATCTGGAACAAGATGCTTCCTCTTTTGAATCTAAGTGTTTCATCTGTGAAATGTGGGTGGTGGTAGGTTTTAACAAGGCACAGAATCCTTAGCCTAGGACCAAGCACAAAGATGGAGCTCAACGGGTATCCCTTTGCTGCTTTTCCCTTCCTGGCAGGCCTCCCGGTGTCTCATCTGAGGATGGCAGAGCGGCAGGGCCAGGAGCCTGAGTGCCCTGTCTGCTGGAACCCCTTCAACAATACATTTCACACCCCCAAAGTGCTGGATTGTTGTCACTCCTTCTGTGTGGAGTGCCTGGCCCACCTCAGCCTGGTGACCCCAGCCCGGCGCCGGCTGCTGTGCCCACTCTGTCGCCAGCCCACTGTGCTGGCCTCCGGGCAGCCAGTCACTGACTTGCCCACAGATACTGCCGTGCTCACCCTGCTTCGTCTGGAGCCCAACCACATCATCCTGGAAGGCCACCAGCTCTGTCTTAAGGACCAGCCCAAGAGCCGCTACTTCCTGCGCCAGCCCCGGGTCTATACGCTGGACCTAGGCTCTGAGCCTGCGAGCCAAGCGGGGCCCCCCCAGGACATGGGCCCTACCACCAGCTCTCTGCCCATTCCCATCCCCAGACACTACTCTCTGAGGGAGTGTTTCCGCAACCCTCAGTTCCGGATCTTTGCTTACCTGATGGCTGTTATCCTCAGTGTCACTCTGTTGCTCATCTTCTCCATCTTTTGGACCAAGCAATTCCTTTGGGGTGTGGGGTGAGCAGTTTCTGGACAAGGAACCAAGCCTTTAAAAATTATTCTTTAAATTAAAAAAAAATTCTTATTAAGTAGGCTCCATGCCCAGCGTGGAGCCCAACATGGGGCCTGAACTCACAACTCCGAGATCAAGACCCAAGCTATCAAGGGTCACACGCTTAACCAACGGAGCCACCCAAGAGCCCTGGAACCAAGCCTTCTTGACTGCTGCTGGGGATGGGGACGGCACAGCCTCGTTTGGGGTTATCTTCCTTTGTAGTATTGTTCATTTTTACAATCTATCAGTCCACGTGTTTGCTTCTGGAAACAGAGACCCCTACTATGATGAGAACCTCTGAAAGCTAAAAGTCTGGGAAAAGATGTGGAGAGACCTCTGGGTGTGAGCCACAGGGCCAAGGAAGGGCACAGAAGCAGATCTGCGATTATAGGGCTACGGAGCAAGTTGTGCCAAAGGGCTGGACCACGCTAGCCCAGAGAGAAAGTTGCATTTCTCAATGGAGTTGCTTCAAACTCAGTTCACATCTGAGTTGCTCTTTTTATTACACGTTGCTAAAATTTTGCAAAGTGAGCTTCAATTCTGTGAGCAAATGTGTACGCCTTCTTTCAGTTTTCTCTTTGAAAGTCTTGCCACCAGTCCCAGGAAAAATGGTGCGCATTCATTAATTCACACATTTACTCATTCGACCACCAATTATTTGGCCAACGTTGTGTCCGAACTAGGGGAAGAGAAGGGTGGGGTTATCCATGGGTGACACAGAACCTGTAACAGCAAGGAGGCCACGTTCACTCAGCTGTTTCTTGTAAAAGGCCACCTCTTGTCAGTATGTGTTTTATGGAGTGTCAAGAGTATAAAAGTTTAAAGGTGAAAAGAAACCAGGGTCAGTGGATCAAAAGAAATCTGGGATTTGGAGAAAAGGTGTTTATTCCTCCTGACTATGCCTGGATATTGGGTAGAGTGGACTCCCCTCCTCCAGGCAATGGAATTCTGACCTTGACAGGTAAAGCAGAAGCCCTGGACAGAGGAAAAGACTTAGCGTCCATCACAGGCCATGCAGATAGGGGACCCTGGTCTTCATTTTACGTGACAGAACCTGAGAACCAAGGCAAACTAGATGCTTTGGCTGATTCCCCAGTTTTAATACTGCCTAGTGGCCCATGGCTCTGGAACAGTCTCAGAGTGGTTAAAACACCATCACAATTATGAAAAGATCTTGATTTGTAGAATAAATTTTCAGAGGTCAGAAACTGAGTCGGTTTTATTTGTTCTAAAAATTTTGTGCTTAATGGAACTAGTTTCTATAAATTCTTAAGGGATCTTAATGTACGAGATATTCCAGAACAGCCAAGACCTGTATTTCGCATTTAGTAAGACCAAACAGTGTTAAGCACCAACATGAAGAATATTCTCCATTACAAAATTGGATGCCACCTATGTGTCCCACCAGGGAACTGACACCTACCTTTCCATTTGCGCCATCAATGATAATCACACTAAAGCTGGGACTCAACCTCTCCCTGCTGACTTCATTTCTTTACACATCCTTGCTCCTTAACCTCATGGCAGGTAAATCAGGCAACGATATCCCTGTGTTCTCTGAGCCAGGAGGAAAGAGAGAGGAGCCAGGAGAAGCTCAGGAAGGAACACCTGCCTCTGCACTAGAGCTTACTGCTCTGAGATAAGGAAGCTTCATCCCTATTCTACAGGGAAACCGAGGCTCCACAGGTTTAGCTGTCTTGTTCCAGCTCACCAGCCAGTAAGTGGTGGAGGCCTTTTAATCAAAGTAGAATTGGGGAGCGGCTCTTGGAGTGCCTAATACACCATCTAAATAAGGAAAGATACAGATTTGAGTTTTTGGGGTAGGAGGGGATATACTCAACAGTAGGGTGTCTTCTATTTTCACCTTCAGTAGTTCTAACCTTGGAGCATGCAGAAATGTCTGGAAGCATCTTCGGTACTCCAATGAAGGGGGTGGGTTGTGCTTCTGGCGTTTATTACTCTACAGGTCAGGGATGTTGAGACATGCTGCCATGCTTAAGACAGTTCCACACAACAAAACATCTACCCAAGATGCAAAGAGTTTCCTGCTAAGTAACACTACAGGCGCCTTATTAGTTCACGGAGCAGAGGTAGTGAAATCCCGTGACTCCCTTTGGCATGAGTCAGACTGAGATGCAGTGACTCATCACAAGGGAGGTGTCAAGGGTAGAGGGGCTAAAAAGCTCTGGCTTTGTACGGGAAACAGACCATGCTGGCTGGACTGGTCAATCTGTCTGGCCAGTGCTGCCAACATAGTCAATAAAGCCCTGCGAAATCTCTTCCTAAGGTCACAGACAGACCAGGCTCCACCACTCACTGACGGGGTAACCTTGAGCAAGTTACTTAACTTCTCTGGGCTTCGATTTTGTCTGGAAAAAGGGAATATGACTTAACTCAGAAGACTGGGAGGATTAAATGAGGTGTCTGAACATGCCTGGCACAGTCTTTAGGTGGGAAGTGTCCTTTTACGTGGTGGCTCTGATTCTCACATGATGATGAAACGTTACATCTGGTTTATGCTCCTCAGCTAACTGCCTCCTTACAGTGAAGTAACGTACATCCCACAAGGCAGCCGTTTTGCCGAAGGCTTACATGAAATGTGCTCACCTGATTGCTACCTCTAAATCCTTTGGAACAACCAAAAAAAAAAAAAAAAAAAAAAAGCCTAACGGAACTAATAGTAAAATTTAAACTTGAAAAACTAAAAATCTTTGTTAACACACTATATCCAAATCGCATGCTAATACACTAATGTTCATTATTACTTTACACATACTACAGAAGTTATTAATGAAAAATTATTTTTCAAGGCCAACTATGGAGAAAACAGAACCCATTAACACTTAAACAATAGTGAAGTGCCAAATGCCCAACAGAGGGTACAGCCGGTAATTCAGAAGCTTAACCAGCACTTAAAATATGCAACTATTTGGTTGTAATTAAAATTAGACAAAAAAGATTATTTGGCTATATTATCACACATTCATAATGTACAGGATAGAATTAGGCAAAGCCACTGTCAGCTTCTCTGAAACAGCAAATGAAGAGTTTTGAACATTCAAGGAAAAGCCATCATATAAGCTCTTCTCCATTTCTCTGTATGCAATCCTTTCTTCCTCCAAATTCCTGAATTTTAACAGAATTTTCTGTGTACTTTGTGTTTAGCCGTTGTGTATTTGGGGTGAAAAGAGGTGAAGGTGACTGCTGCATGGCCAATGAGTGTGAATTAGAGTTCAGACCCAGTTTGCTAATAATCTGGCCCACAAGGGTAGTCCCTACAAAAAAACCCCAAAAAACAAAAAAACAAAACAAAAAAACACCTATTAGCAGAGTGTTTATTAAGAAGAGAAAAACTGGAATATCACATATGTGATATCATCTGTTATATCTCAAACCAAAAATAAAGGGGGGGGGACCTCTATGGACCAATGGCTGGGATTCAGAAAATGCCTAACTATACAAAGTAAGTCTTTACAGGACAGTCTTTATAACAGGATTTTACTCTGTAGCAAATATGTAATAAAGAAAAAAAGAGAAAGTTGATGTCGAGGAATACCCATTAGGGATTTTTCTAGTTACCTTGCCGTGAAAGGTACATTCTCTGAATAACCAATATAAAGGAAGTGGCACAACAGAGACGTTTGTTTTCTAGAAATTTCATTGCCTCTTGACAAAATGGCCTAGCTTTGGGGTAACAGGAAGGATGCCAAACTTCAAAGCAAAATGGAAGACGTTTTTGGACAGGGCAAATGTTCAGTTCTGGGGTTCCTGATGCGGTTATCATTCCAAGTGAACTCAACAGGAAGAGGTAAAATCTTCTTTACTGCATAACCCTGAGTATAGCTGTGGTCTACCTCTTCATCTCCCGTTCTCAAGGGAGAGGAAAGGTTCCACTCTGTCAAGGCACCGGTTAACCAGTGTGTGGTGAGAAGTGCCTCTTTACTTGCAGGTTTCCAGACTACTGTCCAGCTGCCTTGCTCTGTGGGTCACATGTAGTCCTGAAGCATGTACCACGTACCAAGTTTCAAAATTAAAAATGGAGCCAGTCACAATCCTGAGTGCTGTGAAGGAGGCAACAGGGCATTCAAACAAAAGATTAATAAAAACAATGTCTACACGGTCCGTGGCAGGGCTTGAAGATGAATATTAAAATTTCAACTACAAAAGGGGTTCATCAACACCCAGAGACTGGGCTGCCTACCTGGAGTGGAGGCTGACAGGGAAATCCAATTCTTTTGAGGGTCTATACATGGTAATTGGCAAAAAACATGATAGAACGAAACATATCAATTCCTTTCTTTTGAAAATGGCTCTTAGGGAAGAGCTTGAGGTTAGAGTCCTTTTTCCATGGTTCTGCCTATTCAGCCATCCAAAGCTTGAAGGTCCTGTCATATGAGCAAGTGGCTATGAGCTGCCCATCAGAAGAAATGTCTAGGCCCATCACTTTGCCTTCATGGCCAGCCAGAGTCTTCAGTGGGGACCAGCCTGGGTGGGTCCAGATCTTGGCAGTGTTATCATAAGCACCAGTGAGCAAGAAATTCCCATGGATAGCTTTAAAAGAAAAGAAGGGGAGCTGCTTGAGAAATTCGAGTATCAAGAGGAAAGAAAATAAAAGCACAAAAATCTGCTAGAATGTATGATTTCAAAAAAGAAGGTATTTCCCCATTTGGAAAAGCCCAATATTCTCATCTACATTCCTACAAGGTCTCCAGGGAAAAGAGACTACAGACTTAGGGAAATGAGTAACATTATTAAGGTCTTCTGGCTCTTTCCCTGACAATCTTTTTAGAACATTAAGGATTCAGTGCTTACAACTTCCAGGGTAAAAAAATGACTCAAAGCATTTATGGAAGTCTTCTTTACTTCTTAAAACAAGAAGCAGCTGTGCCATAGTTCTGTCTAAAAACATGGTAGAAGGAAGGAACTTACAATTTGCTCCTTTTTCAAGAGAGGCCAAATTCCCTCCTATTTCAAGAGAGGCCAAATTCCCTCCTATTTCACTTGTAAGTTAACCTAAAGCCTGGCCTGCATTCCATGGAAGCGCAATCTGTCTGTCCTGTGATTAGGTTTGCAAAACAGGAGGAAAGCTTACGCTCAAACTTGACACCAGTCACTAAGTTCTGATGGGCAGGGATGGTATAGACACAACGCCGTTGTCGAAGGTCCCACACTTTGCACGTGTTGTCACCGCTGCCGGTTGCAATGTGGTAGCTGTGGATCAGGTGGAGTGTTCAAGTTAGAAACAAAGATACATTCTGACCAATACCCCTCCCCGCCCCTCAATCAAGGAGTTTATTTTACCCATTGGGGGAGAAATTTATTCCATAGATTTCCTTCAGGTGGCCTTCTAAGAACATGATACACCGTCCTGTGCGCAGGTCCCAAACACGACCAAATGCATCCAGTCCCCTGTCAAAATAATTTATAAATGAACATTTTAAATCCATTTCTCCATGAAGCTGGGATATCTAACAGGTGAACTACTGAGCTGCCTCTGGCTAGTGGAAGAAGGCTTACCCAGTGCCAGCCAAAGAGCCATCTTGATGGAAGGCAATGTCATACACACCCATGCTGTGGCCTTCCTGATGCAGGATCTCCTCTTGAGCCTCCAAATCCCATAAGCGCCATGAGCGGTCATAGCTACAAAAAAAAAAAAAAATCAAACCAAAAATTAACCAACAGATATTCAGTTCCTACAATGTGTAAAGTACTAGAAATACTTGTAGCTTAAATTATGCTTCTGATGGGGTGCCTAGGTGGCTCAGCCGGTTAAACATCTGCCTTCAGCTCAGGATATGATCCCAGGGTCCTGGGATTGAGCCCTGCATCGGGCTCCTCGCTCCACAGGAAGCGCACTTCTCTCTCTCCCTCTGCCTGCTACTCCCCCTGCCTGTGCTCGCTCTGTCAAATAAATAAATAAAATATCAAAAAAACCCCAAACTATGCTTCTGAAACTATTCATACAACCATGTTAACAAGAAATTCTTTTCTGGCTTAAAAAAATACCTCAACAACTAAGCATATCTGTCTTGAGTGCTACCTGGGTAACCAGGGACTTCCTATAAATTTACTTCAGTGGCTATTTTAAGAATACAATTCCCTAAGAATGGCCCAGCAGAGACTGTTGCCTTCGTTCTTTCTCAATTCCACTGTTCAGTCCTTTCACTCATTGAATATTGGGCCTTAAATTGGATGCTGGGGATATAAAAATCAGTCATAAGCAAATAGATCAATGCAACACAAGAGAGAGTATAGGAAGAGACCTACACATTTTTGGTAAAGTGACTTTCAGTGAGGCCACTAAAGCAATTTCAACAAGGAAAACACAGTCTCTTCAATAACTGGTGTAGAGGGGCGCCTGGTTGGCTCCGTTGGTGGAGCATGCAACTCATCTCACGGTTATGAGTTCAAGCTCCATGCTGGGTATAGAGATTACTTAAATAAATAAATACTGCGCCCAGGGGCCCAGGGAGAGAATCTTAAGCAGACGCCATGATGGGC
The DNA here is from genome assembly GCF_002007445.2 of Ailuropoda melanoleuca. Classification (NCBI taxonomy): domain Eukaryota; kingdom Metazoa; phylum Chordata; class Mammalia; order Carnivora; family Ursidae; genus Ailuropoda; species Ailuropoda melanoleuca. The sequence goes on along the minus strand of NC_048224.1, from coordinate 40,598,198 downwards.
ATGGAGCCCGATATGGGGCTCAATCTCATTACCCTGAGATCATGACCTGAGCTGAAACCAAGATTCAGACCCTCAACCGACTGTGCCCCACAGGCATCCCTTAAATAAAAAAAAACTAGAAAAAAAACCCAAAACTTAAAACAAAACAAATTAAAAAAACAAAACAAAACCACCTCAATAAACTTGAAATAAAAAAACAAATAAATACATGGTGGCAGAATTGTTTGTGTGTGCAAATAAAGAAAAAAAACCCTCAATAAAAAAATAGGTAAAACATCCGGACACTGCACAAAAGAGAATTTACAAACAGTCAATAAGCAGATGATAAAATACTCAATACCAAGAGTCGTAAGAGTAATAAAAATTAAAACTATGAAATTTCACTATGCACTTGATAGAATAGGCAAAATGGTAAAACTGACATACCAAATGCTGGCATAGATGTGAAGCGAGCAGAATTCGGGGATGTAAAATCTACAACCAATCCGAAAGACCAGCTGGGAGTTTTTTAAAAAAAGTTAAACATACATCTACTCGATGAACCTAGCAACTGTATTCCTGAGTATTCATTCAAGAGAAAGTAAAGAAAAACAGGTCTGCAAAAAAGCACTGTACAAGAGTATTTATAGCACCTTTATTCTGACTGACCCAAACCTAGAAGGAGCCCAAATGTCCATCAAAGGAGAATGCATAAACTGTGGCAGAGCCAAACAAATGAATATTCCTCAGCAATAAAAAGGAACTACTGATACATGAAACAACATAAATGAAACTTTTTTTTTTAAGAGAGAGGGGGAAAGAGAGAGTGAGAGAAAGAATCTCAAGCAGGCTCCACATGCTGCACAACCCTGAGATCATGACCTGAGCCGAAAGGAAGAGTCAGGTGCTCAACCAACTGAGCCACCCGGGTGCCCCTAAACGAATCTTAAAGACATCAGGCTGAGCAAAAGAAGTTAGGCACAAACAAGTTCACAGAGCACGAACAGACAGACTTAATTTACGGTGATAGAAATCGTATCAGGGGTTGCTTTGGAAGGGGGAGTTCCCTGGGAAGAGGCATGAGGGAACTTTCCAGGGTGATGGAAATGTCTGATAGGGATGTGGGTTACATGAGTGTATGCATTTGAGTTGTACACTGAAAATAAATCTATTCCACTGCATGTAAATTATATCTCAGTTAAAGAGTTCTTTAACAGGGAGCTTGGGTGGCTCAGTCAGTTAAGTGTCTGATTCTTGGTTTCCACTGAGGTGAATGATCTCAGGGTCTTGAGATCAGGCCTCACATCAGGCTCTGCACTCAGCAGGAAGTCTGCTTGTCCCTCTCCCTCTGCTCCTTCTCGCACCTGCGTTCTCTCCCTCAAATAAATACAATCTAAATAAATAAATCAATAAATTCATTCATTCATTCATTCATTCATTCATTCATTCATTCATTCTTGGGGCACCTGGGTGGCTCAGCCATTTAAGCGCCTGCCTCTGGCTCAGGTCATGATCCCGGGATCCTAGGATCGAGACCCATATTGGGCTCCCTGCTCAGTGGGAGTCTCCTTCTCCTTCTCCCTCTCCCCTTCTCTGTCCCTCTCTCAAATAAATAAATAAAATCTTAAAAAATTCTTTAACAGGGGGCGCCTGGGTGGCACAGCGGTTGAGCATCTGCCTTCGGCTCAGGGCGTGGTCCCGGCGTTATGGGATCGAGCTCCACATCAGGCTCCTCCGCTAGGAGCCTGCTTCTTCCTCTCCCACTCCCCCTGCTTGTGTTCCCTCTCTCACTGGCTGTCTCTATCTCTGTCGAATGAATAAATAAATTAAAAAAAAAATTCTTTAACAGATTCTGGCCTTAATGACCTTACAGAACTGGAAAGGGAGACCAATTTATTTGATTTTTTTTTAAAAGATTTTATTTTTAAGTAATCTCTACACCCAAAGTAGGCCTTGAACTTACAACCCCAAGATCAAGAGTTGCATGCTCTACTGACTGAGCCAGCCAGGTGCCCCAGAAAGGGAGACCGACTTCTAAGCAGAAACATTACAGTACAATGTACAGGGCAAAAAAAACAAAAACAAAAAAACCCACAAAACACCACAAATATTGGTCAAGAAAGAGAAGAGTGAAAATTCTAGCTTTCTGGCAATTAGTAACTGAAATTTCAGATTAACTGCAGTTTAAAAGCAAATACAGTTGGCCCTAACTTTACCATATACTCTCTTCTGATTCTGATTCACTGCAGCCCAAGAAAATCCTACTTGAAGATCTCTGTTCTTAAAATTTCCTTGACAGTTAGTCATAAGGGTTAACAAGATGCCACAGGCCTGTATGGATAGAACAGTAAGAGGATGGCTTACCAGGTGGTACCCAAGAAACGCCCGGATGGATGCCACATTACACGGGCCACACGCACTGTATGGCCTTCAATATCCGCCACCGGTTCATCACTGAAAAAGAATCAAACAGAAGGGAATAAACTATTTTATAGTCATAAATATTCATTGAATTTAACTGTTGTGACAGACGCACTCATTCTATAGGATTCAAGAGGCCAAACTGTAACTAAACTCACTGTTAAAAATGCAGGGCTAAAAAAAAAAAATATGGGGTTAACAATTTATGTTACTTCCCAGAGTCTTTGAGAATTTGGGACTATTTCATATGCTCACAGGGCAAAACTGCCCATAGCATTTCAATAAACGCTATCTCGCTATATGTCAATTCAATACGTTAATCAATGCTTAACGCTATTATCATTTAGGATTAGAGAAAAATGAAAGATAATTCAACCTGACAACCAAAATAGTCTCTTTACACCAAAGAAGTGCTGAGATTCTAGAGAGAAAACACATTTTGATAGGGATGTGAAGCTACAGAAATCAAATAGTTTTGGTACAAGTGGATTACAGATAAATTTGTCTCAAACTTTAGCGTGTTGAAGGATCCACACGAAAAAAAGAACTCCTAAATAGAGGCTTAGTTTCCTTTGGTGGCCATTAAATTCTACTCCCCAGCAACCACAGAAAAAAGAAACACCAGTGAAAGGAAGTAAACAGGAACCCTAAAGAGGGCAATTAAAAAGGGAACTTTGTCAATGTGCATACATAGAGCTAATCAAAGCCCTAGGGGAAAACTCGTAAGTGATACCAAAGCCAATTTAAACTTACTGTGCTCAGAGCTAGAACCTGTCTGGCAAAGAGTCCAGACACTAATTAGCTCTGTACAAAAACCTGGCAGAAAAGTCGAATGTGCTTTCCCAAAGAAAACTAAGCAACTGAATTCCGATTTCTTTTAGCCAACAAAGTGCTTTCCCAAATTTCTTGGAAGACAATAATCCCATAAATACATTAAAACCCCCAAACTGTTGTAATGGGAAAATACGTTCTAGGTAAAGGAGGACGCTGTTGGGAGGAGACATCACATCCTTAGCAACACTGCCTCAGAGCTTCACTGTCCTCTCTCCTGCGGCCATTTGCTAGGAGCCAACGTGGGGCCAAGAACGTTCTCTTTAGTCAATCTACCAAACAGTGCTTTTCTCCAAGTCAGTGTATTGCACAGGACGTATAAATAGATCTGTCCAGAATAACTGGAGTGGGAAAACAATGGCCACTGTTTGAGGCAAAAATCAAGGTCCAAAGTTAAATAAGGAAAATCTGACGTAACTCCTCTGGTGAGAAGAGGTCAAAGAAAGAAATCCTACGTTCTATGTTCACACCGTTCCCTTGACTCTTAGACCATCTCTGGGGTTAGATGCCAGATTTTCAGGTCCCAAGGACCAACCAAGCAACTATTTACTTTAGTGACTGCAGTATGGGCAGAACAGTCATGTTCACCTGTCAAGGCTCCAAAGCTTCACAGAACCATCAGCAGCACAAGAGGCCAGATTGACATCTTTTTGGTCCAAGGAGACAGTGGATTTTGGATGGAATACAATTGCTCCTACATTTGTGTTATGGCCTGAAGGAATATAAGAAATCAAAGTTAAAGGCTTCCCACCCCTTACAACTTATGTGCAAAATAGACTATAAGGAGTAACACAATATATTAGGGAACATGTGGACAGATAGGATATTGAAGTGACTACCTGAACTATTAAAAAAAAAGAACTATTTTATTTATTTATTTTTTTTTAAAGATTTTATTTATTTATTTGACAGAGAGAGAGACAGCCAGTGAGAGAGGGAACACAAGCAGGGGGAGTGGGAGAGGAAGAAGCAGGCTCATAGCGGAGGAGCCTGATGTGGGGCTCGAACCCATAACGCCGGGATCACGCCCTGAGCCGAAGGCAGACGCTTAACCGCTGTGCCACCCAGGCGCCCCAAAAAAAAAGAACTATTTTAAATTAATATTTAAATTACATTAAAAAAAAAGGAAAACACAAACTCCCTTTACTTTTTTGGTTCAGAGATTGTACAAGGCCAGAATGGGGCTGGACATGAGAAAAAAGTGGTTTGTGCACAAAATTCCAGCCTTGTGGTGAGAACCAAAACCAGACAATTCAAATCAAGAATTAATCTTGTGTGGGGGCGCCTGGGAGGCTTAGTTGGTGAAGTATCTGTCTTTGGCTCAGGTCATGATCCTGGAGTCCTGGGATCAAGTCCTGCATTGGGCTTCCTGCTTAGCGAGGAGCCTACTTCTCCCTCTGCCCTTCACCCCACTCTTGCTCTCTCTCTCCAATAAATAAAATCTTAAAAAAAAAAAAAAAAAAGAATTAATCTTGTGGGTACTGGGTCTGAGTGTCAGGCAGGGTAGTAGAGTTTTGCTGTTTGACAGGGTTCACCCTGGGAAAATGAGTGAGATTTATTGTTATTGTTTTTTTTTCCTGAGTAAAGCAATAGAAGTTTATTAAGTGAAGATATGGAAAAAGCTCTCAAGAGTGAGAGGGGTCCCGACAGGGTTGCCCTCGAGTGAGATCTGAACAAGATTCTTTTTTTTTTTTTTTTTAAAGATTTTTATTTATTTATTTGACAGAGATAGAGACAGCCAGCGAGAGAGGGAACACAAGCAGGGGGAGTGGGAGAGGAAGCAGCAGGCTCATAGCAGAGGAGCCTGATGTGGGGCTCGATCCCATAACGCTGGGATCACGCCCTGAGCCGAAGGCAGACGCTTAACCACTATGCCACCCAGGCGCCCCTGAACAAGATTCTAACTCACCTCGCAGAGTGTGAAGGAGGTTGCAATCGGGAACAGACCAGAGCTTGCAAAGCCCACTCCTATCAAATACAAAGGAAAGCATCTCAGCCAGGGTTGGTCTGGGAAGGAAAAGGTACCTTGGTAACATTCCTAAAGGACAATCTCTGCTCACCCCCAAAAAACTTTACAGTGGTACACAGAAAAGGAAAACGAAAGGGCTTATGATTTGATGGTTTATAGAAGAAAGCTGCATCCACATCTCATGCAACCAGACACCTCTACAGGACTATAGTTAATATGGTACAAGTTGCTATCCTCCCTAACATTTGGATTGATTGGTGAAGGAAGGTAGGACGAATTAAACTATCCAAGAATCATATTAATAATGATACTATCTCCTTAAATAGGAATAGCATTTTGCTGCTTACAAAGTACTTAAAATTTTTTTAAAAGACTTTTTATTTCAGAAAATTTCCAACAAATTACTTTTTTATCTAACACCTCAAATGACCCTTATAGTAGACCTGTGAGGTACATAATGTAGGAATGACCATTTCTACTCATAAGGAAGGTAGCTGAGGCTTGCAGAAGTGGGGGGACTTGAGTATGTCCTTGGCTTTCTCCTGAACCAATCTCAATTTCTACCCAGTCAAGTAGTTCCTGTGCATACAACATAAGGAAGCTTCCCTTCTCACTAGATGGCCATGTCCCACAAAAATAACTAAACAGAGCAAAACAACAAAGTTATCACATCCTGAGAGCTTTCTGCATACGTGGTGGTAACTAAAAAAAAAAAAAATTAAAGATAAAAACAATAATTCATGTTTACTGAGTCCTTACTACATACCACACACTATCAATGTAAAATGGTTTACAACATTATCTCACCCTACTTTACAGATAAGGAAACTGAATCTTACAGAGTATCTTGCCTGGGTTACCTAACTGAAAAGAAAAGCTATATTGAGCTGTGGAAACCAATCAGTCAATAAACTCCGTATCTGCTCCAAAAGGCTAGTGTCCAGAACATGACTGACACTTCATAGATCTCTGGGGTCCCTTGTGAATGGAAAGAACTGCTAAGCGCAGACTATCTTGTATAATGTAATGGATGAGCGCTGGCATCTCTAGTTTGGTGCGATCATGAGAATCAGAGACAAGGACACAGAAATGAGCATCTAAGACAAAGGCTGTTTTTTTCTTTTTTCCCTGAACCTGTCTTCCACTTAGGGAAAAATATCACTGTAAAAACAGGACTTACCAACAAGCTGTGGCCAGCATTTTGGAATTAGGACTAAAGTGGCAGTAGGAGATAGGCCGATCATCCCCAATCTGACTGCAGAAATTATTCAAAGACTTCAAAAAAGGAAAAAAAGGACAAATCGTAATCATTAACAGGCTAATCCCAGAGTTTCTTGGCTTTTCCACAGTAAAAATAAACCCAACTTTCTAGTTTTAGCCCACCCCCCTAAGATTCTTCTATACTTCTCCTGTTAAGAGACACTCATGTTCACGAACAGAACTCCAGCATGCTGTCTCTGACACTAGTAGTACTATTACTTTCGCTGTCTGCTCAACATACACAGGAAACCCATGGAGAGAGCGCAAATACAGCTTTGCTATATTAAAAGGGAATTAATAAGCAGAACCAAAGGCCTCCACTGAATACCAAGCACAGTAGGTTCCTGCCACCCTAACTGACAGCTCTTCCGGAACAGCAAGCGTAAGCAGGGAGGGATAATCATAGCTGCCTTTACCTTCCAAGAGGCAGGCCAAAGTAGAAAATCTAATTTAAGAGCCCTTACTATACTGGACAATCACTGAGAGCATCTTACCCGGAGAGATTTGTGCAGCTCTTGCATCTGGGAGGTCCTGGTTGTCTCAGGAATCTCTTTATGGAGACGGGCCTCTTCCAAGCGTTTCATTGCCCTGTGACACAGACGCATAATTACCATGAGCAAACAGGATGAAAAAAGGGTCCACACAAGTATCTCTACCACTCAATTTTCATTTAACCACAGTCTTTCTAAAACAGATCCTCAGTCCTTGAAAGGAAACAAGAAAAAAATACACTTCTTTCTCCTTCTAGAGGCTCTCTTTACCTGGGCAGCGAATAATTAGCAATCCACAGTCTAGCAACCTTCAGGCTGTTTGGTCCTTCATGGTACCAGGTTTGCTGATACTGAAAGTTAAATGAAGAGCAGAAATGTTAAGTCTGAAGCATTCCTGCCCCTCTCATAGCTGTCAGTTCTCTACTGTAACTGCCCCCAAAAAAGGTGAATTAGTTCAGTAATAGGATGAAATCAGGCATGTGTGCTTTCTACTATGTTTTTATAAACTCTTATTGGATGGCTTCTGGCTCCTTGTTAAAAGTTACACCAGGGGGGCGCCTGGGTGGCACAGCGGTTAAGCGTCTGCCTTCGGCTCAGGGCGTGATCCCGGAGTTCTAGGATCGAGCCCCACATCAGGCTCCTCTGCTATGAGCCTGCTTCTTCCTCTCCCACTCCCCCTTTGTGTTCCCTCTCTCGCTGGCTGTCTCTATCTCTGTCGAATAAATAAATTAAAAAAATCTTAAAAAAAAAAAAAAAGTTACACCAGGAACGCTGTTTTCTTCTTGAATGGGAAACCTACTTACCTTCACTTATACCTACACAGAAACCACAAACTATTGCCAACAACTACTCCTGAATGGTGAAATCCTCAAACACATTCCCTTTCCCCTGGCAAAGTGAACCCTGACAACAGAAAATGAGAGAACTAACCCCTCATTTCCTTCACTTTTATACTGGGAAGCCAAAGACATATTTTACCTCTTCTTTGGACTTTTTGGATTTCTCATCATCTTTTTTGGTTTTTTTTAAGGCATCAGTACCAACCACTGAGAGGATATTTCTTAACCTGTAACAAAAAAGATTAGAATTTAAATGACGAGACTGTGAAAAGTGTGTGTAAGAAGGGAGAAAGCTTGCCCTACTCTCTCAACATTTAAATGGCAAACAACCTTCTTTAAGAGTCAAGCTGTCATGCCTAAACTTCCAGTGTGATTTTTTTTTTTTTTAAGTAACCTCTATGCTCAGCGTGAGGCTCAAACTCACGACCCTAAGATCAAGAGTCGTATCTTCTTCTGACTGAGCCAGCCAGGCGCACCTCCAGTGTGATTTTGTTTACTCAGTCTTCTTTATTTGAAGATTCCCTAACTTGAACTATAAGCAATTACCCTACTCAATTTAGAGTCAACTAGCCCCAACACTGCTACCACTTGGTCTGTGAAGACAGCCAACCTTTGTTCAATGCCACAATGTGCTGGATACTGACTAAGGTGCCAAGTGTACAAAAATGACTAAGAAGCAGTTCTTGATTCCAAGTAGCATAATCCTGGCGGGAGGGGGGGCAATGGAGAAGGTGGATGGACAAAGAGTACCAGGGAACCACAATACATTACACTAAGTATTATGACAATGGTAAGTACTGGGCGCTAAGGGGGAATATAAAAGATATACCTAACCTAGGCTTGGGGGGAGGACCAGGGAAGGTTTCACAGATGAGGTGTTTCCTAAACTGAGTCCTCAATTAGTAAGGTTGATAGGTCAAGAACGGAAAAGGACAGCTGAAGCAGAGGGTTCAACAAATGTAAAGGTCTGGATATAAGAAAAGCACGGCAAACTTAGAATCACAAATATCTCAGTATGGCTGGAGCATGGAGTACCAGAAAAGGGCTGGTGAGAGAGAGGGCTGCAAATGTAAGTAGGGGCCAGGTCATAAAGAGCTCCTTATGCCATAGTAAGGAGGGTTTACATTTGAGAAAGGTTCCCTGGGGAAGTAGAGAGAATAGACTGAAGAGGGAATAACAAATGCAAGGAAATAAGCCTATATTTAGAAATCCTCTGACTCGTAATGGTGGACTGAACTAAGACCGTGGCAGGAGGGACTAAGACGTTCACCTAAGGGTCACAATAATAAGAGACTTTGCTGTTGGTTGGAAGACAAACGATAAACAATAAAAGTATACCTTTTGAAAATGCTATTAAGAAAGTAACATACTATGATAGACAATAATGGAGGGGCTTACTTTATAAGGGCTCAGGTGATAAAAAAAAAAAAAGTCTACTTTGACAAGGTGGTATTTATGCTGAAACCAAAAGAATAAAAGGCTTTAAAAGGCAAGAGAGGGGAACAAAAAGAGAAAAAAATTAAGTGGAAAAACAGAAAAAGAATTTGACTATTCCAGGAAGACCCGTAAGGGTACTAAGTTGGGAAAGAGTGGCATAAGAGGTTGAAGAGCACGAGCAACAGTTTTTTACTGTTTAATAAGAAGACACTGATGGATTTTAAGCAAGCGGTTAACACAACACGTTTGGGGCTATTACAACAATCTAGGTGTGAAAGCAATGAAGGTAGAGAAAAGAGGACACATTGGAGGTACATTTCGGTACAAATCTAGAAACACATTTTGGTGATGGATTACAAAAGAGGTGAAGCAACTGAAACCTGTGAATGGTAGTGTTATTTGCAAGGAGAACAGGAGAAAGGCGGGGAACAGATGAGTTCAATCTGGACATATCCAGTTTGAAGTACCTACAGAATATCTAGGCCACAGAGATCTGGGAGTCATCAGAATATACACAGTGAATGATGCCATGGGGGTGGATCTGATCGCCCAGGGTGAGTGCAGAATAAGGGCGATAACTGCAGCTTACATAAAGATCAGGCAGGGAAAAAGGGGGCTTAGAAGAATTAGCCAGGTAAATAGGAAGGAAATTAAGATTTGGTTTTATGAAAGGGAGTGTTTTCAAGGAGGGAGTGGATGACACGGTCATTCTTAGTAAGATGAGTTAGTGACCTTAATGAAGAGCAATTTCGATGTGGCAGTGGTCAGTTTGCAGCAGGCTGAAGAGTAAATGAGGGCTAAGGGCCCGAAGAGAGTGCTACGTGAGGAGTAGATGAGCCTCAAGGAAAGGGGGCCCATGGAGGGAGGGGTCGTCATCCATGCCTCAGAAGGGCCTGTCATGCCCAGGGTTCATGGGTCACTGTTCTCAAAGCGCAGGGACAGACAGGTGGTGGCATGCAGCACCTCCTCCTACACTGTCCTCTGGTGGAGAAAGCACTGATCTGTCCCCCCCAAGTTCGCTCTTCTGAAATACCTTTTGCACCCCTCCCCCATTAGGACGAGTCCCCTCCCATCTGGGAGGCCCCTTTTCTTTGTCCTTTAGCCCTTTCTGGGACCCAGCCACTTGACCAGGGGCGCCCCCTTCTCTCCTACCCTTTCCACCTTGTGGCCAGCCAGGCTGGGTTTGTAAGATACTGGGCTGGTACACAGTGGTTTTTTTTCTTATAATTTAAACAGGCCCAGCATTACTGGTTCTATTTAATGGACATGAGATATGGGAGGTTTTAAAGTGACTAAATGCGCAGACTATGCAAATAAGGAGAAAAAATGAAGAAAGGGAGAGATGCGACAGTGGACAGGAAGACAAAGGAGGTCCTCATCACTGCGCATGACTAGCATGTCACTAAGAGACTCTGAAACCATAAAACCACAAGAGGAGTATCATTTGAGGAAAGTGCCCCTTTTCAATAATAACCCCCAAATACTTACCATTATGTTTTACGACACTGACAAGGGGAACGTGTGTGTTGCCTAAATTCTCAAAGTTCAACAACAAATATTTACTCAACCCACAGTTCCATCTTGGGGAGGGAGGGTGAGCATGTTAACACCCTATTCACAGTTTATAAAAAAAAAAAACTAGTAGTGGAGTAAAAAACTGGCCTACTCAGATCATGGACTAAACTGTATAAAAACAACTTAGTAAGGTATTTTATTAACATTACCTGAGACATTCTATTAAAGTTTTAGCTACAAGTATCAACTGAAATTTGAAAGTAGAACCTTGTGATTAAAAAAAGAGCAAATATTTAGAAAGGGCACCTTTCTCTTCTTTCAGCAGGACCTTCTCCAAAAAGTGTGATGGGCTCCCCCAAGGCTCTAAGGCAAGCCTTGACCTCAGAGTCATCAGTGGAAACATTGATTTGCCGGGCTCGCTTTCTTCTCTCAAACTCGGCTAATACTTCAGCCTGTCGTTCACTGATGTGCTCTTCAATTTCAAACACCTCTCCTATAAAAAGAACAGGCAATATCAGCATAATCACCAGATATTATTCAAATGGGGGAAAGATAATTTCTTACCGTTGTAGTCTGTGTATCCCCTAGGAACTAGCCTATTGTATACATCATAGTTTACTGTTTCTGTTTATTACATTGTACCAAATACAAAAAACTAAATGACATAGCTTTAAAAGGCAGGAAATCTGCGCAAGTCACCTTTTTTTTTTTTATTATTTTAAAGGTTTTATTTACTTATTTGAGAGACAGAGAGTGCACGCACAAGTGAGAGGAGAGCAGAGGGAGAGGGAGAAGCAGACTCCCCACTGAGCAGGGAGCCCTGACACAGGAGTCATATCCCACAAGCCTGAGATCATGACCTGAGCCAAAATCAAGAGTCAGATGCTTAACTAAGCCATGCAGGTACCCCTCACATCATCTTGTTTTGACAACCTTACACCTATACACACACATAAATTAGATGAGATGAGAAAGTAAAAGTACAAAGCACCTTCAGCAAATGAATTAACTACACCTTCTATCCAGAAGATAAAACAGGCATGTTATTTTAACACTTGCCAAAGCTATTCTCTAAAACAGTTCTAGTCTGGGGAGATCTACAAATGTAACTAGTAAACTGGAGATAATTACCACGAAAATGCTATCCTTTGGCTATAGGCTTTTGGTTTTTTTTTTTTTAATGTTCAGTTAGCCAACATATAGTAGCACATCAATAGTTTCTGATGTAGTGTTCAACGATTCATTAGCTGCATGTAACACCCAGTGCTTACCACAACACGTGCCCTCCTTAATACCCATCACCAGGTTACCTGTCCCCTCAGCTCCCTCCCTTATATAACCCTCAGTTTGTTTCCCAGAGTCCAGAGCCTCTATGGTTTGTCTCCCTCTCTGATTTCTTCCCAGTTTTCCCTCCCTTCCCCTGTGGTCCTCCACTCTTCCTTATGTCCCATATATGAGTGAAACCATATGGTAATTGTCTTTCTCTGCTTGGCTTATTTCACTTAGCATAATCCCTTCCAGTTCCATCCATGTCTTGACTATAGGCTTTTTGAATAATCTAGCAGTTAGCTTTAAAACCCACACTGAATACATGGACTTTTTTTTTTTTTTTAACGTAGGCTCCACATCCAGTATGAAGCCCAACGTGGAGCTTGAACTCATAACCCTGAGATCAAGACCTGAACTGAGATCAAGAGTCAGATGCTTAACTGACTGAGCCACCCAGGTGCCCCTGAATACAAGGATTTTGATGAAAAAGCAACAATTACCGTGGTGATGGAGCCTAAAACAGCCTAAACAGTTAAAAATGTCATTAACATGCATGTATATAGAAAAGAAAACGTGTGGGAGGATCAATAGGAAACTTAACAGAGTCCTTTCTGTAGAGAAGTCTATTCATTCTATACCCTCAGTATTGTTTGAATTTCTTATGACAAACATGTACAACTTCATTTTAAAAATGATCTCAGGTTGTGAGATCGAGCCTCATGTCAGGCCCCATGCTGAGCGTGAAGCCTGCTTGGGGTTCCCTCCCCCTTTGTTCCCCCCACCCCCTCCCCTGCACATGCATGCATGCGACTGTGTGCTCCCTCTCTCTCCAAATTAATACATAAAAAAAATAAAGATATAGAGGACCATTAGTTATTGACGTGGAAAGCTATCCTCAATGGTGCATCAGCGAAAAAATGCAAGTTATAAACACAATTTGTATACCAGTTTCACTTACGAAAAAAGTAAATTTTTACAGCTTTATTAAATTATTGGAAAGATACAGAGCCAATTAATAAGGATTACAGTATTTTCTACTTCATACATTTCTACACTTTTTTTTTTAAGATTTTATTTATTTATGAGTTTGAGAGAGAGAGCGAGCACAGAGTGAGAGTGAGAGGGAGAAGAAGACTCCCCACTGAGCGGAGAGACCAATGCAGGGCTTGCTTCCAGGGCCCCAAGATCATGACCTGAGCAGAAGGCAGACACTTAACCGACTGACCCACCGAGGCACCCTAACCCTTTGATTTCTTTCCAAATAAAAATACGACTTTTATTATTTAAAACAGCTATTTCATTTAGCATGAAAAATCAAAAAACAAAAAAGAATGTTACAAACCATAGTAGCTTCAAACCAATGCCAGAACTATACTAGATCTCCAGAAGACAAATGGAATCAATTTGAATCCAAATACACACTGAATAAATTCCTGGTAAGATGACTAATGATTCAATGGGAAAAAAATTGTATAAAAGGTTTTAAGAAATGACTCTTTGGATGATGTTAACTGGGGTAGGCAAAGGATGGCCTTACATAGATCCAAGTTTAATTGAAATTTTTGACTATAATACAATGATAAAGAGGGACTCACAATTTGCATCTTACCAGAGGTTATGTTAATATTTCCTGCTTCAATTCCAGCTTTAAGTCCTTCTTTCCCCAAAATCCCAGACTCTCCTTTGGCCAGACGTTCCCTCTCCTTCTCTTCTAAACTTCCATAATAGATGTGTGGTTTCTTCACAACAGGAGCAACTAAGTCATCAGGTGCCTTAGTTTTGGTTGCCTGATAATCAAAGACATGGAATAACCTGAGGCTTAATCTTAACCATTTACAAGGCTTCCCCAAAGGATGGAGCTCAAACTGAGCTTCAATCCTATTTCCTCCCCAAAGGAAAGGACAAGGTGGTCACCAGTTAAGATATCTTCACTGATTGGGGGCGGTAGAAGTGTCTCTCAATTACCTAGGTTTTGCAGATAGGGAGAAGCTGATAAAACTAGTCGATTACTCTTGGTAATTTTTCTATCAAAGATTTGCTCTGGAACATATTTACATCATTCCGTTGCAATCTCTTCTTGGGTTTTATGAAACTTCCAAGGCTACTGCTCATCACAGAAGGAATATCAAAGATCACAAATAACCAACGCAAAATTGAGGGGAACTAATTAGTTCCTGGTCTATACATTTCAAACGTGTTCAGACGTAAGGCAACATATATGAAGTTAGGAGGCCTTACTACAATCAAGAAGTCTGACGTAGACATAAATCTGGGCCAGGACACTACTCCCTTCCAGAGTTCCCTTTCTGAACCATTTGGAAGAGGTATTTACAGTACGGGGCTGTAGTGACAGGTGCAAATGAACTAAAACACAGGAACGCACTTAGAGATCAGGAAAACGCTGCTCCTCTAAGACAGGACCGAGTCTCGCAGCCTTTTTCACCTCAGTCCTCCACGGCCTTAGCCCGTTCCCAAGCGGCCCTATCTTGCAGGAACCGCTCCCTTCCCTCCAACCCCCCTCCGCGTTCCTCGCCAGAGTGAGCTGAGATCCGTACCGTGGAGGAGGCTCGTGAGGTAGCCATGCCGAGCTCCCGAGACGCGAAACCCCAGCGAAAGCCGAGCCCTACGTTTCAGACCATCCACCGCGCGCCCAACAAAGCGGAACTACGTCACCTACCGGAAGTGGCCTATGGTCGACGCAGCCTCCTGGGTGGCGTGGAGCATGATGGGAGTTGTAGTACGGGAGGGTCGTGGCGCGAAGAAGAGCGTGAACCGTGGAGCCTCTGAGAAAAGCACGCGGAAGACGAGGTTCTGCCGGAGAAAGTCTCAGGGCAGTCTGGGAAGTGTAGTCCAGTTCGCTTAGCAAAAGATTCGCGCTGGGCGCCGGGCTTCCGGGAGGAGGCTGGGCAGGCTTGAAAAGAGGTAGGTGCGTCGAGTCGCGCGGCTCCGGTCTGAACTTCGGAGCAAATGGAGGGCTTCAGAGGCCTGACGTCGCTCCTGGCCCTACGAGAGGCTTCAGTCGTCCTGGAGCCGAGGGCCATGTTGCCATGGAAACCCTCATTCTGGACCCGGGAGTGCCACTCTGGAGCTGCGGAGGGAGTGCTGTTCTCCTTCTCCGCTGTCGGGAAGTTATCCCAGAGCCTTCCTCTGAGCTGGGTGAATTTTTGGTGGATTTGGTCAGTGGCGACTGATTAAGCTCTTAGAGCCCTCTAGCGCCAAAGTAAAATAAAGACCCGGAGGAGGAGCCGCGGCCTACTTTTATTGTTTGTCTTCAGCCGGGTCTTTGTATCTGATTCAGAGTGAGAGGATGCCTGTGAAGGTGTCAGGTAAAGTGCACACCGGCAACTCAGCATGGGCCTGTGTTATGCTGAGAACTGGGACATCGGAGATGAACAAGACGAGGGCTTTGCCCCCGAGTCGGGGGTGGAGACGCTTAAAATATTGGTGTTCCGTCATCTGGACAGAGCCCCCCTAACCTCCCCAGGGACAATTACAATAGTAATAGCTATTATTTATTGGGCGTTTACTAAATGCCAAGTTATGTTCCAGGAACTTACACTGCCTTACTTCGTTCAGTCTATACAACAGAATACAGAATGTGAGGAAACTAAGGTCTAGTGAAAGATGGAGCGAATTGTCCAAGATCAGTGGCGTGTGGGATTAGGATCTCTGTCCTCTGCACTTTCGCCCCTTGAGCGAGCACTTTTGCCCTTTACTCTGTACTGTCTCCTAGTGGAGGCAATACAGTTTGCAGAAAAGTGAAGAAAATGTACCCCAGGGTTTTTTTCTTTTAAATATTTTCTCCTCCCTTACTCTCCCTTGGAACTTTGGCATCTTCTACCATTTGTTTACATTGGATTTAAGACAGTATCTGATTTATTTATTTAATTTTAGTGGGTTTTTTTAAAGATTTTATTTTTAAATAATTCTGCATCCAACGTTGGGCTCGAACTCACAACTCCGAAATAGAGAGTCCTGTGCTCCACCGACTGAGCCAGCCAGGCTCCCCAAGATAGTATCTGAAATAATATAAAACAATATGAAATGTAATATGCCAGTGTTTTGTGTTGAGAATGTTGCCTGTTCTGTTCCAAGCTTCACGGAAGGATACATTTCTTCCTTTGTATACTTCATAGGCTCTAGCTACCTCCTAGATAGATGTAATAATAATTTAGACCTGTACATGCTTTTTTAAAAAAAGATTTTATTTATTTAAAATAGAGGGTGCGCGCCCCCGTGTGTGCACCAGTTGGGAGGGACAGAGAAGCAGACTCCCTGCTGAGCAGGGACTCCATCTCAGGACTCTGGGATCATGAGCTGAGCCGAAGGCACACACCCAACCGACTGAGCCACATAGGCGCCCACTTTTTTTTTTTTTTTTTAATTAAGTAGGCTCCATGCCCAATGTAGGGCTTGAACTTCTGACCCTGAGATCAAGAGTCTGATGCACTATTGACTGAGCCAGCCTGGCATCCCTATAGCTGTACATACTTTAAAGGAACCTTCGTTTACATCATTCTTAGTAGTTCTCACCATGTGACCTACGTATAAGTTTTATAGGAGGCTGACATTTATTAACCAAACTGAATAGCTTCAACTTCATTTATAAAATAGAGGTGATTTTGGCCATCATCACAGGGTTTTTGTGTTCAAATAAAAATGTAAAGAATGGGAATAGAAAAGTGTAGCACAGTGCTCAAGAAAAGTTCATTTCACTTTATTTGGGTTTCTCAGTTTACTCAACAACACATGTACTGAGTCATTATTATAGATATACTCTGCTGGATGCTATGGAGTATATAAAGATGATGCCATTAACAGGTATTAAACTAACATGGGGAGGGGCGCCTGGGTGGCGCGGTCATTGAGCGTCTGCCTTCGGCTCAGGGCGTGATCCTGGAATCCTGGGATCCAGCCCCGCATCGGGATCCTCCCCTGGGAGCCTGCTTCTTCCTCTCCACTCCACCTGCTTGTGTTCCCTCTTTCGCTGGCTGTCTTTCTCGCTGTTGAATGAATAAATAAAATCTTAAAATAAATAAATAAACTAACATGGGGAGTTTAATTGTCCTTAAAAAAATTGTTTTTTGTTAGCATAAGCATGACCTTGGGCTTTCAGCCTCAGGATTGTTCTTTAGAGCCTCTTTGTATACTTGTTCTCTCTCCCGTACTCCCCTTTCTCTGCCTTCCCCTCACAAGTGAGCTAAGAGGTCTCCCAGGAAGCCTTCTATGTCACTGTCTACCCCACACTTCACCCAGACTGGATTGGGTGCCTGTGTGATGCCAATGCATTGTCCTCCATCAGAGTCCTTATTAGAGTATGTTGCAATTTTCTGTTTACTTGTTTGTTTTCCCCACAGGCTGTGACTATGCCTTTTAACTCTGGAGTGGGAGCACAAGAAGTGTTTGTTTAATGAATGACCTATCCATTTAGGACCTGTTTGGACCCTGAGGATAATCTCGTGAATTGGTGAGTTATAGGGAGTTTTGATGAGATTTAGTAAGCTGATTGTAGTATTCAGAAGTGATCACAAATCTGTCACAGTTCTCACGCAGAGGTGATCAAATTTATGTACTCTCCCAGTAATTATACTGAATTAAGATGTGGTGTTTTAACTTTATTCTCTGAGCTAGAATGTTTCTTTGAATGTTACTGGGGTATAAGATTAAAGTGATTGTAGCCTAGAATTCTCTTTTAGAGGTAGCTTGCTCTTTTTTTCCCTTAAAGACTGCTGTTTTGGGAATTGCAGAGTTAATGGATCTCCATCATGTAATAATCACGCATCTAAAGACTTAGAAGTCTATGTGTGTACCCAAATGAGTCTTTTGTATCACCATTCCTTTAGCATATGTGCTGGCAAATTGATCTTGTATTCGTAGCTGAGATTTATCCCCTCCAGTCTTTCCTCCTCTGCTATTTCTAACAGCTGATAGTTCACTGGGTCTGGCCCTCACTGTTGATCTCAGTATGCTGCGGCGAAAACCAACCCGCCTGGAACTGAAGCTGGATGACATTGAGGAGTTTGAGAGCATTCGAAAGGACCTGGAGGTAAGAGTATACCTTTGGAATCCTTAGTGATATTTAAAACAATAATTTTCACTTTTGAACTCCAGACTCTTTTACCAGTACTCATTTGAAACCTCTATTTGTGGATGCTGGACAGGCACCTCAAACTTAATGTGTCAGTTTCCTGTGGCTTGCCATAGCAAATTACCACAAACTTGGTGACTTAAAACAACAGAAATGTATTCCTTTACCATTCTGTAGGCCAGAAATCTGAAATCAGTATCACTGGTCCCAAATCGAGGTGTCAGCAGGACCACGCTCCCTGCAGAGGCTATAGAGGAGAATCTGTTCTTGACTCTGTGAGCTTCTGGTGGTCACTGGCATTCCTTGACTTGTGGCCAGATTGCTCCAGTCTCTGTGTCTGCTTTCTGCTCTTGTGTCTGTGAAATCTCCCTTTGCCTCCTCTTACAAGGATACATGGGATGGCATTTAGGGCCCACCCACATAATCCAGGATAATGTCTCCATCTCAAGATCCTTATCCCATCTGCAAAGACCCTTTTCCATATAAGGCAATGTTTAGAGGTTCAGGGATTAGGACCCGAGAGCTTTGGGAGGCACTATTCAGTCTCCAGCACTTAACGTGTTAAAACAAAAGACCTCTTGATCTCTTCCTCAAGCCAATTTCAGGTGTTCCTATGTCGTATCTCTGCAGCTGCTAGAGCCAGAAATCTCAGAGTCACTCTTGAGTTCTCCCTTTTCCTTACCCTTTGGATTCACCCCGTGCATTTGGGCAGTTACTACCTTGGTCCAAGTAACCATCACCTCTCTCTCTACAATCTCAGTTGCATCCTCAGTGGTCTTCCTACTTCCATTTTTATCTTGTTAATCCATTCTACATCAGGTTTCTAGAATAATCTTTAAAATTTTTCAGATCATGTCAGTCCCCTGCTTAAAACTCAGTGGTTTCCTGCCCTTAGAAAAAAAATCTCAGTTCCTTATCATGGCCTACAAAATTGTGTGTTCTGGCTCCTCGGGTTTCAGCTCCTGCCGTTCTCTGCCTTGACCTCTGTACCTCAGGCACACTTTCTTTCATTTCCTTGAACGTGCCAAGCTGTTTATCACTCATGGCCTTTGTACATGTCATGTTCCTCTTCCCCTGTCTTCACATCTGTTTAAGTGTCACTTCTTCAGTCCAAGAGGCTGCTTCTGAGCCTATTCAAATTAAGGGTATCATTCCTATCCATGCTATCCCTCCTTAGGGTCTCTCAAAGCATTTTATTTTTATTTTTGTTTTTTAAGTAACATCTACGCCCAACGTGGGGCTGGAACTCACAACCCCAAGCTCAAGAGTCGCATGCTCTACCGACTGAGCTAACCAGGTGCCTTAAAGCACTTGATCCTTTTATTTTACAGCATTTATTATAATTTACAATGATTTGTTTGTTTATTTTAGCATTTACATTAGGAACCTTGATTGTAGGATCATGTTTGTCTTCTTCACCATTAAGTTCCCAGTATCTGGGAAAGAGTTCATCCCTGCATCATGGAGGAGCTCAAATTTTTTTTTTAAGATTTTTTATTTATTTATTTGAGAGTGAGACAGAGAGAGCACAAGTCGGGGGTGGGGCAGAGGGAGAGGAAGAGGGAGAATCAGACTCCCCATTGAGTGTGGAGCCCAACGTGGGGCTCGCTCTCAGGACCCTGAGATCATGACCTGAGCTGAAGGCAGACGCTTAACCGACCAAGCCACCCAGGCGTCCCATCAGTATGTATTTTTAAGTGTAGCTTATCCCACAGTATTAAATGATGTCCATTAATAAGACTTAAATTCTTCAATGGTCCTGAGAATAAAGTTTAGATTCCTTAGTATGGCATACAGGGCCCTTTGTGGCCTAGTCCTTGCTCATTTCTCCACTTTATCTTCCACTGTCAAGTTATCTTTAACTTTAATCTTGGTGCCTCTTGCACACTTGGTTGCCTTCCCCTGAAGTGTCCTTTCAGAATGATTTAAACTTCAGCGGTAACAAGTGTCATAAAGTATTGGCATATTGGACTTTGGTTCTGCCTAATCAGCTCACTGTTGAGTTAGTCTTTCTACTACAGGCGATTATCTAGTGGGTTTGACCTGTTCTAGAGCAACTTAGGGAGGGATAGATGTGCCCTAAACTAAACTAAAATAAAACCAGTAGAAACTGGTATTTCATTTGTTACTGAAATTAGTTTAATTATATTTTCATGACTCTGGATTCTGAAACAGTCAGCAGTTGTTCATTGTGGGAAGCCTTTTAAATGATTTCATACCATTTGGACATTCTCAGTTTCTCATGGCTTATGAATTGATAGTATCCTTTGCCTTTTAACCTGTTTTCACTACACTATTTGTAATGTTATTTATTGGTAGTGTCGACTAACTAGAGAGTAACTCAGAAAGGTCATTTTATACACACATACGTACACACATATATATATAAAGTAATACTTTCTTTGATTCAGTATGATACTGTGACATTGCGTTTAATGCTGAGTTCATTAGTAAGTGGTGGTGAATGGCGGCGATTCCAGCGGTTAGAGTAGTCAAGCCATTCTTCTAAGGAACGCTAGGTAAAACATTTGTTCACTCTCTCAGAGAACATTATTATCTAATCTCATCTTTATAGTCAGGTAGTAGTAGTTATGGGATACATGTTAATCTCTGTTTTTGAAAATGATCGAACTGAGGGGAGCCTGGCTGGCTCAGTTGGTGGATTGTGCAACTCTTGATCTTGGGGTTATGAGTTCAAGCCCCACATTGGGTGTAGAGATTACTTAAAAATAAAACCTTAAAAAAAATGATCAAACTGAGGTATTGACTTGGTGAATTCTGCAGTCATTTGTGACTTAAGAGCCAAACCTTTTTTTTTTTTTTTTAAGATTTAATTAATTTATTTATTTGAGAGAGAGAGAGAGTGTAGAGTGCGGGGAGGAGCAGAGGGAGGGAGAAAGAATCTCAAGCAGACTCTGCACTGAGTCCAGAGCCCCACACAGGGCCCGATCTCACAACCCTGAGATCATGACCTGAGCTGAAATCAAGAGGTGGACACTCAACTGACTGAACCACCCAGGCGTCCCAAAGAGCCAAACCTTGTACCTAAAAACAAAACAAAACCTCACAATTCAGGCCTTTTGATAAGAGCACCAAACCTTGTATTCCTGTGTTACATTTACTCTCACACAGTGTCAGTGAAGCTGTTAATTTCTGGTGGTTATTGCTTTACCAGTCACTTAATTTTTCTCTCTATTCTCCTGAACGATACATTTACTGAAACACCCTTCTCTGGGCCCCTGTCTGGTGCAGTCGGTAGAGCGTGCAACTCTTGATCTTGGGGTTGTAAGTTCAAGCCCCTTGTTGGGTATAGAGATTACTTAAAAATAAAATCTTAAAAAAAAAAAAAAAAGAAAGAAACTCCCTTCTCTCCCCCTTGTCTGCCAACTTATTTATCTTTTTTTTTCTAGTTTTATTGAGAAATAACCGACATACACCACAGTATAAATTTAAGGCATAGAGCATGATGGTGTAATTTACATATATTGTGAAATAATGACCACAGTAGGTTCAGCTAACATCCATCTTCTCATACATTATTTATCTTTCTAATGGCAGCTTCCTGCTCTGAAGCTCTGCCATGACACACTCAACTCCTTACCTTATCTTTGTGTCTCTTTGGCAGTGCGGACTTTCCTCTGTCATAGCCGTGGTCACCCTATATTGTCATTGTCTATTTACCTATTTCCCTGTTAGACTGTGACATCCTGGAGGGTAGGGGTTATATCTTTTCTCAGTATGTCCCTGTATTCCTGCTTGTACCCTTGTTATCCATTTAAACCTGGGATTTCGGCTTATTGTTCTGTAGACCCTAACCCTAGCCTTTACCCTATGCCTAGTGCATCGTAGGTGCCAAATAAATGTTTGGTAATGGAAAGAATGTTGCCCTAATCCTAAGACTTCTATACTTTCAGACCCGTAAGAAACAAAAGGAAGAAGTGGATGTCGTAGGAATCAGTGATGGAGAAGGTGCCATTGGGCTCAGCAGTGACCCCAAGAGCCGGGAACAAATGATTAATGATCGAATTGGTTATAAACCTCAACCCAAGCCCAATAATCGTTCATCTCAGTTTGGAAGTTTCGAATTTTAGAGGTGGATTATCTTGCATGCCAGAGCCCTGGAAGGGAGTAAAATGATGGCAGAAGTACAAACAAGATTTAGAGAATTGAGTGCTTGCAGTCAAGCAGAATGCTTTTACCTCCTGCAGAGAAATACTTCTGCATGGGATTACTGATGCTTAACTTTTGCTCTAAGTGGAAATCCAAACTCTAGTTTGTCTCTGGAAAATTTGACTCTATAAAACTTGTCTGATTTTTGTTTTTAAAAATAAATATATTTTTGGAAAAGCGTGCGACACCCTTAATGAAGCATGATCATGGCACCGTTACTGTTAAAATTACTCCAAAAGGTAATTGCTCCAAGAGGTAACCTCATTCCTCCCACCTTTGTTGAGAGACCTGAAGCACACCACTTCCAGCTGATCCCCGTCACTGACTTGCTTTCGGCGCCTCTATTCAGCAAGTATTTTTGGAGTGCCTGTTATGCACCAGATACTGTGCTAGGCACTTAGTAACATCAGTGAACAAAATCAAAGATCCCTGCCCTTGTGATTAGATTCTAGTGATTTTGTGTAAATATGATCAAGCTGTGGGTTTCCAGACTTTGTTTACAGAATGACTTTGTAGCTCGTCTGAGTGTAATTTCGGGGAGGGGGGGTGGTGGAGACAGACAGTGGAGGGAAGCACTATAGTAGGAACGCTCCTAACAATCACCATCATTCCGATTTTCTTTCCTTTTCCAACTTGCCCTAAGAATTTTTCCCACTTAGGAGCCAGTCAAGAGGGTGATTTAGAATCATGTCTGGGGCGCCTGGCTGGCTCAGTTGGAGGAGCATGTGACTCGTGATCTCAGGGTCATGAGTTTGAGGCCCACTTTGGGTGTAGAGATTGCTAAAAAAAATAAATAAAGTTTAAAAAAATCATGTCCTGTTGTTTTTACCATTTAATTCAACTGCAGGGAACTGCCAAGGAGCCTCTGGAATCATCAGTTCTAAAGAGACTCCTTAGCAAGACTTTCCCCAATCTTTCTAGGGGTAGTTGAAGGCTGGGTATTAAGAAGGGCACCTGGATGGCTCCGTCGGTTAAGGGTCTGACTTCGGCTCAGGTCATGATCTCAGGATCCTGGGGTGTCTGCTTCTCCTTCTCCCTCTGCCCCTATTCCTTCTCGTGTGCTCTCTTTCTCACTCTCTCGAAGATGGTTAAAATCTTAAAAAAATAATAAATACATAAAAAGAATGTGGGAGAGGCTGGGAAAGGAGGATATATAGTTTCTCTTCTTCCTCCAACCATTCTTACAAAACCATTTCTTGTCCCAGTTTGATCTAGGACCTTCAATTCTGTTATTTTGCGGTCTTAAAGACACAGCAAGTCAAACTGAGTTACATCACCTTGAAGCCTGCAAAGGCCAGTACAGAAGGAAGGACAAAAAAGGGGAGAAACAAGCCTTTGCCTTAAGCTGTCACAGGCTTCCCAGCACGAATAGGCACAGAAGCATGAACACATTGTGCTTCCCGAATTTCTGCTTTCCTCCTGATTAGCCAACACTCAGGGGGCTCTTCATGGAGGCACTTCACTATACTGAGTACTTTCTGCAGGTTATCTCAATCTTTCACTCCTGAGGAGAGTACTAGATCCTAATTTTATAAAAGATGAAACATGCTCAGCTATTACGGGGTAGAGCTGAGATTTGAACCCAGGCATACCGATCTCTGAACCCAAATATCTGAACTTTATTGCTACACTGCTTTCCCAGTCTCCCCCTGCTGGGTCTAGAAGGTGGGGTTCTCGGGTGGAGGGAGAGCATGCTGTTTCAGTTCTCAGAAGATTTTATCTTATGCTATTTTATCTATAAAAAGAGACATTTACCAGATTAGATAAGGGTTTATCTTTTGCCCTTATCTATTACATGTTGTGGCTATAAATCCTTTTAGCCACAACTGAAATTACATGCATCGGTTCTCTTATTTCTTAGGTCCTAGGGTTCATTCCTAGAAGATTGAAGAGATACTAAACTCATCCAGAAGAGCTTACCTTTAGTTTCCTGAAAGCTGGAATAAAAATAATCAAAAAGTTACTATGGTTTGGTTGCCTATTAAGTGCTACATGCTTTGTATATATCGCTTCTAAGTTGAAAATGGTACTCTTATTATCTTTTTATGAATGAGAACACTAAAGTTTAGGGATTAAAATCACTTGCCTGAGGTTACACTTCTTTTTTTTTTTTTTTTTTAAAGATTTTTTTTTTTTATTTATAAGACAGAGATAGAGACAGCCAGCGAGAGAGGGAACACAAGCAGGGGGAGTGGGAGAGGAAGAAGCAGGCTCATAGCAGAGGAGCCTGACGTGGGTCGATCCCATAACGCCGGGATCACGCCCTGAGCCGAAGGCAGACGCTTAACCGCTCTGCCACCCAGGCGCCCCCTGAGGTTACACTTCTGGTAAGTGGTGGAGCCATGATTCAAACCCATGTATGCTGGACTCCAAAGTCCCCACTCATCATACTACACTATGGAGACTAGGAATGGTGCTGGATGGTAAGATGCCTTCTGGGGGCCAGTAGGAGGGGCAAATAACATCAGCATTCTGGCATTACTGAAGGGACAGACAGGGCCAATGCTCATCTCAAGGCTTGGCAGTGAAGATCCCTAGAGGCCCAACTCAGGGCCTCTTGCCTGACAGCATAAACACATAAGGGCTTATGATATAACGGCTTAGCTTATAAATTCAGGAATCCTTGGTATACGGAGCTGTTTGCAGCTTCATCAAGACCCTGACTCCTGTGCGAAAGGTCGTGTACATCTTCTGACAGAACTAGCTTATTTTTTAAAAATTTTGTCTTTTTGTTAAGATTTTATTTATTTGACAGAAAGAGAACGAACAAGCAGGGAGCAGCAGAGGGAAAGGGAGAAGCAGGCTCTCTGCTGAGCAGGGAGCCCGATGCGGGGCTCAATTCCAGGACCCTGAGATCATGACCTGAGCTGAAGGCAGACCCTTAACTGACTGAGCCACCCAGGTGCCCCAAGCTTGTCATTTTACATAGAATAAGAAGAGAGTGAGATGAAAACATAAAGGGATCTTGCCACTTAAAAGACTGACATCTTGGGACGCCTGGGTAGCGCAGTCGTTAGGCGTCTGCCTTCGGCTCAGGGCGTGATCCCGGCATTCCGGGATCGAGTCCCACATCGGGCTCCTCCGCTATAAGCCTGCTTCTTCCTCTCCCACTCTCCCTGCTTGTGTTCCCTCTCTTGCTGGCTATCTCTGTCAAATAAATAAATAAATAATCTTTAAAAAAAAAAAAAAAAAGAAAAGAAAAAGACTGACATCTTAAAACTGATGGTAATGGCCAATGGACAGACCACTTATTCTGATATCACTCTGGGTAGAAAGACATGCATAGAATCACAAAATCAAAATATTTATTTTGTTCTTTTACATATGACACTGTTAAAACATTCCTACTACAGCAATACTGCTCTCCAGGAGCTTACAATCTAAAACGGTCAACATTAATTGTAGACTCAGTGATTAAGGCATTATATCAAATGCAGACTTTGTATCTTTAGATGTATCTTCTGAAAGAAGCAGCTGGAGAGAGCAAGATCAAAATGAAATGACATGAATGCGTAACCCCTGGCCCCTCCCCTTCCAGCTCCTTATACAAAACCCCTTGTGGCTAGAGCCCAGCCCAGAGCCTCACAGTCTGAAACAGAATTCCAGACAGTCCTACCATAGTAGTGAAGAAACCTTAATTTCTGATTCCCTGGTGGACACAGAGAATTCCCTGTTTGTGGGAAATGAGGGGCTTAGTGTTCCTCCAACAGACTAGAGACAGCACCTAAGATTCTGTAATTCTGGGGATGGTACCAGTAGGTAGCCCTTTACCCAGCCTCCTAGCAATTCCAACAGGACAATTTCTCCTCAAAGTGTGCATCCGGTCTCTACTGAGTTTTACAACTTCTGGTTGGTATCTTAAAACTTCTGGTTGGTATCTCTCTCCACTGCCTCAGGAGTGCGAGGGAGATTTCATGAACTAGATATGTGGGATTAAAGACTAAAAGAAAGGGAAAGGAAAGCAGAATAAGGGGCCAAAGAAATGGGGATACAGAGTACCAAGAGATGTGAACAGAGAAGGAGGAAAAGAGAAATCTGGATCCAAAAGAACAAAGAAGTCAGACAGTAAATTCCAAATCAACAGGGATACAGAAATGAAAAGTCAATGAGATCATCATCACAATCCAAGAGATCAAGAAAGACGGCATTTAAGCTTTACATTTTTTTCTCCTTCACTAGCTTCTTCCTTTGGCAACCTAATCTAAGAACTGCTGGAATTCCGGTTTGTCCTGAGGCTCTATCTTGAATACTCGAAGACCTATCCCAGACTGATGTTTCTCCACTGAGTTTCGAATTCACAGCACTTTGTCTTAACTGGCCTTGATTATTCTGACCTTACTGATAAGGTCCCATTTCTGAAAGGGTATTCATAGCAGCTCGTGCCAAGATTTCTAGAGAGCACCAGGGTCACTATTACATTGAGTCTTATTTTATTTCCCATGGTTTTATTATTCCTTGGCTTCTGAGATAATAATTGGCTCTTTACACCTTCACGTTGGACTCTGTCATTACCTGTCATTCACTCCGCTCAGGCGAAATATCAGTACTACAAGGGGTTGGAATGAGAGAAAAGCACAAAACTCTAAATGTTGGTTCTTAGATTAACCCTTGATCCAGTAAGCTCGTAACCTTCTCTTGGTTTAAAGCCACGGAAGTACACATTCCTTGCTCTCCGATATTTAACTGGCACCCACAGAGAAAGTCCAAACTTCAAAACCACAAAGAGGCCAACAGAATAGTTGTGTGTTGTCTCCTCTGCCCTGAGGCACGATTGGAGTCTAGCACCAAGGAGGGCAGGATTTAACAGATGAGCACGGGAAGAGTCACTTCATAGAAGGGTCACTTCTGGACTGGGGACCAGACTACAGCGTAAACTAACAACCGAACAGAATAAAAATCCAATATGATTCTTCATTGAGAAAAAGAAGTTTTGGCCACATGTGATCTATCGAAACCTCCAAGAGTAACAAAGACAGTCACGTAGAGGACGAGGATCTGCTTGGTGTGGACACGGATGTTGGGGGCTGAGGAAAATCTGGTCATCAGCAGACCATACCCTAACCTCTCCAAAGAGAGGGCTGGGCTTTTGCCCTTTTGACCCACGACTGGCTGATTTTACACTGCAGATCAAAGGTCTTCCTCAATCTTCGAACTACTTGGAAGAAACCACAGATCTTTAAAAATAAAGACTAGTGATTTCATACATACCGATAAAAGCTACACTGGCTACAGCCCTGGGGCCCACGTAGTACACACAGCCGGAGCTGAATACATGTTTGTGGAATGATTTAAGTATTGACCAGCAGCATTCTGTACACGAGTTAAGCTCAGACATACCACCTACCAATCGTCAATTCAAATTCCTGGGCTCAATACTAGGGAGCTCACCCCACCAGGTGACACTTCCTTAGTTTAAAGCAGAGATTCTCAAAGTGTGGTCCCCTGACCATCAGCAGGAACATCGCCTGGGAACTTGTTAGAAATGCCAATTTTGGGGCTCCGGGTTCAGACCCAGAAACTAGTGTTTTGTTTTTTCCTGTAATTGTGACTTCATGTTCTTCCAGAAACTAGTGTTTTAACACTTGTTTTAACAAGCCCTCCAGGTGATTCTAATGCAGGTTAAAGTTTGAAAAACACTGCTTTAGAGGCCAAGACGTGAAAACAGTAACAAAAGGAAATGATTCACACTCTTTTGCTTCATTCAGCTGTGACAATCCAAGGTACCAAAAGTAAAATACCAATGGTTTTATTTTTTAAATATCTATTTCTGTTTTCTCAAATTGATTGTCATCTTTTCTTTTTTTGATTGACAAGTTCATTTGGATCAAAAATGTTAAGTAGGAACACAAGTTGATGAGTCAGCCACCCAAGAAGGCACACTTCTGCAAGCTCCAGGCCCGTATTTAGTCTCA
This sequence comes from Ailuropoda melanoleuca, assembly GCF_002007445.2. NCBI lineage: Eukaryota > Metazoa > Chordata > Mammalia > Carnivora > Ursidae > Ailuropoda > Ailuropoda melanoleuca. Next base: position 40,570,017 of record NC_048224.1, on the reverse strand, counting down.
AACCACCCTTTTGCAAACTACCAAGATTTCGGTACCACACATCACACCGACAGGCACAATGTACTTCATACTCCTTGCATCTGAAGACCGGAACTCACTTTTCCATGTGAAGTTTGGGTTTTGGGTTCAGCTGGGCAAGAATTTCCCTCAGTTACCATCAATCCTAACTGAAGTCAATCTCTCTCCAACACCGGCCCAGAAAAAAACCCACCAAATTCACATACTGTCTGTTAACCAAATAAAAACAGAAGACTAAAAAAGGAAGTAGGTGATCAAGTCATTGAACAGAGAGCTACCTGGCTTGGACAAGAACATATAATTTGGATCTAGGATGATCGGGGAGGGAGGACATCTTCTGAGGGAATCTCAGCTCATTAGAAAAAAACAGGGAGGTTATCACTTTATCTCAGAGACTGTAGGCTAAACCTCTGTTGAGCAGGGGTGTGTGTGTGTGTGTGTGTGTGTGTGTGTGTGTGTGTGTGTGTGTAGATAAGGAGCAAGAAGGGAAGATTGGAGTAGGAATCATGTCTTTCAGTCTTGAACTGCTTCCCACTGCAATCAATAAGGCCGCACCATGGAGTTTAACGTTAATGGCAATGCTCGGTGATGTCCACGACCACTGCCTTCTTCCAGCTGAAAAGGAAGTATCCCGTGCCCGCCCCGGCTGCCACCGCAATGCAGAGGTACCCGTTGTAGGTCATGAAGATGAGCATGAGGAAGTAGCTGATGACCACCTGGATGATATGCAGCACTGTTTGCAGGAGGTGAGGGAAGCTCAGCATCTGTTGCCTGCAGAGTAAACAGGGACACAACCATCAGGGACCCTTAGGAGTGTTCGGGCAGCTCGGAGCAATTGTGGTCAGGAGCTCAGCTTGAACTGGACTCCTTCACAGCCATCCCGGCAACTCGTGGCTACGCGTGTGTATGTATGTTGTTTCCAGTCCCTGGAAATGACACATGATAGGGCTGCCTGGATAATAAGCATTGGCCAGATAGGGTTATATGTCTCTCCTACCCTCTTTGGGAGGAGAGAAGAGGAAGGAGGACTAATCCCCTAACTTTCCTCTACCTTAGCTCCTAAAAGGAAAGTCCTAATCCCTCCCCTACTTTTTTGAACATGTTCACGCCTTCCGCCATGGCAACGTGCACATTCTAAAGAATGGAAATAGAGCCGAGGGCTGGGTGGTAGTGTACAGAGTACTTCACCAGGGGTCAGGAGGCCTGGCTAGCCCCTCTGTCACTCACTCGTTCTGTCACCTGAGGTAAGTCACAACATGTTTGGGCTTCAATAAACTCATCAGTTACAATGGGAATAAATAACACCCTGGTTACTTGAAAGCAGCATAATGGTCCATAGGATTCCTTGAACTCCAATTTAGTTGAAGACCTACATTTCTATTAAAACTCAAAAATGTCAAAAAGCATTTGCCAATCTGTGGGAAAACCAGTAGTCACCCAAATACTTGCATTGACAGAATACAGACATCTGTATATCTTACACAGTAAACAAAATGAAAATAGAGCTGGGTGGATGCAATTTTATATAGAAAAGAATCAATTAGATTCTGCCATTCTTCTATACCCTGACCTAAATGTCTTTTAATTTGCATATTATTATTTTGGTAAATATTTTTTTTCCCTTTTTCAATTTGGACATATATTTTAAAATATAGATTCCTTACCTTCTTCCACAGTGACCAAGGCTTACAATTCAGAACAACGTTCATGCTCAGAAGGGTCCCTATCATTCCTCCTTTGGCCTGCTCATGATTCACAACCCAAGCCTCCAGAGTCAGGTTTCATCAAGACCATATAGAATCACTACTAACTCAAGAAGAGGGCTGTTGCCAATGAAATAACTGTTCTGTTGCTTAACTCATCCAGCCCTCCAGCACTTCTGTCTGGATCTGTTCAGTCCTCTTACCCAACAGTTTTGTGTGTCTCCATGAGGATGGTTCCATTTGGGCCTGGGACGGGCATGGAATTGTAGCGGATGCTGACTTGTGACTTGCGCAGCAGGCTCTCTCGGGCTATCTTGAGTCCTTCATAGAACATTGCTAGTAAAAACACTGCCACGAACGCTCCCGCCATTTCTAAGTAGGGAAGGAAAAGATGGTGGTATGGTCACACACGTAAAATCACTTGCTCGTGTGCTGTCCAAGCTAGAGAGACAACATAGAAGAGGGCTACCCTCAATTTCTGAATGCGTCATATTGCTACCTCTCGACTTGCACAGGCAGGCAGGCAGACGGAAGAGAGGAGTGAAGATGATGTTAGTGAAAACCATTGTCTCCACTGGAGAACGTAATCATTTTCTGATTATGATACAAAAAATCATCTGAACAACAATCACCTTCAGGTCTGGCTACCTCGTGTCATAAATTCGCTTGTGACGACACAATGTAGAATATGCAAAAGGGGACTAAAACAACATTTAAAGTGTTGACTATTTCCTTGAGCAAAGGGTAAAAAAAGGGATAAATCAAGAAACAGTCTTTTTTTTTTTTTTTAAAGATTTTTATTTATTTGACAGAGACAGAGACAGCCAGAGAGGGAACACAAGCAGGGGGAGTGGGAGAGGAAGAAGCAGGCTCATAGCAGAGGAGCCTGATGTGGGGCTCGATCCCGTAACGCCGGGATCACGCCCTGAGCTGAAGGCAGACACTTAACCGCTGTGCCACCCAGGTGCCCCAAGAAACATTCTTAATTATAGAGAACGCATGGATGGTTACCAGAGGGGAAGGGAGTGGGGAAGATGGGTGAAATAGGTGCTGGGGATTAAGGAGGGCACATTACCACCGGGTAATGTATGGAAGTGTTAAATCACTATACTGAACACCTGAAACTAATACAACACTGTACGTTAACTAACTCGAATTAAAATAAAAACTTAAAAAAAATAAAGTGCTATTTCTTGAACAGACATTTCAGTTCTATTTTTTTTTAATATTTATTTATTTTCATTTGAGGGAGATAAAGAGCACGAGTAGGAGTGGGGAGTGGCCAGGGGGAAGGAGAGAGAATTCTCAAGCGGACTCCTTGCTGAGCGCCGAGCCCAATGCAGCACTCAATCCTAGGACCCTGAGATCACAACCTGAGCCAAAATCAAGAGTTGGACACTTAACCGACTGTACCATCCAGGTCCCCCAGACATTTCAGTTCTAAGTCTTTCATACTGTGAAGTGTTCGTAAAGATACGAATATACTCAAACTGCTGATCTAACATACTACCTGAACTGAATGCTCCCCTCCTTCCCCAAATTGATTTTGTGGCTCCAAAGAGATACCTGATACTTACAGCAGTCAATTGAGCTTGTGCAATTTGAATTTAAGGCATGCCCACTCAACATTACACACAAAACGTGTATTAGTTACCCCAAAAGTAGGACTGACACTAAGATGAGCCATGCCAAGAACCAGGAATGACGGAGACCAGCTTGGTTTGCTAGAAAGAGCACTGGAGTAGGCAGCTCTAGAAAGTCTGGGTCCCTGTCCAATCTCTGACACACTAAAACTGTGTGACGTAGGGCTAATCATTTCAGTATCTGAGCCTTAATTTATCTGTAAAATGGAAGGATCGTACTGGATCAAGAGTTTTCCACCGAGGGTTATTTTGTGGTCTGTTTACACAAAATGTGTCTTACATCATTTTAACTTGACTATAGTCTTATGTCTAGGATCAGTAACTTACCAAATAAGGAAGCACTCTGGAAAAGGATGAAAGGAAATGGATTGAAAAAGACTCCTATCTGGTATCTAAATTGTTTTTCAGAAACTCTAAAACACATGCACGTTGTTATTATTATTTTTTAAGTAGGCTCCACACCCACCATGGAGCCCAATGCAGGGCTTGAACTCATGACCTTGAGATCAAGACCCAAGCTGAGATCACGGGTCAGATGCTTAACTGACTGAGCCACCCACGCGCCCCATAACATACACATATTATTTAAGGGAGGTTTACTGTAGGACCAAAGTAAGCGCTGTGTATCCTTACCTTCGAGGTAGTTAAGGGGAAAATGATTATGTATCATAACCATAACCACTCAGTACTTATGGCAGGAAGAGGTGCTGGGTTTCCAGATTCTTTGTCACTGTCTCTCACGTGGGTGTTATCTCTGAATACCACCTGATGGTGGTGGCTTACTCACCTCCAGCTGTATTGATGACCAAACCAGAAAACAATAGCTCCACATTCTTGAAGCCAAAGTAGAAGGTCATATGCTGCCAGTAAACCAAAACAAGTCAATTAGAGAGGATTGAAGATTCTAAATGAGAATTTCAGGTAAAGAAGCTGAGAGCATTTAAAAGTATCAGATCTGGATAAGAGACATTCACTGAAGTGGGAGGCGTTCTCCTTCATTTTAGCATTACTACCACAGACACTCCCCACAAGTACTCTCCCTTGCTTCCCCCCAACCTTCTCTCTCTCTCTTTTTAATTTTAATTCCAGTATAGTCAACATACAGGGTTATGTAAGTTTCAGGTGCACAATATAGCGATTCAACAATTCTATACATTCCTCAGTGCTCATCCTGGTTAAGTGTACTGTCTTTTTCTCTTTTCTACACAAAGCCTGAATACTAGAACTTAATTCAGAAAAGGGTCAATTCTGAAAGGAAGGAATACAGAAGAGTCCTAGAGATCCTGGTTCTGGTGTGACTCTGAAATTAACTTGCCACATGATCTTGGGCAGATCACTTGTCTTGTCTGAGTCTGTCTGCACTTTTCCTCATGGGTAAACTGACCTTTAAAGATAATAACATGCCAGTCCTAAAACTCGATTATTTCTATTACCCAAGTGGGTATGAAAGGACAGCCTCTCCTGTGGCACTCACCATCATCATGTTGTCCATTCCCCCGCCATGGGAGTGGGAGGCTGAAGTGGTCGGGTGATGGTGATGAGGTCCTGTTGTACTGTTGTAAGCCATGTGGCTTGTCTCCTTATGGTGGGAATGATCCATGTTTCCAGGAAAAGTTGAGTCCACTCAGAGAAGATTCTTTTAAGAAAAAGAATTATACATAGTAACTTCACAATATAAAACCTTGATTGCTTTTGAAAATTTTTTAAGTAAAGCTCTACGCCCAACGTGGGGCTTGAACTCATGACCCCGAGATCAAGAGTCACATGTTCTACCAACTGAGCCAGTCAGGCACCCCTAAAATCTTGATTCTTTTTTTTTTTTTTAAAGATTTTATTATTAATTTGAGAGAGAGAGACAGCCAGCGAGAGAGGGAACACAAGCAGGGGGAGTGGGAGAGGAAGAAGCAGGCTCCCAGCCGGCAAGCCTGATGCGGGGCTCGATCCTGGGACTCCGGGATCACGCTCTGAGCCGAAGGCAGACGCTTAACGACTGCGCCACCCAGGCGCCCCAAAATCTTGATTCTTGATAACTATTTATTTATGTGGGATTTCATCCAATAGGGATTATCTTTGGAGATTTTGGCACAAGGGATTTGCGCCTAGGGTTTCAGAGACCTAAGCCTTATTCGGCAAAGTTGTTCCTTTAATAGATATGTTCAATGTATGTTCAAATTTAAATCTAAGAGAAGGAGAAGAAAAGTAGTTTCTTTTGGGGCGCCTGGGTGGCTCAGTCATTAAGGGTCTGCCTTCGGCGCAGGGCGTGATCCCAGGGTCCTGGGATCGAGCCCCACATCAGGCTCCTCCGCTAGGAGACTGCTTCTTCCTCTTCCACTCCCCCTGCTTGTGTTCCCTCTCTCGCTGGCTGTCTCTATCTCTCTCTCAGTCAAACAAATAAAAATCTTTAAAAAAAAAAAGTAGTTTCTTTGGGTTGCAGGAAATGGACAATTTGTAATAGCAGACAAACTGATGCCATTAATGAAATTTAACTGCCCCAAGGCTTTCTAATCATAAATGTCAGTAGATAAAAAGCAAGTGCTTCAAATAATGCACCTAATTGGATGGCCTGTGTTCAATGAAGATATTAAGAATACATTTTCACATACAGGACAACCAGCCTTCGGCTAATTGAAACCTGAAGAAAAGGTCTATTACTGCCCTGGGCAAGGAGTGTGCTCAGAAGATACAATTTCAGTCCTAGCTCAGCATTAGAGCTAAGAACACTGACAACAAGATATAAACTGAATGTTCTATATTAAATTAAGTCCAGACAACCGCATATTCAGCCTTGTGTCTTTACCACCACATCACTGCTTTACTGCCAAAGTCCATCTGGGACATAAACCAAGGAGCAAAAACTCCTGTAGTGGGGGTGGGGAGTGGGAAGCTGAGGAGGGTGGAAGGGGAGGTGTTCGTAGATTCTCTTTATGTGTCCCCTGACTCCTGTTCGTGGAGGAAAGAGTGCTTTAGAAATTCCCAGGGGGGGGGGCGCCTGAGTGGCTCAGTTGGTTAAGCGTCTGATTCTTGATCTCGGCTCAGGTCTTGATTTCAGGGTCTTGAGTTCAAGCCCTGAGTTGGGCTCCATGCTGGGTGTAGAGTCTATCTACCTATATATATATATATATATATATATAAAAAGAAAAGAAAAGAAAAAAGAAATTCCAAGTAGGTATTCGTGTTCATGAGCCTGAGTGTGCCTCTCACCCAATCAATAAATATTTATCAAGCTCCTACTATGTGCCAAACTCTGAGCTAAGTGCTAGTAATTCAGTGAGTAAGACAGACAAGGTACCTCATGGAAAGAGAAACAAGGAAGTAAAGTAAACAGAAGAATTTCGTGGTGTGATTAGTGTGATGAAGGAAACAAACGGGGTAATATGGCAACATTACTAAGAGGTAGAGAAGAGGCATACCTTAGATATGAAATCTATATAGATCCAGGGAGTCACATATGACTAAAAAGCACAATTATTCAGCTGTCTATTCCCCCTGTTCAAACTCCCGTCTCATGATTCTATGACAGCAAGCTCAAGAAACAGACTTGTATTTCCAGCAAAGGACAAGGCAAAGCACCAGTTAGGGATAATCAAAGTTCAACTGTGAATGTAAATAACTTTCATGCCAGACACTGTATTATTTCATAATTATAGAGCTTGACAATCTAGTATTATTAATACCATGGACATAAAGGACATATATAATAGGCCCCTTGTCCATAAAGTTTTTATAGCAAAGAATAAAAAACAACACACAAAAATAATCAACACGACAGCACCCATATAATTTCAATGATGGGAAAAATTGTAAGGGGGCAGCAATTTTCAGTTAAAGAATCATGGTAGAATGGAGAGATCCTGGGATCTGAGTAATGGTAGATTATGGTTTTTGAGCTAAGCAAATGCAGCGAAATAAGGATAGAAAGACTTTCGCCAGCCAGAAGACTGAGAACACATCCTCATAAAGAGACTCAAGTAGAAGTCACAATTTGTTCTCTTGCAATGAGTTCAGAAAGTGATTACAGCAAAAGAAAACCATAAAGGATAACTTCATTTCACATTATCAACTTGAATCCTGGCCATGAATTCAGTGATTATTTGCAGTGTCTTCTGGTGTAAAAGACTGAGGGAGATACAGGGATGAACCAGACATAGAGTCTTTCCCCAAGGAGCCTCAAGGCTAAAACCTAAAAGGGGAAACTAAACAGTTGTCATTTTTCATTTTGGGCATAAGAGAACATGTAAAGGGCAGTTTAAAAACAAGATCTTAGCACCTCAAACTACTTAAGATTTGTACCCTTGACTATCTTTTTTTTTTTTTTAATTTTATTTATTTATTCGACAGAGATAGAGACAGCCAGCAAGAGAGGGAACACAAGCAGGGGGAGAGGGAGAGGAAGAAGCAGGCTCATAGCAGAGGAGCCTGATACGGGGCTCGATCCGATAATGCCGGGATCACGCCCTGAGCCGAAGGCAGACGCTTAACCGCTGTGCCACCCAGGCGCCCCTGTACCCTTGACTATCTTTGATTAATTTTCACATATTCTTCCCATCAACAGTTTTTAAGACCTATGGTTTCCTAATTGTTCAGGTACCTCATTACCAGTTAGAGACACCTGTTAAATGAAGGCATATAATCAAATCTCTTCAGAAGCATCACTGGCCCAGTAATTCACTTGCACAAATCTTAAGAACACCTGTCAACGTATGCACCTGTTTTGAAGTGTCATCTTTATAGGATAAATTTCACATTCAAATATACTAGGAAATAGAGCAGGAATAGAATCTACTTCCTTTCATTGTGAGTGGACAATGGATTTCTTGTAATGGAATCCTATGAAAGGCTTGCCCAATAGTATATGAATAGGAAGGTACAAATCTGGTGGATTAACGTGCAAACATATACTGTAGGCACAAACTCAAACCAATTCCGGCATGCCCTGAGGCTTCTAAAAGTCTGTTCCAGGAAAGATGCCATGGGAATATGGCAAACTCAAATGATGACATACAACTTATTATTAAAGCATAAAAATAAAAGCAGTTACATTCTTTTCTCTTCCTACTTGACCCTCCAGTGATGTGCCCTATGTATTTGGATAAATGATCTATAGCAATCAAACACCCCTCACTCATTCTCTCTAGAAGAGAAATTCTACTTACAGGAGGTAATCTGGCAGTTGGTTAGCGTTAGTCTGCTTCCTTCGATAGCTTTAATCTAAGGAGATCCAAGCTCAGCTTCTTCCAGAATAAAAATGGGAATAAGTAATAAAAATTGAAGTGAGACTAAATCAAAAACATCGACACAGCAATACCATTCGCTGTTTCGATCTGTAATCGGAAAAAATGGTTTGATCACGAGCTGTGCTCTTTTGTCTTTGTTTTCCTCAAGCTTCTCTACACTCCACAGCCAACTTTAACCATTGCTGCTGTCCAAGAACTGTTTTCTCTGATGTAGCTCCACGTCATTGTCTCTAATGGGGTCAAGGTCTACAAAGAAGCTGTACTGTACTTTTTATGGAATCAAGTTCCTTGATTTGTAAAGCAATTGCAATTAATGGTACTTGCAGACGGGTCAGTAATGATGAGTGACAGAAGGAACCTCAGCAAGATTTTTATATTTACCGATTCACTTGATTTCTGGTTTTATTTCTATTTTTTAAAAAGATTTTATTTATTTATTTGACGGAGAGAGAGAGAGCCAGCGAGAGAGTGAACATAAGCAGGGGGAGTGGGAGAGGAAGAAGCAGGCTCCCAGTGGAAGAGCCTAATGCAGGACTCAATCCCAGAACATCGGGATCACGCCCTGAGCCAGATGCTTAACGACTGAGCCACCCAGGCACCCCATCGTTTTCTGGTTTTAGGACAAAATACGTGCACATGTTAATTCCAGGCTAACTTCCCTGTTCTTGTTTAAAACCTCCACCATCCACTTCTCTTCTTATCCTTAGCCTTCTACTGCATCAAATTTACAAATTATTTATAAAGAAGAATACTAACAAAAAAAAATCTGAATATTTCACTCAGGGATAAAACTGAAAAACAACAAAAAAATCTTAGGATTCCTGACTTTCAATCTACGATAAAATCCACCCCCAATATTTAGTTACCAAGTTGAGTTTAGAGCTAGGTGGAAAAATTAGGAATACAGTTCTTTCATTTACATTTTTGCCAGTTCAGGCAAACTTGCTTTCTCTAACAGAATTCAAGAGGGACTCATACTGGAGAAGCACCTTTGCATTGGAGAATGGAGAGAGGAGCTCAACGACATAGCTGGAAAACATCTATCGGGGACTTTTGAAGGCACTCCCGGTTGTACAACCTGGGAAGTCCCTCACCCTCTGTGGAGCTAGTAGATCATGGAGGATGCTGGGAGTGGGAAGGAGATAAAAGGCTTAAGAAGGATCTAGCAGAGTGCCTAGCGAATGGTAGTGTTATCATTACGTGGAATATGAGGGGATAAAAGACCTTAGATAAGGAGACTCCAATGAATAAACCTTAAGGGAGAAGGCATAATCATATAACATTAGCTGTTTGCTTCCCTCCCATGAAGTCTTCTAGCCAAGACCATTTTCAAGGCCCTTTCCACTTATCCTGTCTCCTGAGACCACAAAGCGGCTATGGACATTCACATGGATAGTTCAGAACAGCTCTAGGTCATAACAGCTCCTTCTTCTAGTATAGGAAACTCTCTGGAAATACAAGAGAAATAGTCTCGGAATTGATTACAGAAAAAAAAATCAAGTGTAAGTTTCTATGGAACTTGGTTCACATAGAATAGCTAAGAAGTTGATTTCTCAGGAAGGCTTTACACTCTTCTGTTCCTAGGAATATTTATCTCATCTTCAGTTGGGTACTTAAGTTGGCTACATGGCAAGTTGTTTCTCATGCCCTGAACACTATTAGATCTGGAAAACGAGATGGCACATTCCACACTGCACACCATGTAGCTTTGCATTTCATGCTGTCTCCCCCTTCCCCCACTTAGTAAGTATCGTGCAGCATTTATACAAATAGGTTCCAAAACTTCCCTGTATTCAAGGGTCTAATTCCTCCTCCGTCTACTTCTGAGGATCATCAAAAAAGAAGTTTCCTTTATTCTTGTCCACCTCCTACCTCCCAACACGTGCACCCTGTAAAGCTTAACTAGAGGGCCGGATTGTTTGCAAAGTCTAGCATCTTTAGCAAAATAAACATGAATTTATGAACAGAAGTTAGGAAATTGGCAAGAAGGCTGAATGCTGATGCCCATCCTAAGTCTTAGCACTGACCTTACTTTCAATAGATTTAGTCTAAACTTCCCATTCTTTTTTATTTTCCCGGTATTGCACAATGATGGATAAGAAACAGTAATCCATAGGGACTATGGAGATTAGACCCCCACAAAAAGACTACACAGAAGTGGTCAGACATCTGCCACATGGTCCCTCTTCTCCAGTGCAGAGAGATAAAATCTGGAGGCTCACACAATTCTTTTGGAGACTACCTGCAGTGTTTCCTGATAAGGAAGATTAGGAAGAAGGTTTTTCTTCTTACAACGATTAAGACCAGGTTCCTTTTTAGATTTATAAAACCACGAAACAAAGACAAATCTGTCTGGTTGCTCTTCTGCTCTCTGTAGTCATTATTTTTATTGGTGACTTATAAGCTTTAGGCAGGCACAGATAGGGAAAATTCAAGGTCACAGACAGTATACTACCATAAACAGGGATTCATGCTTATGGACTATGTTCTCATGATCGAACAACCAGTCCAGCTGGACTAATCCTGCCTTTTGATGACCTGCACAGGGTCAGCAGATATTCTGAGAAATAGCTCTGGCCTTGTTTCAAGTGCCCCTGTAGGTGAACTTTAAAATTCTCTTGATGGCTTTATGAATTCCATATTCACATTGTCCTTTGGGGAGGGAGGCAGTAAAGGAAATGTAGAAGTGAAGAGATATAATGCATTAATAAAATAGGGCTTAGGTGTCCCTCCAACACTTGGTATTCCAACCCAATATACTTGAGTTGTTTTGAAAAAAAAAAAAGAAAAGTAGTAGTCCCAGTAAATGGGAGGGGGAACATAATATGATGACTATATAGGGGGAAGGCCCTTCCCCTTGAAGGCTATGATGTTGTTCCACTCAACCCCTCTGCCCTGGACTCACTCTGCTACTCCAAACTGACTGGCAGAAATTTGGTCATAATTGTATGAATGTAACCGCACAACTCTTTGGATATTGTGGCTGCCTTTCTTTGGCCTGTGTCTTTCTTGAGGTACAGTGATCATAAAGATATCTAATGTTACCAACTGTATTTACAAAAGGTAGTAGGATTGAGTAAATCATAGGCTTACACAAGTTCTCAGAATTGGCAAAAACTTAGGAAGTTCTGCGCCACTGATGTATTAAACGGTCAGTAAAATGATGCAATAGAGGTAGAGAGAAAATAGGTCAGGTCAATAAGAAAAAGTGTAAAAGACCCTAAAATCATACACACACACACACAGTTCCCCCCAGATTAACTTTGGCAGGTGATGGGAGATGACAGGGCAGTTCCTATGACTGTAGGTTTATAAAGACAGAATTTAGAAGTGTAATCGCCAAAACCCCACCACCATCACTACCACTACTACCACGACAAAAACAAAAACACTTAGATTTTTATCCTTTAAAAAATTCTTCGGGGCGCCTGGGTGGCTCAGTCAGTTAAGCGTCTCCTTTCGGCTCAGGTTATGATCCCAGAGCCCCACATCTGGCTCCCTGCTCATTGGGGAGCCTGCTTCTCCCTCTCACTTTGCCCCTCTCCCAGCACACTCTTTCTCTAATAAATAAATAAAAATCTTAAAAAAAAATTCTTCAAGGGCACCTGGGTGGCTCAGTTGGTTGAATGGTCTGCCTTCAGCTCAGGTCATGATCTCAGTGTCCTGGGATCAAGTCCTGCATGGGGCTCCTTGCTCAGAGGGGAGCCTGCTTCTCAAAGGAAAAAAAAAATCTTCAATAGAACAAAGGCCACTGTTTTCCCCTTTAACTTTTTGCCTTTTTTGATAATAAAAATAACTCCCAGGGATCATCTACAACAAATTTTCACTTGTTTTTCTTCACGGCAATGGTGGGGCTGATATGAGAAAATGTTGACAGGACTGGAGAAGAATTAATGTTGTGATTATTTGATGGTTTCAATATCAGTTTCTTTTTCTTCACCATCTACCAAAGTGAGCTCTACTACTTCGGAGAGTCTGAGCACGATTCCCTGAAAGCACTTTCCACGGAAAGAAACCAAACGAGGCACGGTTTACATACTCAAATCATAGCAGAGTCTGCGTGACTGAATTGCTCATATATGAGACTGAGGGGCTCCACCACAAGTAGCCAACAGCCAGAGTCATAAAGGGGAAAACTACTTCAAACAATTACATTGAAAACTTAAAGAGCCTTCATTTATGAGTGGCCACTGATCTAGGCAAACAAGAAATGTGGCATGGACTGACAGGTTTTTAGAAAAATAAAAGAGCAGCTATGAATTAGTGAGAGTAGCTCTTTCACTGAGGAGTTCCTGACTAGGAATATCTACGTTAGTCAAAAAGGATGGTAACTCAGGACCTGCCCTGAGTTCATTCTAACTCTCCACAGAAAGACAGACAGCAAAACTTGTAATTTGATTCTAATCAGATTAAGACAAGCACTTTGTTTCCAGATACGGGCTCAAGGTCACCCCTGTCTATCATATATTTCATCTTTCCACTTGTCCGGTCCACCTCACTTAGCTCCTCAGACTGAGCAAGGTAGATTAAGAAGCCCGATGGGGCAAGATAGGTCCTGGAGGAATCCATTACATGGAGAATTATCCAGGCAGGGAGGCCTATCATTTTCAAGAGAAAGCACGCTAAGGAAAACTTAATTTTTTAAAAAAGATTATTTATTTATTTGTTTGTTTGTTTATTTATTTATTTGAGAGAGCAAGAGAGAGCACAAGCAGGGGGAGCTCCAGCAGGCAGAGGGAGAAGTAGACTCCACAATGAGCAGGAAGCCTGGGATCATGACCTGAGCTGAAGGCAGACGCTTAACTGACTGAGCCACCCAGGCGCCCCAACAAACTTAATTTTTAAAATGCCCATTGTCCAATCTCTAGATCACCTATGCCTTCTGGGCAAACATGAATGGACCATGCTATTACCATGAAAGCAACAAAATATAAAGGAAAGAGAACAAGTTTAAACATGAAAGGGATGCAGGTGATAAATGCTATATTGGGCAAGTAATTTTATATTTTATAGCTTCATTTTCCTTAACTGTATAAACACTGAATTATATGATCAGTCAAGTTTCACCCAGAGCTAAAACTTAATTCTACAGTTTTTCAGGTCAGGTTTCAGGAGAACAGAATGCTTCTCTATCCCTAGCCTTCCTACTGGATTGTAAGTTCTAAGTTTTAAGATTTTATTGATTCATTTGAGAGAGAGAGGGCACAAGCGGAGAGAAGAGGCAGAGGGAGAAGGAGAAGCATTCTCCCCACTGAGTAGGGAGACCGAGGCGGGACTCAATCCCAGGATGCTGAGATCATGACCTGAGCTGAAGGCAGATGCTTAACCATCTGAGCCCCCCAGGCACCCTGACCCTGTCTTATTTATCCATGAATCTCCTGCATTTTCTAATATCCTGCACACAAGTGTAAGTGCTTGCTGAAATCGATTGTTTTTCTCTGCATTTCTCTCCTGGCAACTTAGACATAAGACAGACAAATCAATTCCTTAATCTGTTAATGAGATACTGGGCAAACCTCAATTTTCTCTCTGCCACCTTAGTGGGTCTGAAATGCTGTATAATAGTATTTGATGGATATGCTTATAAATGATTCAATAGCTCTATATTAGAAGTAGCAAAATTCAGTTGATATAGGATAACATAGACAAGTTGAACTTTTTAAGACTTGGAAGGGATTACAAATTCATCTAGTTCCAGTTATTCATTTCACAGAAGCCTAGAGTATGAAACCACAAAGTGCTTGGGAGAATCTAACATTTACATGTTCTGGCCTAATTTGCCTTCACAGATACTTTTATAAAATATTTGTTTGGTGATGAGTATGAGGAGATTGTAAACAAAACTCATACCTGTTTTAAAAACGGACGAAAGGAAAAAAATAGGGAAGAAAGGAATACACTGCTGTTGACCTTCAAGGGGCCTGACATGCCAAATCCAGGTCCTTAATATGAATCAAGTCTCTAGGGCACTGAACCTGGATAAATGCCACTTTCTGGAAAGGGACAGTGGAGAAAACAGACCAAACTGTAAGATAAGATCAACCTGAAAATACTTTTACTCTGCACATCTACCCAATGAATAACTGTGGGACCTGGACAAATGATGTGGGACGAAGCAATGGCACCTTCTTCCTATAAACCCAACTCTGTTATCTTTTTTTTTTTTTTTTTAAGATTCTATTTATTTGACAGACAGAGAGCACAAGCAGGGGGAGTGGCAAAGGGAGAGGGAGAAGCAAGGAGCCTGATGTGGGACTCGATGCCAGGACGCTGGGATCACAACCTGAGCTGAAGGCAGACACTTAACAGACTGAGCCACCTAGGTGCCCCCCAACTCTGTTATCTTATTTTATCCCCACAATCACTCTTCTCAGAACCAGAAGCACAGGCAGCTTAAGCAATGTGTTCAGTGTTATTCTAGAAAGCTGTGGAGGTACCTTCACTAGAACTTACCTATCCTCACTCCCCGCCCAGGACGTATTCTCTGTTAAACCCACCTTGCTATTTACCCAATGTCACAATTTCATGTCCATTAAAGGTCATGGTTCTGATCACTTTTCCTAATCCCAACTGCATGAGAAGATTCACCCAGCCTGCCTCTGGTTTTTGCCATCAGCAATTCTATTACAAACATGGGTTTTCCTAACAGTACCCTCCACCCCATTCATCCCATGTGATACACCAGAGACAAATTAATCTACCCAAGGCATGGCTCTACTTATCTGCTCAAAAAATACCACTGCCTACCAACCTCTCCCTTTCCTTGTCTATTAACTTCCTTGTTCTGAGATCACAGATCTATAAAATAAAGGCCTCAACCTACTCTCCTGCCTGCACATACTAGGAGTTCCAGTCAAACGAGTCCAATAGCCAAAGCTTGAACTGGACAAACCCCACACTCTCGTGTCTAGTATCTTTGCTTACATTGTTTCTTCAGTCTGGAATGCCCATCCTTGCCATCTCTGATGCAACAAACCCTCCTCATCTTCTGAGGTCACCTGCTAAGTAAGGCCTCCGAACATTCAAAGCACATTGTGCCTTTCCTAATAACCCCAGCTTGGATTAGGTCTCATAAAATACCCTGAAATGTTATGATCTTTTCAATCGGGGCCTATTTTGGTCATCATGTTAATAAAACGGTACTGAGAAAAGGTAGGAGAAAAACAATTAGGCTTGGAGAGATGCATGAGCCATTTCTTCAACCATATGCAGACCACTTGGAATTGAAACCTGAGAGCACCGTCCCCTAATTGGAAGGTCATGGAAATCTCACTAAGAATTGGAAGGACCTCAGAAGGCACTGAATGGAGCTCTTCAGTGATACACAAATTCTGTAATAGACTGAACATGCCTAGGGATCTGTCAGGCTAGTGTGCTGCTTTCTTCTAGAAATATAAGAAAGCAAACACTTTCTTTCCAGACAAGCCAAGTACAGAAGATGCTCCACAGGAATCTGAATCCTGCTATTTGATGGTGATGATGTTGATAATGGAATCAGTGCTCAAAGCTAAACCAGTATTTGTACTCCAGGTACTATTTGTGTATATTTCTGAAGCTGTAATTTACATTTTAGGCTCTACTCCCCTGAATTAACAACTGTCGGCAAAGAGAAACCTAAGTATCTTAAAAAAAAAAAAAAGATTTATTTACCTATTTTAGACAGAGAGAGAATGAACGAGTTGGGGGAGGGGTAAAGGGAGAGAATCTTCAAGCAGATTCCCTACAGAGCGTGGGCCCGATGCAGGGCTTGATCCCATGCCCATGAGATCATCCATGAGATCATGATCTGAGCTGAAACCAAGTGTAGGACGCTCAATCGATTAAGCCACCCAGGCACCCTGAGAAACCTAAGTATCTTTTTTTAAAAACGATTTTACTTATTTGAGAAAGAAAGTGAGCATGAGTAGGGGCAGAGGGAGAAACAGACTCCCCGCTGAGCAGGGAGCCTGACTTGGGGCCCCAGGACCCTGGGATCATGACCTGAGCCAAAAGCAGATGCTTAAATGACTCAGCCACCTGGGTGCCCCATGAAACCTAAGTATCTTTATATCCAACTTTTGATATCAGTTAAGCTTACTTTATGCTCACTATCTGGCATTTATGTCTTTCTGTTACTGACTTACCTTCCAGTCTATTTCAAACTAATCCTTTTCGCAAATATTCCACTGAAACTGACCTACTCATTTTTCCTGAATAAATTGAGCACTTTGACACCTGTATGCTTTTTTGGCTTGTGTCATTCCCTGTACTGCCTCCTTCTCCCCCACATTTCCTGAATATGTGCAAATCCTCCCATTATTTATTCAACATTTATCATGCGCTTAACATGTGTCAGAATTAGGATGAAGTTAAAACGTGGCCCTTGCTCTTTTGAGTTTACAATCTAGCTTATTTTTTAAGGCTTATTTAATATGCCATCTCTTCCATTAGGTTTCCCTTGGATTCTTGACAGAAGAAATCTCTCTTTTCTGGATTTCCCCGGCAATCTTCTCTTATGGAAAATTTGACTTACAGTTCTTAAAATACATAATAAAAAAATACCATTTTTACACAACAGGTTCCTTGAGGACAAGTAAACTTTCTAATTTTTACCTCCTTACTACATCTGGAAGAACATTCAACAAACGTTCATTCATTTGAGAAGTTATTTAATTCTTTTTAAAAATTTATTATTATTATTTTTAAAGATTTTATTTATTTGAGTGAGAGAGAGAGAGAGAGAGAGAGAGCACAAGCAGGCGGAAGGGCAGAGGGAGAGGGAGAAGCAGGCTCCCTGCTGAGTAGGGAGCCCGGTGTGGGCTTGATCCCAGGACCCTGAGATCATGACCTGAGTGGGAGGCAGATGCTTAACCCACTGAGCCACAAGGCACTTGAAAAGTATTTATAGGTTCCAGTATCTACCTCAAAGGAGCCAGGTGCAAAAGGCAGGATTTTTGCCTTTGTGGGGGTTATTATAGGAAGAAGAAGCCCTCATTAAGTATGTAAACAAATAGATATGTGAAAGCATATACAATTACCAATCATGATAAGTAGTATGAAGGAAGTAAACATGGTACTGTGGCAGAGAATAACAGAGAAAGAACTTAGATGGGGGTCAGGTAGAGAGAAGAGAGAAGACCTCTCTAAGGAGGTAACTTCAGACTGATGAATTACTGGAGTTGGGTAGAAAGGTAAGGGAACAGAATCCCCAGGCAAGAGAAAAACCCAAGGGCATTTCAACGTCAGTAATGAATAGAACACATTGAGTCATTTTAAGGAGACTAAATTTTATTCTAAGGGCAACTGGCAGCTATTTAAGAGTAAGAAGCAGGAAGTGTTATGATCAGATTTATCGTTTAATAGAGTACTTTCGTTGCTCTGTCGAGTGGCCTTTATTAGCTCTTCTGCTCAAGTTCTTCTGTGAGGCATTCAGAAAAAAAAAAAGTCCTTACGGAACCATGGGCTATAGTCCTTTAATTTGCCAGAAACCATAAAGACATCTGTTAAAACTTTAGAAGGAAAAGAAGAATCTTCTAATTTCTGGGTTATAAAATGGTTTGAGGGTCAAAACTGAAGAATATTCTACAAGGTCTATCCTGGATTGGAAGAGCTTTTCAGGTCCCATGCCACCCTTTGTCGGTGACAGAGAGTTAAGCTTACAGAATAAGAGCGTGAGTTTGGAGTCAGATGGTATTCAAATCCTGGCTCTGCTAATTTCCAGCTTGATTGTCCTGGTGACATTTCCTATACAAATTCTATGGGTCTTTAGGTTATCAGAAGGTACTGTGTATATAGAGACTGCTAGAGGAGCTGTGTCCAGATTTCAATAGTATCTGGATAAATGATTTAAATTTGGTATTTACTCAATAAATAGAAAAATATGATAAAGGTAGACTAAGCTCCCTGCAGGACATGGACAGCAGACTGTGAGAAGCACAGCAAGTACTTAGTAGGTTTTTATTGGATTACATAATCTGTATTATGTGTGGAAACCTTCAACAGGAGTAAACAAAGCCCACTTCTCACTTGTACTCCTCAAAACAGTAGCAATAGATCCAGAATTTTGTGATTCTAGTCTTTAATGCTCAATGTTTTGAGGACAGTGGAGAACACATTAGAGTGAGTCTAAGATCTGGATTCTGGTCCATCCAACTCTTTCACTTTGTGTTCTTGTGGATAAAACACCTATCTCAGAGTTTCTCAATTTTGGCATTATTGACATTTGAAGTTGAATAATTCGTTGTTGTATAAGCTGTCCTGTCCTTTGTAGTATGTTTAACAATACCCCTAGCCTTTACCCGCCAAATGCCAGTAGCACCATCCCCAGTGTGACAACTAAAAATGTCTCCAGACATTGCCAAAAGTCCCCTGGGGGGCCAAAATCACCCTACCTCTTTGAGAACTACTTTTGATCTTTTGAGTTTCAGTGTCTCATCTAAAACTCAGGAAAACAGAGAACATCAGTTTTGCTTTCCTTCAGGGTCGTTACATGATTCAAATGAAATAATGACTGGGAAGAAATACTGAGGAAAAAAAAGACTATATACCATATGTTAAAGCATTATTACTCAGTGAGTTATTATTTAAAGATTTTATTTATTTATTTGAGAAAGAGAGAGAGAGTGAGTGAGCACAAGCATGAGCAGGTGGAGGGGGGAGTAGGCAGAGGGAAAAGCAGACTCCCCGATGATCGGGGAGCCTGATGTGGGGCTCGATCCCACGGTCCTGGGATCATGATCTGACCTGAAGACAGCTGCTTAACCGACTGAGCCACCCAGGCGCCCTTCACCGAGTTATTATTACTACTATTTAAAAATTTTTATTTATTATCCCACTCAGTTAACAGACTCTGTAATAGCAGCTGCAGATGCACAGTTCAGTGACTCAGCACCCACACACGACACCTGGTGCTTATCACAGCAAGGGCCAATCTTGATCCCCATCACCCACTTAACCCATCCTCCCACCTCCCCGCCCAGCATCAGTGCGTTATTATTATGCTCCGTGAGTGCTCAGTGATGAGGATGAAGAACACTACTCACAGCTTGTTTATAGAAGGCATCGTAAGGCTTAGGTTAAGGCTATGTACAGTCTAATATACCTTTCAGGCATTCAGTATTTGCGATTCTAAGTCTGGGTCCAATAATTAATTACCTCATTTACTTTTGTGGCATGTTCTCAGGCTATTCTGTTAAGCTACAACAATGTAGTGTGTTTCCAAACTTAATGGCACTTGAAAGATGGGCCTGGGTTACACAGGAATAGCTACTCATTTTACAGACGGAAGATGGAGGTACACAAGGTTAACAGACGAGCTAAGGTCATGTGGCAGTCAGTCTAGTGGCAGTCTGCAATTAGAATCCAGATTCCAACCTCAAGTCTAGTGCTCTTTCTATTATTTGTGTTATGGAGGAACTAAGTCTAGCTGTTACCTACTTGCATAGCAGCTGTGTCTTGCAATGCTTTCTACCGTGCAATGGCATACGATTTGAGCTAAAATGGTTACCTGCAGTATTCTTGACTGCTCGACCTCTACATGGCTCTAAGCAAGGTGAGAAAAGACTCCATGCGGCCCAAGCTCCAGGCCACGTTTCAGCAACCCGTTCAAATTCACAAAATCCCACAATGCCATTGTACTATATATTTTCAGACTTCTAAAAATGTCATCTCTAAAATACCAGAGCTTTAAATACCATTCTCTAAAATATCAGATCACCTCTATTATGCCTCTGTGCAAACTTTCAAATGCTCAATGTTGTCACAAGGAGCCATCACTCCCAGCCACAGACTCAATAGTTCTTTGGATAATTCTCTGGCAGCATATGGGCTGCAGCCACCCTTAGCCCCTACTGTGATTATGATTTGAAAGAATGTTTAAGAGTAAAATGAGGAAATTTGGTTTCTAGCCCAGGTTTTTCTGTTACATCAGGTTATCTAATCTTTATGGTCACAGGTTCCTCGGTAAAGAAAATAACTCATCTTTAGGCCCTACTGCGATTAGAAAAGTTTGGGTGTATATATTTTTCATGAGAAACAATGCATACCTATCTCTTCTAGATGTGTTGTGAATATTGATATGCTTCAGACATTCTAACTTCTCAGTGGCTTTATCAAACACATTTTAGAGCATACTGTTCCTATCACTCAGTAACATTTCCCAATTCACCAATATTTTTTTAAGTTTTATTTAAGTAATCTCTATGCCCAATATGGGGCTCAAACTCATAACCCCCAAGACCAAGCGTCAGAAGCTCTTCTGACTGAGCCAGCCAGGTGACCCTCCAATTCACCAACTTAATCATTTCTTCTGAGATACCTTGCTGAAGAAGACACAGTAAAAGCAAGAGCCCTTCTGGTCTGGGAGTCAGACTGCTGACTGTCATAAAGCTGTCATCTTTGAAGCTTAGAACAAGTTACTAAAACTTTGTGGGATAATACATCCACCTAAAACTAGGAAATAAAATCTCACAATATTCTGAACATCAAAATGTAAAAATACATATGAAAGTGACTGATACATGAATAACATACATAGTAAATAATAAATGTTAATTACTTTCTTCCTAGCTCAAGGATTCCTTTTTTTTTTTTTTTAAAGATTTTATTTATTTATTCAACAGAGATAGAGACAGCCAGCAAGAGAGGGGAACACAAGCAGGGGGAGTGGAGAGGAAGAAGCAGGCTCATAGCAGAGGAGCCTGATGTGGGGCTCGATCCCACAACGCCGGGATCATGCCCTGAGCCGAAGGCAGACGCTCAACCGTTGTGCCACCCAGGCGCCCCTAGCTCAAGGATTTCTTTAAGTGTGGTCCCAAGACTCCCTGAATCAGAATCATTTGAGATGTTTGGTGAAAAATTAAAATTACACACCCCACTCCAGACCAGTGAATTTCCTTGCAGGGAATGGGCCTCTGAATCTAGTTATTTATCAAGCTATTATAGGCAATTCTTATACTCTAAACTTTGAGAACTGCAGTTCTGAATTATAGAGATGTACAACACAGATACACAGTACACAGAATCTAAGGACTGCATGTTTAACAAGTGAGAGCTTAAAAAAAGAAGAAGAAAAAGAAAGTCAAGATTCAACCAGGAACTAAAATAAAGCATTTGTTTATTGTGATATTCCAAAAGGGCAGAGAGCTAACCTAGCCTCACTTAAAATTTATCACCTGATATGGGGTGCCTGGGTGGCTAAGCGGTTAGGCATCTGCCTTTGGCCCAGGTTGTGATCCCAGAATCTTGGGATCAAGCCCCACGGGGAGCCTGCTTCTCCCTCTGCCCCGGCCCTGCTTGTGCCCTCTCACTCTTGCTCTGCTCTCTCTCTCAAATAGATAAATAAAAAATTTTCAAAAACAATTATCACCTGATAATCGAAGAATCTTCTGGGCTAACACTGAATTTAATAGTACTGACCGGCTCATCTTTGGGATCTGAGAGAGGTGTTTTGTTTTTTGTTGTTGTTGTTGTTGTGTGTGTGTGTGTGTGTGTGTGTGTGTGTGTTTTACCTACTATGTGAATAAAATCTCTGAGTTCCAGATGAAGGGAAATGTACACATCTCCTTAGTCTTACTTTTCTATACTAGTTATGAACTACAGTAACTGAACTACCAGGAAGACAGACCTCAAATAGGAAATGCATGAACAAAAAAACCAACCTCTGTATGAAGAAATTGTTGGATATATTTCCCAGCATGATTAATGAAAGTAACATTTGCTCCCAGGAGCTGTCCCTAACCATTAACTCCTGCATTTTTGAGATTAGAAGTTCTAAGATCCTAACAGCCCACCAAAAGCAAACAAAAAGCCATAAGTAGGAAGCTGTGGGCAGAAAAGGTATTTTCCCTTTCTTTTTTATGGCGGCTCTCCAAGTACGCAAGGGAGTATATTCGTTCTCTAACTGGTAAAACTGTACCTACTGGTTGTAGGCCCTTGGGCAAATTACTTAATATCTCTGTGCCTCAGCTCTAAATAATAATTACTCAGCTCTAGTAATAAAAAGTAGCTACCTCTTAGGATTGCTTTCAGGACTGTTATGAGGAGCTCACAAAGGTGACAGCAGAGTAGCTGAGAGCACAGGTTAGTTCCTCAAAGCCAGGGCTGCCTGTAGCACCAATGTCGTGACCATGTGTGCAAATACAGTGACCTTGGAACGCACTGTTACTTCTTCATCCACTGTTCTCTCTAAGCTTCAGTTCTCTGTCTTTTTTTTTTTTTAATATTTTATTTTATTTATTTATTTGACAGAGATAGAGACAGCCAGCGAGAGTGGGAACACAAGCAGGGGGAGTGGGAGAGGAAGAAGCAGGCTCACAGCAGAGGAGCGATGTGGGGCTCGATCCCATAACACCGGGATCACGCCCTGAGCCGAAGGCAGACGCTTAACCGTTGTGCCACCCAGGCGCCCCCAGTTCTCTGTCTTTGATTTGTCTTTCATGCCCTGCTCCATAGCTAAACCTTTCTTTCTAACCTTTGCTATTCTCATTTTGGGGGTGTTCGGGGTGAGGTAGTGAATCCCAGCCACTTAACTTCACCCACTGGGAGGTCCTTCACCTATGTTGAATTGGGTGGTCAGTAATTTGCTTTAATTGAATTCCAATCTACATCCATATTCTTTGAGATGTCTCAAAGTTTCAGGCTTCTCTCTCTCTGTCTCCTAATTATAAAAGATGTGTCCTATGGGTGGTTTCCCCACCACCAAGTAATTCTCCAACACCAGCTCAGTGTCAGTAAGGTCCAACTGAATTCTGACACTATCCAGAAACAGTATCAGATTCCACAGATGAAGGGCTGAATCCTAGAAGACTGCCCTCCACTTCAGATGCTAATTACAGACTCAGGTTATTACCTGCACTTCTGACTGGATATAAAATCAGAAGTTTCCACGACCCCTTCTCTTTGGGTTCAAGTAACTTGTAGAGCAGTCCACAGAACTAAGGAAACCCATTTACTCAATAGATTACTGATTTATTACAAAGGATATTAAACAATATGAATTAATAGGGGCACCTGGGTGGCACAGTGGTTAAGCGTCTGCCTTCAGCTCAGGGCGTGATCCCAGTGTTCTGGGACCGAGCCCCGCATCAGGCTTCTCGGCCGGAGCCTGCTTCTTCCTCTCCCACTCCCCCTGCTTGTGTTCCCTCTCTCGCTGGCTGTCTCTATCTCTGTTGAATAAATAAATAAAATCTTAAAAAACAAAAAACAATATGAATTAATAGCCTAATGAAGAGAGGGAACAGTCCTGAACAAAGGAGTCTCTATCCTGCTGTTTGGGACCTGGCACAGTGGTACATGGAAGTGTTCTAGTTTCCCAAGCTGAAAGCTCTTTTTTTTTTTTTTTTTTTTAAATAGAGGTTCCATTACATAGGCATGATTGATTAAATTATTGGCCATTGGTGACTGAACTCAATCTTCAGCTCCATCCTCCTCCTGGGACAGAGTCCAGGGAGGAAAGGGCAGGCAGGCTCACTGGATAAGATATAAAGGTGGAGAGAGTATAATATGTTGTATGATAGATCACTGAGGCCCCAGGCATATTTAGTTTTTTTATTTCATAATCGAAGAAAAACTAAATAAGACATCTGAATTTATTATAAAAATTTTCAAATATATACAAAAGTAGACCGAATGCACTCATCGACTAACTTCTACAATTATCAACTCAAAGCCAGCCTTGTCTTGTCTATATCCCATTCATTCCCATGGCCTGCATAATTTTAATGAAAATTTCAGATATTAAAACATTTTATTTGTATGCATTTCTGTATCTCTAAAAAAGGAGGCTTTAGAAGAAACAAAACAAAATACAGTACCACTAACTCACCTGAAAGATTAACAATTCCTTAATATCGTCAAGCATCCAGTTTGTGTCTGCATTTTCCTCGAGGGTCTTTTTTTTTTTTTTTTTTAAAGATTTTATTTATTTATTTGACAGAGACAGAGACAGCCAGCGAAAGAGGGAACACAAGCAGGGGGAATGGGAGAGAAGAAGCAGGCTCACAGCAGAAGAGCCCGATGTGGGGCTCCATCCCATAACGCTGGGATCACGCCCTGAGCCGAAGGCAGACGCCCAACCGCTGTGCCACCCAGGCGCCCCTCCTCGAGGGTCTTATACAGTTTTTAAGAACATAAACTTTACTTAGAAGGTTAATTGACTCAGATTTATGTTTTTGATTTCCAACTAAACTATAAACTGCTAAAAAAAGTTATCTCATTATAACATAACAAAGGACACCTTTATAGCTTGCATCACTTAGGAAATCTCAGAGGTTTTAGGAGTTCTATACCAGAAATGGGATGCAGACCAAATATGTATTTATTATAAATCACAATATCACAATTCAAAAGAATTTATATTTCTATAGTCATTTTCTAGGATTTTGGGAAGGAAAAGGGATGTGCTCAAAACGCCATCTTGAGGGGCGCCTGGGTGGCTCAGTCCATTATGCATCTGCCTTCAGCTCAGGTCATGAGCCCAGGGTCCTGGGATGGAGTCCTGAGTCCAGCTTGCTGCTGGGTGGGAAGTCTGCTTCTCTCTCTCTCTCTGTCCCTCTCCCCCCACTCATGCACGCTCTCTCTCTAATGAATAAATAAAATCTTAAAATAACCCGCCATCTTGAAATGAAATATGATACATCATGTTTTTGCCTAGCCCATCTTTTCTACATCCTAGTTTATTAAGAGCAGGGAAGGGGTATCAATTCTGCCCCTCAATTCTAAGCTGTAATATAGCACCATACACCCTGTGATATTTCTGAAACCATAATAAAGGAAACTCTCTTCATGGTTAGTTGCTAGAAAGCTTATGGCCCTTTTACAAATTGTCCAAATAACAGGTAGAAAGAGGCCTAGTGAGGCATCTACCTTAAGCTACCCAAAAGTAATTTTCCTTTGGGGCCTGGCATTAAAGAAAGCTTATATTTGAAAAGATGGGACCTACCTGGGAAGCTGCATGTGAGGCCCTGTCATCCTCTCATCTTTAACTGTAGGAATTAGAGTGCACAGGGGAGCCAAGCGATCTCCTATCCCACAGAATGTCTAAGTGCTTAAAGCATGGCCAATAGACAAGTTTCTTTATTCTAAAATTAGAAAAGTCAACACTAATCCAATTGTCTCTTCTAAAGGTACAACTTTATTTATAAGCCAGTGTTTGTATTCATCTAGTATTCCCTTTTATCTTTATGATTTCATACACCTGAGATTTGTGGGGAAAAAAAGATACATGTTTATTTTGAGTTGAATATTCCTAGGTTATTCCTACTGAGTATGTCTAACTCCACAGCTACCACTAGCATATAGCTAAGTAAGTGAGGTCCAAATTTTTAACCGCAGCACAAAGAATGGCAGTGGGAGCCAAAAGGGATATGTGTGTCCACTTACTTAAACACC
This sequence comes from Ailuropoda melanoleuca, assembly GCF_002007445.2. Taxonomy (NCBI): domain Eukaryota; kingdom Metazoa; phylum Chordata; class Mammalia; order Carnivora; family Ursidae; genus Ailuropoda; species Ailuropoda melanoleuca. The sequence continues at coordinate 40,544,052 of NC_048224.1, read as the reverse complement.
CACACACCCACACACATGCATACACCCTTCTTCAACATCGTTTACTTGGCCTTTTATCCCTTCCTGAATCATATTAGGTGTGCAGAGGGGTGGGCTGAAAGGTGTTCACACTATGCCAGGAAAAGGAAAGATATGGCACCTTGAGAGAGTAGCCAAACAGAGGCTAGATCACTCCGACATCTACCCAAACTCAATTCAGCAAGCATTTATTAAGTACCCTCTGCTCCAAGGGCCATAGGCCATAGGAAATTTAGGAGATGAAGAGGACAGAGGCTCTGATTGAAACCTATTTACAGAACAAATTTCGGGAATGGCTTAAGACACCTAGAGAGAGAATGATGGAGGTGAGAAATGGAAGGAAGGAAGGTTAGTAGGTCTAGTCAAGAGGTACAAGGGGATGACAGAATTCTGATCTGCTTTGTGGTCCCTAGCTCCTCAGAAGGACATCTGATTGTTATGGTACCACCCATTTCACAAAATTACATTCCACAATCATCAAAAACCTGGGAAGCCAGTGAAACACACACACACAGACATCTCAGGTATGCTCTCTTTCTTGATTTTTCTACTTTCATTCCCTACATGGATGGACTGTAATACACAGCTAATTTTCTGAATCCTCTATATGGGAAGTACTGGTAAGAGTAGTCAGGAGCCAGTCGCATTCTGTCCTGAGTTTGTAACATTCACCTTACAAATTAACTCCTGAGTAACCGCACACTGAGTGGCAACAGAAAAATCTATAGGATCTTCTCGTGGTAGGTGACTTTTGTGAAATTTGCAATTTAACATCATTTTGGTGAGGCTGCCTATACTTGACCCTTACTTAAGATGTAGTTTCTGAATAACAAGAGATAAAAATTAAGACGTTCAGGGGCACCTCGGTGGTTCAGTTGGTTAAGTGTTTTACTCTTGATTTCGGCTCAGGTTATGAACTCGGAGTCATGGGGTCGAGCCCTATGTCCCGCTCCGCACTCAGTGGGGAGGCTGCTTGAGATTCTCTCTTTCCTTCTCCCTCTGCCCCTCCCATACACTCTCTCTCTCTAATAAATAAATTCATTTAAAAAATCAAGATGTTTCAAGAAAATGGTATCTTCTCATCTCTTCTGCTGTTCACCCACAATTAAAATCTCATAGAATACCAGAACTAGAAGAGTGTTTAATTATCCGTCTGATGTACATACCCTTTGAGCCAGTAATTCCACCTCTAAATACAGGTGACCCTTGAACAACAGGGGGGTTGCGGCACCGACCTCCAAGCAGTCAAAAATCTGCGTATAACTTCTGACTCCCGAAAACTTTACTAAGAACATGCTGTTGACCAGAAACCTTGCTGATGACATAGTCGATTAACATGCTTTGTACCTTATATGTATTATATACTATATTCTTACAATAAAGTAAGCTAGAGGGACGCCTGGGTAGCGTCTGCCTTTGGCTCAGGTCATGATCATGGGGTCCTGGGATCGAGTCCCACATTGGGCTCCCTGCTCAGTAGGGAGCCTGCTTCTCCCTCTATCCCTTTCCCTGCTGGTGCTCATGCTCTTTCTCTCAAAAATAAATAAATAAAATCTTAAAAAAAAAAAAAGTAAGCTAGAGAAAATAAAATATTAGGAAGAAGATCATAAAGTAGAGAAAATACATTTACAGTGCTGTAATGTAAAAAAATCTGCCTGTAAGAGGACTCACACAGTTCAAACCTGTGTTGTTCAAGGATCAGATGTATCTATCCTAAAGATACACTGACACATATGTCAAATGTTATACGAACAAAGTTATTTGTCACAGGACTGTCTGTGATAGCAAAATATTGAAAATACAACATAAATATTCATTGATTGGGCATGGATTAAATAAATTATCATATTTCCATAAAATGGAATACTTTGCAACCTAAATAAGAGTGAGGAAACTCTTTATATACTTATATGGAATGATCTCCAAGTTATGAGATGAAAAAAGCAGGTGTACTGTATGCTAGCATCTGTAAAAAAATTCAATAGAGTTAAAAGTATATATATTTTATTTTTAAACACCTATACTATCTCTAGGGGTCAGGGCATAAGAAAGAGGTAACATTGTGATCCCTAGGAGGGGAACTGGTCAGATGTGGGTAGGAGGAGAAGGAACATTTTTCACTAAATATCCTTTTGTACCTTTTGAATTGTGAACCATGTGAATTTAATATTTCCTACTTTAAAAAATTACATTATCAACTACAACTCCCCTATTTTACAGGTGGAGAAACTGAGGTCCACGTTATTAAACAATGACACTAATATACTCTTTAGTCAACTGAACCCATAACATCTACTTTTCATATAAGGCTTCTGTTAACAGTGGTCTAACTACTTATCCCAAACCTCCCATATCTCCAGATGGTTTGCTGGGAAGCAGCTAAGCAGGGGGGATTTCTGAGCTTTCCATATTCTGTTTTAGCGACAAATAACATAGAAGTTCCTGTTTTTCTTGCCCACTCTCATCTTTCTGTACAAAGAAGATCAAGTATACAACTACATTCCTCACAAAGGCCTTTAGCAAAGCTTTTATTTGCCTGGTTTGAACAACTCAAATTTGATATGTCAAGCAAACAAACTGAAAAGGTCTTTTAGTTATGCAATGATAGAAGGGCCTAAGTCCAATGGGGAGGGGATCTCCCAGCTACTATACTCCATTTCTCAGATACCCTTTGTTGTTGGCTAAGCCATATCCCGAAATCCAGCAATCATGAGATACACCCTTTTGTACCTCTTACTGGATCCTTTTGTAGTCTTGATACCTTTCCAACATGCTAACTGTGAGTGCTTTAGTATGATTTATGTAGATTTCAGTGTTTTATAGACAGTGTGATAAGAGCAGAAAAAGTACTGGATTAGACATGAGAGGTTCTGAGCTATGGACACAAGTGCCATGTATTAGCCACATGACTTGAAGCAAATCACTTAAACCCAACAAGTATTAGTTTCCTTATTACAAAATGGATTTAAAAATACCTACACTCTGTCAATCTCATAGGGTTGTAAGGATCAAATATGTCAAAAGACTTTCTAATTCTAAGGTACAGTAAGGATGAAATATAGTTAGTAATAGTTTGCTTACTCATTAGATGACACAATTAATCTCTGAAAGGAAACGTACAAGTCACACATAGGGCTCGCTTTCATGTCACTTAAAGTATACAGCCTCTTACAGTTTGATTTAAAGAACAAAAGCTAATCAGATAAACATACATCGGCAAAGCATTGCTTTAACTGCCTTCCTGTTACAATCAAAGGCAGACAAAGGTTCCCCTTGCTTACATTTTCCTTTTTTTTTTTTTTTAAAGTAGGCTCCACGCCAATGTAGGGTTTGAACTCATGACCCTGAGATCAAGAGTCGCATGCTTTACCAACTGAGCCAGCCAGGAGTCCCTAAATTCTCTTTTGGTTATATTACATAAGATTTTAATCATCTAGATCATAATGTCATTGGTTTGCCTGTAAACACTGGGAATTAATTTGATGTGAAGCAGAAACTAGAAACATTTTAACTGCTCCTATTTTACTCCTTCCTCCCCCCTTTTTAAAAAAGATTTATATATTTATTTGAGAGAGAGAGTGTGCACACGCAGGTGGAGGGGCAGAGGAAGAGGGAGAGAGAGAATCTCAAGCAGACTCCCGCTCAGCTTGGGTACAACATGGGGCTTGATCTCACAACCCTGAGATCATGACCTCAGCCAAAATCAAGAGCCTCATGTGAAACCGATTGAGCCACCCAGGCACCCCTCCTCCCTCCCTTTATTAACAAAGGATGATTTAATGAAAATGCACTGAAAGAATGTACACAAAAATGAGAAAAGTTGTTTAAAACCCCAGACTGAGGCTGCATGGTGTGGTGGAAAAGTACTGGGCTAGGAATCAGAAGACTGGGTTCTAGCTCTGGCTCTTGGGACTTAACTATCTGTGTGACCCTAAGGAACTCACTCTCTTCACTCACTCACTCAGATGTATTGTGTACCTATGGAGTGATGGAACTATGATGAACCCCTATCCTCAAGAAGCCCAGTCTGGAGAAGAGATACATACAAATAATGAAAAACAGTGTAAGACGTACTAAGATACAGATCATGCCCCGGGTTGTGTGGTAGCTGATTAAAAGCCATCAGAAGAGGCAGGGGGGGAAAAGGCAGGAGAGAGGAATGGGGCCCTGCGGGGACAGAGTTGGCAGTTTGCCTTTGCCTCTGATTTTGAAAACCAAAAAGACTAAGTTCTAGGTGCTCTAAACTGCTTCAAAATTGTGTCAACGCTCAGCACAGTCTCATCCTCTATTACCTATTTAGAGAAAGACTCATCCTGGCTGAAAAGGTCCTCTGGTTGCTAGTTTTGCTCGCCATAATGTATAGATTCCCTCCATATCATTTCTCCTCTTCACTTTTGCTATGCAGGTTTCCATCTCACTATGCTGTACTGGGTAAGGTTCTCAACCTACAAAAGCAGGTTGTATACAAAAGCCGAGGGCCTTTGTGTAAAGGAAAAGAGGTAGGGTGGACCCTTCTCAACCCTTTCCTTTTCCGCAGGGCTTTGCATTCCTAAGGATGGGCCCCTCCTCTGCTTGGGGATGTTACCTAAATCTGAAAAGATATCACTCAAAGCCGTGGAACTTCAAAAGCATTTCCTTCCAGCCCCTACTGTAAGCTTTCTTTTGGCATAAACGGCTTGTCTTAATGTATTAAGTATCAGACTCTTGATGACCTCTCATAGCAAACTACAGAAAACTTTTGATTTTCTAAATGGCTTTATGATGCTAAAAGCTACATGTGGGAGTGCCTGCATCATCAACCTGCCCTATCTTCTTCCCTCCCTTTCCCTCTATCAGGCCTGGCTTGCGGAACTTTTTTTTTTTTAAGTGGGCTCCAGGAGTCCACCACAGGGCTTGAACTCATGACCCTGATGGGAGATCTTTGCTGCTTCGCTGGCTGAGCCACCCAGAAGCCCCATGGCCTGCCAACTTTAAATGGCAGAATTATCTGGGGGATGCCTGGTGACTGACTTATCTGACATCTTCCTTTAGTTAAAGTCATCTTGTCATTGTAAACGCTTGCTTTTCCAGTGATAATTACGCCATCTTCTCTTTCGTAGAACTTCTGGTGAGGAAGGCACAGAGAGGAATCCAGAGCTGAGCCAAAATGGAAGCAGGAGGGGTAAAGACCAAGGGTTCAGAGATTCCTCAGAGTACGGCATAAGGTGTTTTATTCACATTCAGCCTAGAACCTTTATTTTTCTCAATTCAAAACTGAGATTATAATCCAAACAAAAACTGGATTGAGGCTTTTAAGGGCTAATACCTGTTTTTCCAAGTAATCTTTGTGTCCCCCTTTCCCCCCAAGTAGTGTTACCATGCCTCATCTCATTCAATCCTCACAGCAACTCCCCATTCTAAGGACTATTAGGAAAATGAAGTGGAGGCGCACCAGGCTGGCTCAGTCAGTGGAGATTACGACTCTTGGTCTCGGGGTTGTGAGTTTGCGCTCCACACTGGGTGTCAAGATTACCTAAAAATAAAATCTTAAATAAAGAAAAGAAAAATGAAGCAGATACCTACACGGGAAACTTTTAATGTCATATACTCCTAAACCACTTGAATTTTTTCATATCAATCATGCCATTTAGAATAAATAATCCCATTTCTATATGGCTAAGTACAAACTTGTCCCCTTGGCTTTCAAAGTATTAGACAAATATGGCTCTGGTCTCCTTTTCCATTTTAATCCACTACTTCCCTATGTATTCTGTTGTCTTATACTCTTGGCAAACGATCCCACAGAATTCTCTTAACTGATTTAAATGACAGCACACTAACTAGGCTTGTCTCTAGTACCACGGGACCAACACTTCTTTCTCTCCCTCAGTGAAGGTGTGCTCTTTATCAAGTGTCAGGTAGGTTTGTTCATAATCAACTTATGCCAGTTGTGCTTATTAATGTAAGAACATAATTTAATAAAGTATTACGTAAAGCAATTAAGTATAAGTGACAAGAGGAAAACAGCAGCAGCTAACACTGAGTACTTGCTGCCTGCCAGATGCTGTTCTAAGTGCTTTACGTGAACTGACTCCTATAATCTTCACAAGAACCCTAGAAACTAGATACTATCATTGCCCCTATTTTCCAAAGAAGAAAACTGAGTAATGTGCCCAAGACCTGTACAACTAATAAACGGCAAAACAATTTGGCTCCAGAGCTTAAGAATTTAGCTACCATACTACATGGACTGTCTGATAGTTGTTTCTAACAGACAACCAAGATGAAAGCTTTGGAAAGACTCGATAAAGATGAATCATACAGATACATACAACTACTCAACTCTACCTTGTACGTCAAAGTAGCCATAGATAATATATCAACAAATGAGCATGGCTGTGTTCCAATAAAACTATTTACAGAAATAGGCAGAAGGCTAGGACAAGGTTTAGCCCCCATGCTGTAGTTTACAGGCCCCTGGGGCCCACACCCCAAGAAAAAGGCTTATTTTAAAGAATGGCAAAAAGATGTTTATGCTTGACGTTAGAATGAAATGGTTAAGGTCTGTGTGTAACGAATACCTGTATGATTCCCTGTTTTATTTTTTTAGTTGGCCAGCTACTGGCCCTAATTGCATCAAATAAGAGGGCAACTCTGGTCTTGTAAGAAATTTGTGCCTTCTCTCCTGCCTTTGTGCTTTTGCCAACGCCACCCCCTCAACCTGGAGAATGATACTTCCTCATTTCCATTTGGAATCCCACTCATCTTCAAAGCCCATTACCTAACCCCACATACTTCTCCAAACTAGATATAATCTCTTCTTCCTTTGAAAACTTACAATAATTAATTTCTACTTATGGGACTTACTTTGCTATGTCTTCAAGTGTAATTATTTGTATACTTCAACTATCCCCATTGTTCAACTATAAGCACTTTGAAGGACAAGAACAATGATTTACTCATTTTCCTATTCCAGGTAACACCCAGCACAGTGCCTTACACAAAGAAGGTTTTCAGATATTTCTTGAATTGTGTTCTGACATTCTTCCGTTTTCAGTGACGAACAGAAAGAACACTACACCAACTCCCCCAAACCCATATTCAATTCATATCGCTACCACCACACCTATCATCTATCCTGGTTATAACTTTAAACCTTAACAATTTTTATAGTTTAATATTTACAATGCATTCACTAGTATAGATTAGTATGGGTGTACCTGTTATAAAAATTATCATCTCTATAGCAAAATTGCTGATAATTTATTTTTCTTTTTAAAGATTTTATTTATTTATTTGACAGAGAAAAAGAGAGCGCAGACCCACAAGCAGGGGGAGTGACAGGCAAAGGGGAGGGAGACACAGGCTCCTTGAGGAACAGAGAGCCTCTGTGGGGCTCAATCCCAGGACCCTGGGATCATGACCCGAGCCGAAGGCAGATGCTTAACCCACTGAGCCACCCAGTGCCCCTAAAATTGCTGATAATTTGAAAGGAATTGTTAAAATTGCCACTTCCTGGTTAATCTTTGGGGGGGGTCAATATATTTTATAAATACATCTAAAAACTGTGTATTTAAGCAAAACAAATGAACAAACAAAAATGCTTAATTTGAACTTGAGATCAGGATTGTGCTTTCCTTACCTCGGTATCCCCAGCAGATATCTGGGTCTAAACCACTCTTTATAAAGTGTTTAGGGAGCCCAGCCCAAGCTCAGAGTGAGTTAGAAGGGCCGGGATGGGAATTCGGATTTCCTGGTTCTTGGTCCAATATTCTAATTCAGGAAGGCAGTGCCCTTTTATTTATTTGTTTAAAATTGTTTTTTTCCATTTTTAAATAAGATTTCATTTATTTATTTATTTACTTTTTAGAAATGAGACAGCACGAGTGGAGGGAGGGGCAGAGGCAGAGGGAGAGAATCTCAAGATGACTCCCTCCTGAGCATGAAGCCTGATGTGGGGTCAATTTTACTACCCTGAGATCATGACCTGAGCTGAAATCGCGAGTCAGACACTTAACCAACTGAGCCACCCGGGTGCCCCAACAGTTCAAATTCTGCAAGACTGAGGAAGCCTCACCACTCTCTTCCCCTTTCTCATACTGCCGATCAGAATTAGCAGCTGTGTTTCCACAGTGGTGACCTGGGCTTGCATATTTGTGGTGTCCCAATTGCCAAAAATGCTGATCCAGATTTTATGTGCCTGCCTACCTAAAAAGGCTACTTAAATACCCTGGATGAAAACATCCCCAACTCAAGAATTCAGGATAAGCACTCAAATGATCTTTTAGCATTTTTAAAAAAGCACTATTCAGATGTTTCAGTGCTGGAATGACGATGACCAGTACTGGGAACAGGGGTTAGAAAAAGCGATGTCACTTAGGCAATTCATTCTCTCTCTCCCTGAGGGGTAGCCAAGTTCATATTCTAAACAGAGCTACTGCAAAGGGTTCCAGTTCTAGTGTTTAGGTTCCAGTTGCATCACTGTTTTCACACTGTCAGCCTTCACTGCTTTAACGATCTTAATCTATAAAACGGACACAGGAAGGAGACAACAGCCCTGTCTCTCAGTTTCATAGAGGAATACTTTACAAACAAAAATCAGAGTTACATATACTATTTCAAGCTATTCTATCCCCTCTTCCCCCTTCCCTAGAGCTTTAAACAATAGTAAAATCATCTTCAACTAACAAAAGAGACAAGCAACCCTGACAGTTCACAGCTAGTACACCATTTTTATCTTTCTGGAAGGCAAGAGCCATTGCAAGGCTCTCTGGGTCACGCATGAAAAAAATCCCAAGAGCATAAATTAAGGAATGGGAAGGATAAATTCCATTACCCAGTCTAACAAAGAATAAGAATCCATTATGGTAAAGAAGGGATAGTGCTCTGTGACACAGGTGACATCAAGATGAATAAGTTTAGTACAAGTACACAAACTATAGTTAAACGTAGAACAAGGAAGTACCAAGAAGTATGAAGTTCTCTAAGGGGTGAATCACCCAATCACTTCACTTCAATTTCAAGTTAACAGACTAAAACATCCAGGTAAGGGACACCTGTTGTACTAACCTGATCAAGAGAAACCCCGAGTGAAATAACTTCAGTTGAGATCTATGGAAACGGATGCTACAGTGATACATTACATGCTTGGCTACACCAGGCTTACCCGGAGATTGTTTCAAGAATTAAACCAGGTTGGGGCGCCTGGGTGGCGCAGTCGTTAAGCGTCTGCCTTCGGCTCAGGGTGTGAGTCCAGCGTTCTAGGATCAAGCCCCACATCAGGCTCCTCCGCTAGGAGCCTGCTTTCCTCTCCCACTCCCCCTGCTTGTGTTCCCTCTCTCGCTGGCTGTCTCTGTCAAATTAATAAATAAAATCTTAAAAAAAAAATACACCAGTTTAACCAAAGAAATACTTACGTAAGATACAGAGAAGGTGGAAACTGGAGACAGAGAAGTCCCCAACAACGGATGTTGACTTAGGTCTGTGGCAAAAAGACTAAGTAAAACCCAGACGAAGATTGGGACTGGGGATTTTTGCTTCTAAAATTTTCTCTTTTCCATCACTCACCCCCAGAATATCCCAGCTCTTCTGCACTTCTCCTGCATAGGGAGGGGAATTCTCTCCAGATGTATGCCACAGTCTAGCAATAACCACTCTGTAAGGGTGCACAGTGCTTAAGAGTTGATAAGGTTCTTGTTCACCCATCAGCTTACTAAGTCCTGAATCAAGAGACTCGGGATCCAGCCCCAATCTGCCCTTTACTCTGTGTGACCTCGGACAAGTCATCCAAGTGCTTATTACTTCGTTTCCCTATTGCAAATTCTGGGATTATGAACGGACTGGGATTGAATTCGATGACCTCCGAGGTCTAAAAGCGTCTTGACTAGCCGGCACATAGAAACACTGGACAAAGAGTCCGCTGAATAAATAACGAGGTCGGCCACAGGGGACAAGCGAGAGGGAGACAGGCCCCTTTTATAGACGGGGAAAGTGAGGCACCGAACACCCAGCCCCAAGGTCACTCTAGCTATGTCACTGTAGGGGCCCGGCCGAAAGCTGAGTTCTCCAGACTGCCAGTCTCGGGCCCTTTCTCTTTCCCAGAGCGGAGGAAAGCGGCGTGGAAGGTCCTTGTCCCGGGGGAGAAAGGACTGTGCCCATGCCAGGGGTGGGAGAGGGGCGGTAGGTACTTACCTTCCAGATCGAGTCCCTCCACCGGCACCTCCCTCTTAGAACCTTAACCCGTCACCACCCCCACGACTCTTCGGAAGCCCCCTCCACTTCTGCCGGGCTCGACGTGTCCACGACCGCCACCGAGGCCGCGGATTCCCGCCCCTGCCCCGCCCCCTGCCTCGTCGGCCAATCCGTGCGCAGGATTTCGGAGCTCCCGCGAATTTCACCGCCTCTGCAGTCTGGAGAAGCCTTACGTCACGGACGCGCGTGCCCGCGAGGTCCTCCCATTTGCTTTTCCCCCCACCTTCTCCAGAGCCTAAACCCCTCCCCGCCGAGCCACCATGCGAGAGTTCGTCCTGCCGGAAAGCAGCACGCCGCCGCGGCATTTCACGACGTCCGTGGTGAAAGGCCCGAAAACTCTCTTGCTTCTCTCCCCCTTGCGGCTGGGCGAAAGGCACCGCGATGTTCGGCGCGGGAGACGAAGACGACACCGACTTCCTCTCGCCTAGCGGCGGGTGAGTGACTGAGAAGCGTGGGACGGAGGGCGTAACTGAGAAAACTGGGTAAATGGTTGCAGGGGTAGCTCTCTTATCAGACTTCTTCCCAACTTCCGGGTCCAGACCCCCGCCACATTCCGGTGCTCTACAGGTTTCAGAATCCGGGCAGAGCTCGAAACTGTGTCATGTCTGTCCACCTCGATTCTGGACCTGGCATGTCCCCTGTCACTCAGTTTGGCCCTGTGGTTCGCCTTTTGCTTTGTGGGTCAGTTTCTCCTTCTGTGAAATGGTGGTGATTACTGATGAGAGCATCTGCCTCAGAGTTTTTACAGGAGTCAGAGGGGGCCGATATGAGACTTTCTCTTCCCTCTGGACAAAGCAGTGACGCTTCAGAATTGGCCCTTGTGGGTCAGCTCCAACATCCTCCAGGCCCAGCCCGGATGTCACCTTTTGTTGCTTCCCCTACTCCCACAGACCCAGGCAGACTGTATTGCTTTCTCTTTCTTATTCCCACAGGTAGGCTGATTACTTCTATCCTTGTAACACAGAACCTATTCGATTATGAACCCTGACAGAACAGGGACTGCTTTTGCTGTTCTTCTGTGTCTAGCGCTCAGCGCAGTACGTCGTGTGTGCTCCGGAAGTGCCTGTTGAATGAATGATGGCTGTGAAATTGCACTTTAAAGCTTAAAACCAATGTAAGAGATTTCAGTGGCTGTCCCCTGCCTCCAGTCATTTATACTAGCTGGGGTGCAGAACTTCAAGAGGCAGGGTTTTGTCTCTTCCGATAATCAGTTTAAAATGAGCTGCCAATCCTGATCCTTGCAGAGCCCTTTGTTTGAACATATGTTTAACAAATTTAAGAATGTACAGAAGTCCTTTTTTCACCGTTACCACCCTGTTCCACCCCTGCTCTCACTTTAGATGGTCTACATCCACAGAGTTCCGCTTTGGGTTCTTTCAGGTGCTCAGTTATTTTAGAGTTAAGCTATGCTTTGGTTCCTTTTTCCCTATCCCACTCAAAACACTAAAATTTTCACATGGTCCAGCCTGCTGCTGTTGGCTGTGTAGTCTCACCTTTTTGATTTAGGCTTAACTCACCTATTTAAAAAAAAAAAATCTGATGAGCTAGCAAATAGATTCAGGTGAAAAATAAAGAGATGAACCCAATTTAAAATGAGAAAAAGATTTGACTAGATATTTCTTCAAAGAAGATATACAGATTGCCAATGAGTAGTAAGAAGATGCTCGACATCATTAGTTACTAGGGAAATGCAAATCAAAGGCAAAGAGATACCACTTCACACCCACTAGAATGGCTGTTATCAAACAGGCAATAATGTGCTGGTAAGGATGTAGAGAAATCGGAACCAAATACAGGCAGAACTCACTGTGTGGTAGTGAGTTACTGCAAATATGGCCATGTAAGCTGAAACTGTACAAAGCAAGCTTAATAATCAATAGGAAAGATTACAGTTGTTTCATGGTCTTTAAAAATTTTGGTCAAAACAAACCGTTGGTACCTTGAGAATTAGTATTTTATTTCTGATTTTAAAAACTTATCAAGAGGGGCACCTGTCTTCAGCTCAGGTCCTGGGATTGAGCCCTTTGTTAGACTTCCTGATCAGCAGGGAGTCTGCCTCTCCCTCTCCCTTTGCCCTTTCCCCTGGCTCCTGTGGCTTGTGCACTCGTGGCTCGCTCTCTCTCTTAATAAAAATAAGATCTTAATAAAAAAAACTTATCAAGAAAAAAGTCAAGAGTGCTTTCCTTCTCTTTGTAGAACTTATGATACGGAGTGAGCATTTCTTCCATACCTTGGCAAAGTGTCATATTTCTAAGTTTGGATCAGCCTCTGACATTTTTTTTTTTTAAAGATTTTATTCATTTATTTGACAGAGAGAGGGAGAGAGTGTGTGAGCAAGCCTGGGAGCGGCAGGCAGAGGGAGAGGGAGAAACATCCTCCCAGCAGGGAGCCTCACACCGGGGCTTGATCGGAGGACCCTGGGATCACGACTGGAGCTGAAGGCAGACGGTTAACCGATTGAAACGCCCAGGCACCTGAGCTTCTGACATTTTATCCTTTGTGTTTTCAATGTTGTAAAGTACTTCCAAGAGTTCCTTTAATATGAAGTTTTTTTTTGCCATGTCATTTCTTTTGGGACATTTGTCATAACTACTTATTTATATTGATGTTTTTCCTCATTAAATTCTTCTGGCTGCATATCTAGAGTCAAACAGCAGTGACATTAACAATTCCACAGTTAGCATTTCTTCTATAACTTCATTTATACTATGACCCAAATTTCATTTTCAGCATTATCACATTAGTTTCTGTGCTGCGCTTTTATCTTTGGTGGCCAGTTCCGTCTTTTGAATATCTATGTTTCTAAAATGTCACATGGGTTTATCACTGGGAGACAAAACAGCATGAGCATACGCTTTGCTCTCTGTCTCTGAACTGAGAAACAGGTGTGCAATGTCCAAACACCAACAGGCTGAAAGAAGTGACACAATTGCTCACTGATCATGACCTGTATCTATTATGTACTGATTTGTGGACTGAAGAGCTAACTGCAAAGTTTGCACTTTATGCATTTACTCACAGTTAATTAACCATTATAAGTGAAATTTGAAGTGTGTTATTGAGGGACTAGTGTTTAATTAAAACATGTTACCTGAAGATGTTGCGTGTAGGAACCATGCACACTGAGGGCTTCTTGTAGTAGAGCAGCGACTTTCATAAAACAGAACTACAAGATATAAGAGGGAAAATAGACACATTAATAAAGAAGACTTTAACAAACATCTTCCAAACCTAGAATAAAGTGGATAAAAATTAGTAAGGATATATTTTTTAAAAGGGGAAAAAGCTTTATGAATTAATATTTTTTCATACCAGTCTGTTTTGTATATGGCTGTGCCTTTTGGAACTTTATAAGAGATATTTTAACAACTTTTTTAAAAGATTTTGTTTGTTTGAGAGAGAGACAGCATGAGCCAGGAGAGGGGTAGATGGAGAGAAACAAGCAGATTCCCCACTGAGCGGGGAGCCTGCGGGTTTAGGGTTAGTGTTAGGGACTCAGTCCCAGGACCCTGAGATCATGACCTGAGCTGAAGTCAGATGCTTAACTGATTGAACTACCCAGATGCCCCTAAATAATAGATAACTTTATGTTTTTAAAAATTTTAAAAAGATTTTATTTATTTGACAGAGAGAGAGAGCACAAGCAGGGGAAGCAGCAGGCAGAGGGAGAGGGAGAAGCAGGCTTCCCAGTGAGCAGGGAGCCTGATGCAGGGCTCAACCCCAGGACCCTGGGATCATGATCTGAGCTGAAGGCAGACACTTAACCAACTGAGCCACCCAGGCGCCCCTATAAGAGATACTTTAAATTCACATTCTTCCCTAGGTGAAAATACTTAGAAGTCTGTAAATGAATGTTAAAGCTCCCAACTTTTATGCAACAAGCCGTCTGCTACTGACTGGTAATGACAGGGTAGACAACGCCAGTCATGTGTTCTTTTCCAGATTCCTGGTCTGAGATAGTTCTCGGTGGCTCAGCTATGCTGCTTTTCTGAGCAGGCCCATCAAGGACATGAAACGTTTTAGTTCTAGGTGTTTAACTGTGCTCCTAGGGTGTCCTGGGAACAAGTGCCACGCTAGGCTCCCTGCTCTGCAGGGAGTCTGTTTCTCCCTCTGCCCCTCCGCCTCCTGTTCTCTCTCTCTCAAACAAATTAAATCTTTTTTTAAAACTGTGCTCCTAAACGTAGCAGCTAATTGAATAATAAAAGTCTTAGTAAACAAAGTTGTACAGATCACTTATTTTTGTTCCCAGTAATCAGAAAAACCAAATCAAATTTGAGATTGAGAATATTGAAAGTTTTACCAGTGGTCTCTGATTCAGCTATTCCTTCTTTGTTTTTTTCCTGAGGAAGCAGAACATATGACAGTATTGCAGCTGCTTTCCACTTCCTCTTATAACTATAATTTGCTGTGAATACACTTGCTTATTAATTTTCAAGTATTTTGACTTGATTCCATTTAGGATATTCAAGCCTGGTAGAAGTGGGAGTATTAGTGCCTGGGATGGCTGTTGAGATGATTGATAATCTGTGTTCCAAGTTTCCAGGCGTTTTCAAATCCATGTTTAACCTAGAAGTAGTAATCAGAAGGCTTGCTATTTTTTTTTAAAAGATTTTATTTATTTATTCAACAGAGATAGAGACAGCCAGCAAGAGAGGGAACACAAGCAAGGGAAGTGGGAGAGGAAGAAGCAGGCTCATAGCGGAGGAGCCTGATGCAGGGCTCGATCCCAGAACGCCGGGATCACACCCTGAGCGGAAGGCAGACGCTTAACCGCTGTGCCACCCAGGCGCCCCCTTTTTTTTTTTTCTTTTTGTCTTAGCTCGCTCTTTTCCTATCATCATGACTTCGAAGTGAAGAAATATGTGAATGTCTGCTAAGTGTATGGTACTTTGTTTCAGCTAATAGCATTTTATGGTTGCAGGTCAGTTTGTGCATTGATTGATCATGCTTTCTCCCTTACGGGGTATCTGAGTTCAAGTGACATTTCAAGGTAATAGGATATGTGCACGTGTATATAAAACATATATTATATACTTACTCTGTGCCAGGTACCATACTAAGTAATAAATACACATTATCATATTTACTTTTCCCCACTAGTTTATGAGGTAGTTTTTACTATTATACCCATTTTGCACGTGGGAAATTAAGAGTCAGATAGGTAAGTTGCTCAGGGTCACACAGCTAAAAAGTGAAAGAGCCTGTATTTGAAATCAGGCAAGCAGATTCCCACTAGTTGCCATGTGCCCATTATTATTATTGTAGAAGTAGGTGTTTGATGCCATAGTTTATACAAGAAATACTTTAACAGCAAAAAGAATCCCTGTTTTTAAAAATACATTAATACAGTATAACTGCTATGTGTTACCGGTTTTTCTTTCTTTCTTTTTTTTTTTTTTTGTAAGATTTTATTTATTTATTTGACAGAGAGAGACAGCCAGCGAGAGAGGGAACACAAGCAGGGGGAGTGGGAGAGGAAGAAGCAGTCTCCTAGCGGAGGAGCCTGATGTGGGACTCAATCCCAGAACGCTGGGATCACACCCTGAGCCGAAGGCAGACACTTAACAATTGG
>NC_048224.1:40439271-40509077 GCF_002007445.2 Ailuropoda melanoleuca | reverse complement strand
TTTCTGATAGCTGAGTAATATTCCATTGTATATATGGACCACAGCTTCTTAATCCAGTCATCTGTTGAAGGGCATCTCGGCTCCTTCCATGATTTGGCTATTGTGGACAATGCAGCTATGAACATTGGGGTGCATATGGCCCTTCTCTTTACTACGTCTGTATCTTTGGGGTAAACACCCAGTAGTGCAATGGCTGGGTCATAGGGTAGTTCAATTTTTAACTTTTTAAGGGACCTCCACACTGTTTTCCAGAGTGGCTGTACCAACTTGCATTCCCACCAACAATGTAGGAGGGATCCCCTTTCTCCACATCCTCTCCAACAATTGTTGTTTCTTGCCTTGTCTATCTTTGCCATTCTAACTGGCGTAAGGTGGTATCTCAGTGTGGTTTTGATTTGAATTTCCCTGATGGCTAATGATTTTGAACATTTTTTCATGTGTCTGTTAGCCATTTGTATGTCTTCATTGGAAAAGTGTCTGTTCATATCTTCTGCCCATTTTATGATTTGTTTATTTGTTTCTCGTGTATTGAGTTTGAGAAGTTCTTTGTAGATCTTGGATACCAGTCCTTTATCTGTGGTGTCCTTTGCAAATATATTCTCCCATTCCGTGGGCTGTCTCTTAGTTTTTTTGACTGTTTCCTTGGCTGTGCAGAAGCTCTTTATCCTGATAAAGTCCCATAAGTTCATTTTATCTTTTATTTCTCTTGCCTTTGGAGATGTGTCGTGAAAAAGGTTGCTCTGGCCGATGTCATAGAAGTTGTTGCCTATGTTCTCCTCTAGAATTTTGATGGATTCCTGTCTCACATTGAGGTCTTTCATCCATTTGGAGTTTATTTTTGTGTATGGTGTGAGAGAGTGGTCAAGTTTCATTCTTTTGCATGTAGCTGTCCAATTTTCCCAGCACCATTTATTGAAGAGACTGTCTTTTTTCCACCGGATGTTTTTTCCTGCTTTATCAAAGATTAGTTGCCCAAAGAGCCGAGGGTCCATTTCTGGGTTCTCTATTCTGTTCCATTGGTCCATGTGTCTGTTTTTGTGCCAGTACCATGCTGTCTTTGATCACAGCTTTGTAGTACAGCTCGAAATCCGGCATTGTGATGCCCCCAGCTTTGTTTTTCCTTTTCAACAATCTCCAATTTCTGAAAGTGTTAGAAGAAATGATTAAAAGCGTCTTGGGGGAATGGTAATGTAGTTCAGAAACTTTTTCTTTTTGATATTCTCCCCTTATTTTCCGTTAAAAAATGTTATCAAGATATGTATAATTTCCTACAGTAAAATTTGTAACAAATTGTGGTTAAATAAATTAATGTCCCCCTCCAAAAAAAAAAAAAAAAGACCTTGTTTGCTTTACACTGTGTTTGTTAGGTCCAAGTGTGATAGTGGTTGTGACTATAAACTACAAAATACAATACAGAAAATAAATACTGTAGTTATCTTTATTGTGGCTATTGTTTCTGCTGCAACCAATGATATGCTTTTCTTCTCAGTGGCTCTTTCCTAATTGAACACCCTTATCTCTGCTGGGTCATTCCAACCTTCTTTTACTCATGGGCTTAGCACTCATGTGCTGCCTTTTTCACAGCTTTTATATTCTGTCTCAGTTTTCCATTGAGTTTGAGGAAGTCATGATGGTTTTAGATAACAAACCAATTTGAATCCATCAAGACTGGCATTTTGTAACCATAAGGCAAAAGTATGTCATTGCTAATGGCAAGATTTCATTCCTTTTTTATGACTGAGTAATATTCCATTGTTTATATGCATCACATTTTCTTTATCCATTCATCAGTCAGTGGACACTTGGGCGGTTCCATAGTTTGGCTATTGTTTAAGTTTTTGTTTTTGTTTTTTTTTTTTAATTTGAGAGAGCGCGCGCACAAAAGAGCACAAGCTGGAGGGAAGGGCAGAGGGGGGGCGACAAGCAGGCTTCCTGCCAAGCATGACCTGAGCCGAAGGCAGGCGCTTAACCGACTGAGTCACCCAGGCACCCCTTGGCTATTGTTAACAAATCGACTTATTAAATTGACCAGGCTGTTACAGAGTGATAATACCCAGTGTGATGAGTGTCGAGAGAACATTACACACTACTTGTGGAGTACAGAGTAGCTTACCCTTTGTGGTGTGAAATTTAGTGGTATATACCAAAAGTCTTAAAAATGAACATACCTTTTCTCCCAACTGTTTAATTTCTGGGAATTTATACTTTGGGAATGATCATGTGCGAGGATATAGATAGAAAGTTATTCATTGAAGTATTGTTTGTGATGTGACAGGAAAATTATCTAACAGCCAGGAATTGGTGAAATGTATTTGGTAGCAGCATAGGTATTTAAGACTTCTGTCCCCAAGATCTTTTAGAGACTTTTTTCTGCAGATAATGGCAGGTTTGGGCATGACCCTTGAAGTTGGACATAATGTTCAGTAGTTACAAGTGATGTAGATTAATACTTAATAACATGGACATGTGTCACTGAGTGAGTGAGTGAAGCAGGTCACAAAACAATACGACCCTTTTTTATTAAAAAAATAATCAAACACACACATAGACATAATATAAACGTGAAATAGTGCATCCCAAATTCTAGCAGTGTTGCATCGTGGTTGGATTGCAGGTGATTAATTATTGTTGGCTTATCTACATTTTCTGATTTGCTACAGAGGAACAGATAATGACTTGTGTAGTAAAGAATAAATGAAAGAGAGGAGGGTGGAGAGGGCAGGGTGCCTTTTTTATAGCCTGTTCCACCTGTGGTTGATCGCTCCTTAGGTCAAGCTTGCCAGAGATTCGGGCTCTGACGGGCACAGCGTTAGTTCGCGGGATTCTGTGGCCCCTTCTCCCATACCAGGTGCTGACGGCCTCTCTGCTGACCCTGTTGTATCACCACCCACATCGGTGCCTTTCAAATCAGGGTAAGATCCTGCAGTTGTATCATGTTCTTTTATTGTCCATAAAAATGATCCTTAGAGTGGTTCAGAAGTCGGGATGGTTGAAAACTAAAATAATTTTAAATAATTGGGAAAAAAATGGAATGAGACAAATGGGGAAAATACTAGCATCAAGATTTTTCTGACAAGGGATTAATATTCATAGTCTTTAAATGCACTAACTTGGGATGTATATGAATACCTGCTGAGCTCTGGAAGAAAGCTGGGTAAAATGTATAAACGTAAAATATATACCCAAGGGAAAAAATGAAAATAATAAGAATTTGAATGAAAAATTACTCATTTTCACCAGCTGTCAGAAATTAATGCAAATTGAAGAATGGTTACGATTCTGTTTCACAGCCATTGAATTGGCAAACGTTTTCAAAAACAATTTGTTTTCCCGCATAATCAGGACTCATGATTATAGATTTGGGATTTTTTTTTTTTTTTTTTAACCTCAGCATATGTCTTACTTGGTTTCAGGGAGCCGGCCCTTCGTATCAAATCTAACTCCCTCAGTGAACAGCTTACAGTAAATACAGTGAGTATACAAGTCTGTCTCCCTCACCCCCAGTCTACTGAGAAGGTGTCATGTGCCTTGGGGTAGGGTAGGTTAGAGACCAAAAAAAAAAAGCTATTTTAGAAATTTCCCCTTACTGGGGAGTTACTATAAATTAGATGGGGTTCTACATGGGCAAACCTGGGTTCAAGTCTTTATTCTTGTAAACTCGTGGCCTTGAGAAAATTATCTACCTTTTCTGATCCTCTGCTTCTTCATTGTTAAAATGGAAATAATTCTCACAGCCCCTTTTGCAGAGTTCTTGTGATATGGTCACAAAGCATGTAGGCTTAGAGCCTACATTCAGTGTGACTTCATGAAGCAAGAAAATTTTTATACTCAAGAGATATTTATGAGATTTAAATGAAATAATGCGTGTGGAATGTTTAGTATTGTGTCTGGCATATTGTAAGAGTTCAATTAACATTAGCTCTTATTATTATCATAATTACTGCTAACACTACATACCTTCACACTTTCATTCTCTTAGATGAAATCTGCACTAATTCACCAACTAGTTGACTTTGAGTTGGTCTCCGTGTTTTCCTAACTGTAAGATGGGAAGACCAGCATACACTTGTAAAATTTGGATTTGAATGCCTTTGGGAGCATGTCCGCTGCACTTTGCTGCTGCCCTGCTTGATTCGTGAAGGCATCTGAGTTGGCTGCATGAGCGTGAGATGAAAGCCCTGTGGCCTTCACCTACCACGTTGGGAAACAGGATAATTGCTTGGAGTGAAATCGGTGGTTGCTTTCTCTCCAGCCCTAGTTTACTTGTTTATATTCAGCCCAGCGCAGGAATTATTAAGCAAATAATTGCTCCAGTATGTGTAAGAAGTGATCTCTGAAACCCGGAAGGTTAAGCCAAAGAATTAAGAAAATTAAAAAACTATAATCTCAGATCTTTGAATAGTCACAAAATTTGTTTAGTATTGGTTCTATGATACTTCTAGGCAGAGCTACATTTGTCACCTATTTCTAAGCTTCTGTAACTTCAGTAGACTAGTGTGTCTCCAACCTTTAAAATTTTTTTTTTACAGTTTTTTTTAATTGAAGCAAAACTCACCATCCTTTTCTTTTCTTTTTACATTTAAGTTTTTATTTTTTGTTTTGAATAGGTAATTGCATTCATAAGTTTCAGTTATTAAAACAATGTAACAGGGTATACATTGAAAAGACTCACTTCCACCCCTCCCTCTGTGTACCCCATCCCATCCCACTCTCCTTTTAGGTAACTGCTTTTCTTAGTTTCATATATATTCTTTCAGTGTTTCTTTATGCAGATGGAAGCAGATAGGAATGTATATTTTATTTCTCCCTCTTTTCACAAAATATAGCATAGTATATATATTGTCTACCATGGCTTCTACATATTACGGTGTGTATATATATATATATATATATATATATCTTTCCATGTTAGTGTACAGAAAGCTTCTTCTTTCTTTTTTTTTCTGTAGATTGCAGTATTGTGTGGTATGGTTTATGTAACTAGTCCTCTTTTGATGAACCCAACTTTCTTTGATTATGTGCTTCCAATCAGTCAAGAAAAAATGAGCACACACTCCCTGTATATATATCTATTTATAAATTATATACATAAACTACTGTCCATCCCTATAAACAAGCTTAATGTCTTATGTTTCCACAGCTTAGAAATAATTCCAAAATAGAGGTGATGATCATCTCTCTTTTTTTAAAGATTTATTTATTTATTTAAGAGAGAGAGAGTGTGTGGATGTGCGCCTGTGAGGCTGTGGGGAGGGGCAGAGGGAGAGAATCTTCAAGCATACTCCCCGCTGAGCTTGCAGCCCAACACAGGGCTCCATCCACAACTCATGAGACCAAGACCTGAGCCGAAATCAAGAGTCAGACGCGTAACTGACTGAGCCACCCAAGTGCCCCGTGATCATCTCTTTTTATACCTAGTAGATCATCATGTACACCCTTAGGGGTATGTTCTCTCCACTCTGAAGGCTGCACTTTGGACCAGTTAATGGATACAGAGGCTTCTAGCACAGGGGCTATCGTGTAGTCAGTGCCAAGTCAGAGTTGAATGAACCTGAATTTGGAACAAAGAGCTCCTGTTTCCTTCTTCCCCTAATCGTTTCTGAATATCTGTCTGCTGCATTGCTCCCAGGGTTTTCAGAGGGTACTGTCATTTAAGATGCCTCCCTCCCTTGATCTGTACTTAGTTTTTCATCTGTGTAAAATGAGAAGAATTATGCCTGGTGGGGAGACTTGATTGAAATGAAGTAATACATGTGGAACCACTTTGTCCATTCCAACATATAGGGGATTATTTTTATGGCTATTATTAATTGTGACCCATGTATGCTTCTTGGCAAGAAATCGTTTATTCTCATTTTGTAGAAGAAATCGTTTCAAATCTCTGTAGCAGGGGGACTTGTTGAAGGGTTTGATGTAAGAGCCAAAGACATAGAGCTAAAGTAGTGAGCCTTGATTATAGTGATTTTTGTGACTTTCCTCTTTTTAGAATCCTGATACAGTCAAAGCCAAGTTGATCTCTCGGATGGCTAAAATGGGCCAGCCCATGCTGCCCATCCTTCCACCACAGCTGGATTCCAATGATTCAGAAATCGAGGTATGACCCCTCGGCTGTGTTAGAATGAATAGTGCAGACGTTTCTACCTCATGTTTGCTTGTTTGAGATTACTACTTTTTCTGCCTGTAACCCAGAATCATCATGTAGAAAGCTTATATTTAAAATGGTATAGGTTGGTATTGGTACATGTGTTTCCACTGTGATTAGCACTTCCCCTGAGAAATGGAAGCAATCCCACTCATCTGCCTCAAGAACGGGAATTTTTAAGTAGTCCATATACATAGCCTTCTACTAGATTCTCTGCTATCACTAAAAATCACACTTTAGGCAGCATGGTGTCCAACCCATAAAAGATGCTCAATTCATATTGGTTGATTGTTCAGATTCTCTTGGGAAACGTTGGTCTTCCCCCTGATGTTAGCTGTTACTGAAGATCGCATTGTTGCGTCTCTCGGCTTTGTATATGGTGTGATCGTTTTGAAGTTCAAGAATTTTATTGCAGTGAAATCTATTGGTTTTTTCCCTTTGTTTTTTGCTTTTGACATTATGCTTAGAAAGCCTTCTCACTTTCAGATATTATAGACATCACATGTGTTTTCTGAAAATATTACTTTGTATTTAGATCTAAAATTTTAATCCATATGGAATTTGGTGTATGATATGAGGTAGCTCAGTTCTAACTTAGTTCCTTTCACGTTGGTTAGTTCCTTATTGAGTAAAATCATCCTCTCAGTTGAATTGAAACACTTAACAGAGATTGATTTTTAGGATTCTTTGACTTTGATGTAAAACAAAGCAAAGATGATGCTCCTGAAAAAATGTTCTAGCATAGGCTGTATTTTTCATAATTTTGTTTTATTTCTTCCTGGAAAAGCTGTAAGTAGATCTAACATTTTAAAGGAGAATAGGATTGATTTTTAGCTGCTTCAGGAAATTAAATTTTCATAAGGTAATACTGTTATTAAAATTTTTAAGTGCTTCTTACTCGTTGTAGAATGATTTAAATTACAAAGAAAAATATATTTAACAAAAAATGCATTCTTCTTTTTATCTTACTGCTTTGTAACCTGATTTTTTAACTTAGTATTGTGAATATTTATGTTAATACCAATATGAATAACATAAATAATATAATTAATATAAGTAAATAAAGCATTATTTCCTTTAAAGGCAACTCAGTGTTCTGTTAGATCGATTTATTATTATTCCTTTCATTTTGTTGTTAGACATTTAGGTGGATTCAGAGCTGCAGCGATATAAAACTGGCATGCTTTTCCAGAAATGCATAATGCGTTTTTGAGAATATCAGGGGGGCAAAGGGAAGTTCTAAAGTAAAAGAATGTCAAAGCGATTTCAGCCTTTGAACTGTAGGATAGGAAGTCACAGTATATTGTGCCCCAAGTTTTTCTTCTCCTTGTATGAATTGGGAAGATGTTTATAGGATAACTTTGTTTAGACTATACTACGGTCCAACATTGCTTTAACTTTTATGAAAAGAAAGAATGGGGAAAAACACTCTAAAACTGCATTATCCAAAAAGCACGGTAGTGAGGCGCAGTGAATCCTGCCCTGTCTGATTTTCATTGAGTACCTTGAGGTCTGTGGGGATGATTTGGCCGAAAAGAAGAGGCTGCACTATTGCCTGGCTTCCCTTGCAAGAGGCCTTTCTTCTGTGGGAACAGACTGGTCAGATTTAAGGTAGCTGCTGGTTTGGAAAATGATGCATTCTGGAGAGGAGTCACTTTAGCTGGTTCAGTCAGTAAAACATCAACAACTTAGGACGTTAGAGGGAATTAAATATACTTAATTATTTGATATGATTTATAGGGAGAAGGGATCTCCCCACAGCCCACACCCTGAACTCTTTCCTTTCCTTCTTCTTTGCCTAAAAACACTGGCTGTAAGCAGGTTTAGGGTGGACAGTCAGCCTCAGTCTCCAGCTCAGGACCCACATACATAGTCACCAAAATGCTTGTTCCTGTTTCAGGATGTGAACGCTCCGCGAGGAGCTGCACAGCCCGTGGCAACTCCATCCCTGCAGCCTGCTCTTCAGCCGGCGCACCCCACGTTACCGCCGATGACCGCACAAGGTAATGGCCTCTCCGGCTCTGCAGCCTGGAGCTGAGTCGGCGCCAGAGTTAGCATCCCAGCTCCTTAAGTTGTTGGGCTGCATTGTTTTAGTACTGAGCTGGACTAGAGTGTAAAACTTGTCAGTTTATCCCTGGGTAGGGCGTTTTTAGCCCCGGAAATGGATTTGGTCTGTGTGCTTTGTCTCCTGCCGGGTGGCACTGCCCGTTTCAGAAGCATGCGCTCCGCTGATGAGACACTTCCTGTGTGTGATTGTGCACTTCCTGTCCGCCGATGAGACTGTAGGTCTGAGTCCCATGTGCCCAAGAACCCCAGGTTCATTGTACTAGCATGTTCGTGAGACTCCAGTAGGGTTGGTTTTGGGAGAGCAGGTGAGGAGAGTGGTCAAGTCTGAAGCATGTTGCAGTATGTCAGGTTCTAGTCCAGACTTTAACAAGAAACCAGAGTGAATACAGTGACAGCTTCTTGCTTTATCGTAGCACCTCAGCCATCTGTCTCTGGCCTCCAAGCGCCCTCTGCGGCCTTAATGCAAGTTGCCTCTCTCGACTCGCACTCCGCTGTGTCTGGAAACGCCCAGTCCTTTCAGGTAACAATGTTTTTAAACCATATCAGTTATAGGCTGTAATTTTTTAGGTTCTAGTCAGTCTCTCTTCCCCCTCCTGCACGGTTTGTGCAGTAGCAGTTCCCCACACCAGAATTTGTCATTTCCCTCCTTCCTGAACCAGCGCTGTCTCATCTCTAAACCAGATGAAGGAATACCTCCCTTACAGGTTGACGTAAAGCCAAAAGGCAAAAACAGTCAGAGCACCCAGCACAAGGCCTGGCACATAGTAGAGGCCCAGTCAGTGTTTGTTTCCTTTCCTTTTCACACATGTCTCCTTGAGGGGTATCAGTGCAAGTCCTCTGTTCTTGTCTGTGAGAGCTGATAGGCTAAGATTCTGCACCGTACATAGCAACGTTGTAGGTTGAGGGTGTATGGAAAATATAGCTGAACTCTGCTGTCTGTTTATCTTCCAAAAGCGATCTCTTAAAGTAGGTTTTTTCTGTTTTCGCAGAAGGTAGTGGCAGCAGCCTGTCTGCTTCTGCTGTTTGCCAGGATAGTGGACTCTTTCTTCTGCCCTGACACATTGGATGGGTAAAACATACTCCCAATGATAAGAGGGCCTCACGTCCTTGGTGATTCTTATTGGAAGGGTGGGAGTGATGGTGAGCGGGCTATGCCCCACTGGGACAGGGCATATTAGAATTTAAAAAATGTCTCACCGTGCCCTCTCCCTACTCCCTAGTGGACAGTTCTATCCCATAGACTAAGATTTATTTATTTTTTTTAGTAATGGATGGGTAGTTTATCTTTCCCTGGAAATGAGCTGGATTTCCTTAACTCTTCTAAATCATCATTTAAAAGAAAACTGCTGTTTATTGAGCATTTACTATCTGCTGGGTACTTAGTTTACCAGCTGTGAGGAACTTTACCTATATATCACTTCATCTAGTCCACACAACAACCCTGAGTGGCGTTACTATTTTCGTCTTACAGTTGAGGTGACCAAGATTCAGGGGGAAATGAGAGCTCTTGATCACAAGAGCATCACAATCTTGCAGGGAAGAGGCATCCTTTGGAGACCCGTGGATTTATTTTGGAATCTCAGTGAACACCTGTCCTTTGATCCCAATGAAAACTCAGCCAAGTCTCTTTGTTTATTTTTAAAGATTCTATTTATTTATTTTTGTGCGCATGCATGCACGAGAGAGAGAGAGAGGAGAGAGCGTGCACGCTCACGGGATGGGGTGGTGGGGAGGCAGGGGCAGAGGAGAAGCAGACTTGCCACTGAGCAGAGAGCCTGAAGCAGGACTCTGTCCCGGGACTCTGGGATCATGACCCGATCCAAAGGCAGACGCTTAACTGACTGAGCCACCCAGGCGCCCTCAGCCAAATCTCTTTAGATTTACAATTTCTTAGACCATCAGTAGGTCTAACAGCTGGGAACTGAATTCCTGCTTGATTAAATCATAGTGCCAGAGGACTGGGGAGTGACCTGAGACAGCCTTCCCTCACTGTCTGGATAGGACTTCAGTGACCGGGCACCACTGGATGACACAGAGAATTTTACTGCAGTGCCTACCGAGTACCAAATCCCATCTCCTCTGTCTGCAGCTTTAATAAATTTGCATCTCCTTCCAGTTTAATCTCTTTATTCCATCAAAGACAGATTAAGCAGCAAAGAGAGCCGTGCATATAACTTGGCGTTTTCTCAGCCCTATGCAGGTATGCAAGCCTACGCTTATCCCCACACGTCAGCTGTCACCTCCCAGCTGCAGCCTGCCCGGCCCCTGTACCCTGCTCCGCTCTCTCAGTCTCCCCATTTTCAAGGTAGGCCGTGGGCCCTCGTCTTGTCTTCCACTCTTGCTCTGCTCTCCTTCCTCCCGCCCCCTTTCCATTTTCACTCCAACAGATCTCTACTTTTTTTTTTTAAACAGCTTTGTTGAGGTGAAATTTATGTATCATACAATTCACTCACTTTAAGTGTATAATTTTGGATTTTTTCAGTAAGTTTACAGAGTTGTGCAACCTTCACCGAAATCTAATTTTAGAACGTTTACATCTTCCCCAAAAACTCCCTCATGCCACTTTCTGTTTTGTTTCTTGCATTTTCTCCCGCCAGCCCTTTTCCATTGCTCGGTCAATGTGGCTCTGTAGCGTTTCTAGAAAACAATAAGAGTGAAATGTTGGGGGAAATTGGGAGAAGCATGGTAACTGCGGGTGTTCAGTATCTCAAATGAAAGCTACTTTGTTAACATTTTTAAATTATGGAAATCGTATGCTTTTATAAAAAAGTCAACACAAAAGAGTATAAAATGAAAAGCTACTCATCTCCATCATTAACACCCCACCATAGGAAACTGTTGTTAACAGTTACTTGGGTAACTTTTCAGATATCTTTCATGCGTGTACAAGTGTGCATAAAAAGCATACTGACATAAAAAACAAAACAAAATGTAATTTTGTATAAAAACAAAATAAAATGTAAATAGCTGGCATGCTATTCTACCTTCTTATTCTGCAACTTGTCTTTGGTATTAGGACAGTGGTAGGAAGGAGCCAGTATATCCTACAACATAATTTGTGGTCTCAGATTGCTAAGGGTTTCATGGATGCTACCTTTGTCTGGAGTCCCTGCCATTTCTCCATCTGGGAGACCATCAAATCTATCACCTCTGTGAGACCTCCTGATTCTTATCATCCCTTCTTCCTCTCTTCCCACAGACATAATTGTGTATATGTGTCACCAAAGAGTTAATCTTGCTTCTCTTTGTGCTCCTTTTGCACCTGGTACATGGTCCATTTTTTGCACTTAAAACACTCTGTCGTAATGATCTGTTTACATGTGAGTCTCCCCACCAGACTGTGAGCTCGCCAAGGGCAGGAACTGGGTTTCATTCGTTGCTGAATTCCTGGTACCTGGTACAATGCCTGGCATGCAGTCGGGCGAGTGTAGAAGCAATCTGAGCTGTTGGTGCTCTGGCAGACCAAAGTGGGCATGCTTGTGCCCTGGACCAGACTGTACCCTTCGATGCATTTTGCAGGAGCAGAGCTTACTTACTGTTAGCTTTGGAGACCTTTTGCCTCTGTGTCCTCTATGTCTTCTCTGGACAGTGTGAATCACCTACAGTATTTCCTACTATATTGGGATGTTATTTTCTTTCTTTCCTCTGCTGAAAGAACTATCGGCTTTTCCTCATACAGTACCCTCTGCTCCAGTTCCTTAAAGTTCTTTTTGGCTTATGTCTGTTTAGGATCCGGTGACATGGCTTCATTTCTCATGACTGAAGCCCGGCAGCATAACACTGAAATTCGAATGGCAGTCAGCAAAGTGGCTGATAAAATGGATCATCTCATGACAAAGGTGAGTGAGTCAGGGTTGGGGCTGTGTTGAAAGTGGGGGAATCAACAGGGGGTACAAGCAGGGAGCTATCACGGCTATAGGTAAACTCTTTCTTGGTTTCCTGTATTCCTAGTAGTTAGTAGTTATTTCCCTAGAAGGTTAGTTTTTAGTTTGGAATCCAGTTGGCAGGATGTGAGGGCGATCTGGCTGCGACGTCTGTCATCCCATTGATCGCCAGGGTTGATTCGGCTGATCTGGCTGGCTAGGCGGGTGTCCCCTTCCTCCCTCACCGCTCCATGTGCGTCCCTCCCGAAGCTGCGCGCTCGGTCAAAGAGGACGACCTTCCCCGATAGAGGAGGACCGTTCTTCGGTCAAGGGTATACGAGTAGCTTCGCTCCCCTGCTAGAACCTCCAAACAAGCTCTCAAGGAATCCAGTTGGCAGAAGAAAACTCTGGCTTATGTTAGAGATTATCTCAGAAACTCATTAGGCCCTTCCAAAAAGGGGTCAGATCTTGGGTAAATTATATTTTTCCATTTAAAAATGTCTCTCAAGGTCCTTCTGTCCCCATGTTTGTAGGTTGAAGAGTTACAGAAGCACAGTGCTGGCAATTCCCTGCTGCCTCCCAGCATGGCGCTTACGATGGAGACAAGCATGATTATGAGCAATATCCAGCGTATTATTCAGGTGAGAGGGATCGAGAAGGGAGCACAAGACCTGGAGGTCTTGCCCCCTTCTCTCCTAGGATGCGCTACCTCTGAAACCTCTGCTGCACAGATAGAGAGCATGTGATCGGTGCTACACCGAGTTGGGAAATTCTGGAAAATCCATTATGGCCTAATTTTGTCTAAGCGACATTGCTGTAGAGTCACAAGGAAACATTTCTTTTGGACCATATTTTAGAATTTTGCTTTATTTTATGGCCATTTATATGTTTAACCTACAAACCTAGTGATTTGTATCCATTAGATATGATTTGATGTTTTAAATATTCTATGTGGACATAAGTTCTAGTTTTTTATCTCAAAATTTGTAACAGTGTCACTTTTCAGTTCAAGTTGATTCCCTTATATCTGGCGCTTTTCTTCTAAAAAGTTATACACTATATTTTGAATTCAGGAAAATGAAAGATTGAAGCAAGATATCCTTGAAAAGAGCAGTCGGATAGAAGAACAGAATGACAAGATTAGTGAACTAATTGAACGAAATCAGAGGTAATGACAGGTACGGGGCACTGGCTAGGATGGACAAGGGTTTCCTTTGTAAATGCCCAAGTTAGATAAACATGTTTGTCTAGGGTAGTTTATGTGTACTCCTACTGTTTCTGTTTCTTGCCTGTCATGTGAATTATTGTTTGTTTTCCGAGAGGCATTCCGGTAGAAAGAGCACAGTAGGCTGTGACGTCAGGCAGACCTGTGTTTGAATCTTTTGTTGTGTGGCTTTGGGTATTTATTCTTCCTGGCCCTTTTTTTTTTCATCTGTAAAAGTGGTGCTAATACTTAGAACACTCTTAGAAAATACTGTCGTCAGCTCTTTTCTCTTCTGTGTGGGCTATTTCATCGACCAGAACTTCACCAATTTCCATATAAAGCCCAAACATTGTGTAATTTTTCTAGATCCTTCTGAAGATTTTGGTGGGCGGGGGGGGGTTGTGGTGTGGTCAGGGGAACATGTTGTGGCAAATAGCATTTCACTTAGAAAATCTTTCTTCCGTGTTTCTTTTTTCTAGTGTCTCTTGTCTCCCACATGGCGGGGGTAGGTGAGGGGAAAAGCGATTTCTTTTCTTCTCACCTCTCCCCTTC
The DNA here is from genome assembly GCF_002007445.2 of Ailuropoda melanoleuca. Lineage (NCBI taxonomy): Eukaryota > Metazoa > Chordata > Mammalia > Carnivora > Ursidae > Ailuropoda > Ailuropoda melanoleuca. Next base: position 40,495,249 of record NC_048224.1, on the reverse strand, counting down.
CGTCCTTCATTCCTCCTCACCACACATGCTTCCAGTTCCTTTTCTCTTCATTATGCAAAGCAATTCACTTCTGGCCCAGGTTCCTACCTCCAGATTGATTACTGCAGATCTAAGGAGAACAAAATGCTTTCAGATTTTTTTTTTGAAGGTACAGAGCAATCTGCAATAGGACTGAATGTGCATTGGTTGTGTCTGGTATACATTCAGTGCTTGATAAATGTCTTTTCCCCTGTTTCACAGGTATGTTGAGCAGAGTAACCTGATGATGGAGAAGAGGAACAACTCACTTCAAACAGCCACAGAAAACACACAGGCAAGAGTATTGCATGCTGAACAAGAGAAGGTAAAGTAACTAGGGAGAGAAAAGCCAACCAGGATGTGTAGAGCTAAGGAGTGGTCCTGTGTATGTACTTATCAATCTGCTTTTCAGCAAAAACTTTTTTTTTTTTAAAGATTTTATTTATTTATTTATTTGACAGAGATAGAGACAGCCAGCGAGAGAGGGAACACAAGCAGGGGGAGTGGGAGAGGAAGAAGCAGGCTCACAGCGGAGGAGCCTGATGTGGGGCTCGATCCCACAACGCGGGATCACGCCCTGAGCCGAAGGCAGATGCTTAACCGCTGCGCCACCCAGGCGCCCCTCAGCAAAAACTTTTGCCATCATTCGGAACAGAACTAGAAAGCTTCTAACAGATTTTACTATATCCACCATCCAGACTTCTGTTTTATTTTCTTTTATAAAGATTTTATTTATTTATTTGCCAGAGAGAGAGAGCCCATTAGAGTACAGGCAGGGTGAGTGGAAGGCAGAGGGAGAAGCAGGCTCCCCGATGAGCAGGGGATGCGGGACTTGATCCCAGGACCCTGGGATCATGACCTGAGCTGAAGGCAGATGCTTAACAAGACTGAGCCACCCAGGAGTCCTCAGACTTGTTTTAAAGTATGCTTTGCAATGAGTTGACACAAAAACTATCACTGATCTTAGTAATTTGGTTAAGGTGAGGATTACATTGTTTATTAGCAAATAAAATTTATTCTCTTTTTTTTTTTTTTTAAGATTTTAATTATTTATTCGACAGAGATAGAGACAGCCAGCGAGAGAGGGAACACAAGCAGGGAGAGTGGGAGAGGAAGAAGCAGGCTTATAGCAGAGGAGCCCTGATGTGGCTCGATCCCATAATGCCGGGATCACGCCCTGAGCCAAAGGCAGACGCTTAACCGCTGTGCCACCCAGGCGCCCCTAAAATTTATTCTCTTGACCCAATCAACAGAAAATTCCTGTTACGCCTTGTAAAAAACACTTCAGTGAAATTTAAGATGGTCTAGCTTATTCCTTCATCTGCATCTGCCAGAGCATTTTAAAGTACTGCTGTCTGGCTTCAGTCTGTTCAGAATGAGGCATTTCGACCTGTTCCTGGAGTAGCTCTAAGGAAGACTCTAGTGGGTCTCGGGCTGGGCTGATGCTCACTCCTCCCGTCGCTGCTCCAGTGACACCATTTATCTGGAGTGGAGTCCTTCTAGTTTGTGCTCCTGCTCCCCAGCTAGAGATCTTGACCCAATCATCTGCTGTTATCTCAGAGGTTTAAGAGATAGTTTATATTTTGTATTTGCTTTTTTCCTGAACACTTGAAGAATTGAGTGGAATGCACTTTATAACCCATGGAGTTTACTTACTTTCTCACAGTCTAGTAATGCCGAGGATTCCTCATTGTGTCTCATGCTATTATTATTCTCTGTGTCCTCTTAATCATAGTGTCCCGGGAAGAAATAGCTCTGACCCCTTATCCTCCAATGAGCAGTGCCGTGCCCTGCACAGCTCCATCCCAGCTTGACCCCAGTCCTTTCTCACTGCTACTTTCCACCATCCCTTGTTTGTTGTAGCTGACTCCTCCAGCCTGGATCAAGGTCAGCAGCCTGTGATGCTGGCATCACTGAACAGTACTGGAGTCACTTCACTGTCCATTAACCATACTTTTTACTATTTCTCCTTCCTCTACTTTTATTTTCTTGCTCTAATTTCCTTTTTTTTTTTTTTTTAAACCTGTAGGCCTGGCAGGGACACCCAAATATATTGTTTGGTTGAGCTGTTAGACCTGTTATTCAGGTCTAGCATGATTACTAGAGCTTGTTCTAGATCAGTGGTTTCCACACGCTAGTGTGGCTGCCTCAGGATCACTTGAGGTGCTTGATTAAAATACATATTCTTAAACTTCACCTTGAGATTCTAATTCAGCATTAGGTAGCGGAGGGCTGAATCTGAACTTTTCAGAAGCTCCTTTTGATTCTGACGCACAGCTAGCTAGGACTTGCTGCTCTTTGTCAGTGGTTTCTTTTGCCGCAGTCTCTGGACGTGGCAGCTGGGCGCCTTTGTTTTTAGGAACTTCACCATGTGATTCTCATTTTGAGCATCAGTGGGGGTGAGTGTGTGTGTGTGCCAATAAAATTTTATTTACAAAACCAGGCAGCAGGCCAGTTTGGCCTGTGGGTCAGAGTTTGCCAACGCCATGAGTTAGCTTATTAATCCACCCACATGATTCTTTTCTTTTTTAAGATTTATTTATTTATTTTAGAGCACATGCGCGAGCAGGGGAAGGGGCAGATGGAGAGGGAGAGAATCTTAAGCAGACTCTGCACTGAGCATGGAGCCCAGAGCGGGGCTGGATCTCATGACCCTGGACCATGACCTGAGTCAAATTAGGAGTCAGACGCTCAACCAACTGAGCTACCCAGGGGCCCCATATCGAAAAACAAAAATGGTTGGCACAGTGCCTGGCACCTTGTAGATGGTTCTGTAATAGCAGAACGTGCAGTAGCAACAGCGGTGAGAACAGCTGTGATCTGTTAAATCCCCACCAGGTTCTAGGCGCCGTGCTTCCCATGCATCTGTCTGAGAGCATTTCTGGGCTGAGTAGCGCTATGCTTGATGAGCTGGCTACCAGGGATCACACACCTCGCTTGGCTGCTGTGATTTCAGTGGAACTTTGCAAGGCTCACCCCTTCCTGCTTTCCTTTTGCTCCACTTCTTTCTTGCATGACAGTTGTCCCTGTGAAGGCTGTCCTCCTACAGGGAGATCATCGAGGTCCTTTCATCCCTGGAGGCAGCTCTCTGCCTTCAAATGCAGCTCAGAGAGTTTTGGCTGAGCACTCAGTGGACATTTGGTGAACGGAATTCATTATTTTTCTCTGTGACGGGGTTAGTATTTCCACACAAAACCCTGGACTAACGGAAGAGCTATTGGAGGTCACCTGGTTTGACCTTCCTGTTTTATAGAGTGCAAACTGCGGCCCAGAGAGGAAGCGGTTTGCCCAGGGCCTCACTTCCAGTCAGCTGTGTCCTTTTTCCTTTTGTCAAATTGCCATTTTGCTTTGGTACCATTTTCCTGCTTCTGACTTGAATGCTCCTTTTTATTGTTTTTCTGAACTCTTGGTTCTCCCTGCCTTTGCTTTCCTTTCCTGTTTACTCGTCCCTTTGCTGTTTTCTCTGTGCACACAGGTGTGTTTGGGTGAGAGTATTACTTGTCATGCTTCTAATAGGCCTTTCCGAATAAGGCCCTGAGGTAAAAAGAGCTTTTGAGTGACCTTTCACTATGCTTGTCCTTTGGTGAGCGAGGGACACCCATCCCACTGCCTCCCCTCCAGGGACCTTCAGCCCTTTCAGTAGTCGTAGCCGCTGTGAGGCTTTGTGAGTGGCTCTCACTCTGATATTTGTGAACTCTAGAGCTGCAGACAGACACGACGCTCTCTGGTGCTGTTTGAGCTCAGGTCCCATTAGGCCACTTGTGGCAGGACAGTGACTGAAACTTTTATTCTGTTTGGGGCAGATGAAAACCCCTCTTCCATCTGGAAGTTCCAGCTGCCATTGTCCTCTGTGTTTAACAGGTAAAAACCTAAGGCTACTGAAGAGCAAAAATAAGTATCTTAGAGCTCACTCGAAAGGTCGCATACTGTTAAAGAAAAAATTGTTCAGACCCTTCCTGAAGCAGTAAAGAGGACTTTATTCAAGGCTTTTGCAGTACGAGAGAAAGATTGGGCTCCACTCCAAATACAATAAGGGCAGACGGGGAATTTGTAGCTAAGGAGGGGAATGAAGGGTCAGTGCTGGAAAATTATTCAGAGGAGGCCTCATAGGTGGGGGGATTTTTGCTAAACTGACCTAGTAGGATTCTTGCTAATGACTGGCCAAGGACTGGGATACCAAAGGTCAAGGATGAAGAACTTGTTCAGATATGGGGGGAGGGGTTCTCTCTGAACGGACAAAGCAGGATTCTTGCTGAAACTAGGCTGGGCAGGCCACAGACGGGATGGGAGGCCAAGGTCAGGGGCTCAGAGGAGCCTGACTAAAGTTTGGTCAAAAAGAGTCTTTGTCAGTGGACTTTCAGATACTCATTCATAGCCTGTTTTTTTTTTTTTTAAATTTTATATACACTTTTAATTTGCTTTATTTCTTTCACATTTAGGAGAGCCAAAATGCTAGATTTTAAATGGAAGCTAGCAAACCAATAAAGGCTTTGGAATGTTTAAATCTGCAGGGGCACAGTGAATAGCCTAAGAAGGGACAAGTGACAGTAAGAAAGGAGACAACTATAAATGCACATCAAGTAGAATAGCATAGGAGGAGTAATGGGAACAGCAGCATAATAATGTAGGAGAGACGGTCCAAACCCATAAATCCTTGGCTGTCCAAGTATTTGGACAGTCAAGACTGTTCACCAGTGGAGCAACTGTTCGCTGCCTTTCTTGTTATCTCATTTCTTTTCGTTTTTATGGGAGCACATCAGTTCAGGTGACAAGGATATGGTATTTGTCACTTATAATTCCGTTTTATTGACCATCCCCTTAATCATCACCCTTACCACACAGAGTATCATTAGAGGGTTCTCCAGGGAGTCATTGTGGTTTCATGAGATGTTTCTTGAGAGCATATAGCTTCTGTGAGGCCAGGACAGAGCACCATTTGCAATACGACAAAAAACTGAAGTGTTGCTGTCTTTTTTATTTTTTTTTTTATTTTTTTTTTATTTTTTTTAAAGATTTTATTTATTTATTTGACAGAGATAGAGCCAGCGAGAGAGGGAACACAAGCAGGGGGAATGGGAGAGGAAGAAGCAGGCTCATAGCAGAGGAGCCTGATGTGGGGCTCGATCCCATAACGCCGGGATCACGCCCTGAGCCAAAGGCAGATGCTTAACTGCTGTGCCACCCAGGCGCCCCTGCTGTCTTTTTTAGCTCTGTTCTTCCAAGAACCCCCAGAGCAATCACCCTTCGATGGCTGAGCTTTCCATCATACTTCCATGGGTAGTCAGGACCATTAGGGAGAAACTACAGACTCAGACATTGATTGCTGTTGAAGGCATCCAGTTCAATTTTAAAATATCCCTTTCTTGTTAAGAAAAATACACGTGTATCCTAGAAAAGTTAGCAAATGGCAGGAATACTATTTCTCCTGTATCAGATCGGTAACATCGAACTGGGGACTGTGCCTTTGTCACAGCACCGTTCTCCATAGCTGCATACGGGATGCATGTATCAACATTTGCTTAAGCAAGTCCATTTTCCAGCATTTATTTTTCATTCTTTTGCAACTGTAAACAATCTGCATTGAACATCTAGTAGCAAAAGTTTTGTAAGTTTGCACAGTGCTTCCTAAGGACAGATTTCTGCAAGGGAATGCCTGGGTCAGAGGCTGGGCACGTTTTGAAGGCTTGATTTTGGCTTCATGCAGGTTGAGCATGCCTTATCTCCCTTCCTACCAGTTCAGTCAGCATAGAGTGTGTAAGGTTGGGCCATCACTTGGAGACAAGAGACACCCATGTTTGAAGTGGCGTCGTACTTTGTCACTATTCAGGCCAAGGTGACAGAAGAGTTAGCAGCCGCCACCGCTCAAGTCTCTCGTCTGCAGCTGAAAGTGACTGGTCACCAAAAGAAAGAAACGGAGCTGCAGATGGAGCTGACCGAAAGCTTGAAGGAGACAGACCTCCTTAGGGGCCAGCTTGCCAAACTGCAGGCAGAGCTTTCAGGTACGTCCTTGGTGGAGGGGCTGGGACGTTCACCATTTAAACCTAAGGAATTAAACTGAAGGACACCTGGGTGGCTCAGTCAGTAGAGCATGGGACTCTTGATCTCAGGGTTGTGAGTTCAAGCCCCACACTGAGGGGTAGAATTTACTTAATTAAAAAAAAAGAAGACTGGAGCGCTTGGGTGGCTCCGTCAGTTAAGCGTCAGCCTTCAGCTCAGGCCATGATCCTGGAGTCCTGGGATCAAGCCCCGCATTGGGCTGTCTGCTCAGCAGGGAGCCTGCTTTTCCCTCTGCCCCTCACCTCCCCCCGCCCCACCGCTAGTGCTCTCTCTCACACACTCTCTGTCTCTCTCTCAAATAAATAAATGAGAAAAAAAAAAAAAAAGAAACTCTGTCCTTTCTTCAAATCCATTTGCCTTGATGCTCGTGAAGTTTGTGAAGGACTGAGGCAGAAAGGAAAGCAGACCGGTATAAACCTACACCATCGCTTGACATAAAGGGCAGCTAAAGAGCCGACTGTTCATCTGCGTTTGATCAGTGACCACTTTCCCACCTTGGCGAGTGTTGTCCTCAGTGTCTTTGGTACTTGTGTTTGGCTCATAGGCCTGGAAAGGTTTAATGTGTTCTTCTAACCCGTGACTCCGTGGAAATTTAAGAAAAGTGCTTCCTGTAGCGGCTACATCCTTCCTAGAGGGTGGATTCCAGTCCTTCAGCCTGGCACTCGAGGTGCCTCCAGCTTGGCTTACTTCCTCTTATGTTACTCAGTTCATCTTGGCTCTGGACATAGTAGCCAGCCTGCTGCAGCTTCAGCCCATCCTAGGGTTCTGGTCTTGCTTTTTATCCATGCCCTTCTCTGGACTTGATGTGTCCACTGTCACCAGTATTTGCCTCCAGTTCTCCAAAATCTCTTTCAGAACATTTGATGTCCTTTAGAATCCTTTACCTCTGAGTACATTGTTATGACCATTATCAGAGTTAGCCTCAAATCAGCACTATTTATATGTCTGTATTCCCTTCTAGAATACAACCCTCTGGAGGACAAGGATGGTGTCTTGCTCATCTTTGCAAAGTCCTTTCCTCCAAGTTAGCATTAGTTCAGTACCTGGCATGAAGGTGCTGCTGAAGACAGGGACTCGAATAGAAGAGCTGTGAAGACCAGCATGTTGATTCATGTACCCTGGTATATAGAAACAAGTGTGAAAGACAGATGAGACCAGGGGCAGGGTGTAGCTGGGGCAGCAGCAGAATTGGGAAGAAGCAAATTTCACTTGCCTGAAAAGAGAGCTAAAAACACTGATGTCAGTCAGTAGAGTGATACCTTAAGGATAAACCCCTTCCCTTTTAGAGCATCATCTGGGTGCACCTGAGGGACAATCTTAGATTTGAACGTCGTACAGGTGTCTTTTCTGCTTTTGTGGTACCCTATGACAGTTACCCCAAAAGCGCCATAAGGGTCTCAGAAGTTTTCTATACAAACTTAATTTTGACGTGTTACATTTTTAAGAAATATTCCAAGTAGCTTTATTTGAGGGGCTTTTTTTTTTTTCTTTTTTTTTTTTTGGTGTTTTAAAAGGAAGCTCTTGGTAGAATGTCCCAGCTACCAAGAAGGATGGAAGTATCTCATCAAGGTGGTGAGACAGGGCCTGGACTATGCTAAATAAAGATCTGTTCAGTGTGTTGAGGTGGTGGCTGAAATGGGATCGTGGCAATGATACATTTCGAAGGTGGTTTCGGATGACTTGGAATGTTTCATTTTGTATGTGGAGAAGCGGACACACACATACAGACAGGAACATGGGTTGGTGGTGGAGTTGGTTCCTGACCTGCTTCACCTTTTGCTGGTCAGTGAGGTGGTGCTGAAGGGAGGGAGGGGAAGGCGCGCACGTGGTCAAATTGGGAGGCCACAGGGCGCAGCTCGGCAGGAGCGGCTGGATTGCCAGGTGCCTCTGCGGCTCTGGTTCTGCAGCCAGTCTCTCTGCTGTTGTCCCAGAGCTCCAGGAAACCTCAGAGCAAGCACAGTCCAAATTCAAAAGTGAAAAGCAAAGCCGGAGACAACTGGAGCTCAAGGTCACATCCCTGGAGGAGGAGCTGGCTGATCTTCGAGCTGAGAAGGAATCTCTGGAAAAGGTAAGTTCTGCACCCGAAGTTTCTCTGTTGGACCCAAGTGGCCAGGATTAGCTGTTGAATAAATGTTTTTACTTTCCTTTAAAAAATGACGGTAGTATGTGCTCATTGTAACAAATACAAATAATGCATAAAAGTATGAAATAAAAAATAAAATATTTTTCCTGTCTAATCTCAAGCATTAGAGATAACAACTGTAATGTATGATTATCCATGCAGTTTGTTTTCTGTGTGTATAAAACGTGCACACACGTATTCGTGCATACATATATGTACGCTGATCGTTTTTAAACTGTAATAGGATCATGTTTCATGCTTTTTTTTTTTTAAAGATCATAGACATTGTGCTAATAAGAATGAGAACTTTCTGGGATGCCTGGCTGGCTCAGTCAGTAGAACGTGTGACTCTTGATCTTGGGGTTGTGAGTTCAAGCCCCAAGTTGGGTGTAGAGATTGCTTAAAACTAAAATCTTAAAAAAAAAAAGAAAGGAGAGAAAACTTTGTTATTCCTTTTAACTACAGCATAGTAGTCTAGTCTGTTGTGAGGTTATACCATAACTTATTGAACTGCCTACTGATGGGTATTTGTTTCTGTTTTTTCGTAATTTCAAGCACACGCTGTATAACTATTTTTTGCAAATTCATTTGAGCATTTCCATAAAATGAATTGCTTGAATTAGAATTGCTGGATCACTTTTTAATGTCCTTTGTCCTCTTTCCTATTGTGATATTAGTTTGATTTATAAACATTACTGAGGGTATTAATCCTTTGTCACTCATAGATGTTACAAATATCACTTAGTATTTATAGTATCTTTTGTTGTGGTAAGTTTTTTAAAAAGATTTTATGTATATATTTATTTATTTATTTATTTGGGAGAGAAAGAGCATGAGAGGAGGCAGGGTCAGAGGGAGAAGCAGACTCCCTGCTCAGCAGGGAGCCCGATGTGGGACTCGATTCTGGGACTCTAGGATCATGACCTGAGCTGAAGGCAGTCGCTTAACCAGCTGAGCCACCCAGGCGCCCTATTGTGTTAAAATTTTAAGGTCAGCCTAAACTAGCCCCATTGAACAAAGTGGGTCTTTCTCTCTTCTGGAACAGTTTAAATATGAAAAGAGCAGACTATTTCTGAGATTTCTGTAAAACTCTCTAGTAAAGCTTTTGTGGCCTAGTATCCTTTTAGGGGATAAATCTTGGTCTACATTTTCAGTTTCTTCTATGATTTTATCAGGGTTTTTTTAAACCTAATTCCTTTTGATTTTGGGGGGCTGTTTTCACTTTTTCATTGTGAGACATACCACTCCTTGTACCACAGTCTTTGTGAACATGATTTATTGCTTCCTTAAGATAAATCATAATTTGTGGAATTTCTGGATGTATTTTGAAAATCCTTTCACAGGACTGCTAAATTGCCATCCAAAGAGATCACCCATTTATTTTCCTACTAGCAAGTATGAAAGTGTCCACTTCTCTGTACCCTTACCACTGTAAAGATGTTCCCCATCTCTTAATAGAATGGTAGATAAAGACCTTCTTGTTTTCTTTCTTCTTGTCACAATTTTTGTCACTCAGTAGCCAAGAATGCTAAATATAGATGACAAATTAAATATCGAATTGTTTCCAGAAGGACCCAGGTCAAAAACTACCACCATTGTCACCATCTTCTGCGTTTATCCTCTGTGAAACAGCTAGAGCTGATGATGGTTCTCTTATTCCTAAGAACCTCTCTGAAAGGAAAAAGAAGTCCGCTCAAGAGCGCTGTCAGGCTGAGGAGGAGATCGACGAAATCCGCAAGTCCTACCAGGAGGAATTGGACAAGCTTCGGCAGCTCTTGAAAAAGGCTCGGATGTCCACAGACCAAGCAGCTGCAGAGCAGGTAATGGGAAACTGAAGCACTTTGGAAACGTGCCTTTAGGCACATTATTGTCCTTGAAAAAAGGGATTCCAAATGTCATAAGGCCAGAGTCTTCAACCAGCAGACACCATCCTTCAGGCCCATTACCGTCCTTGAAGAGAAGGGATTTATTTAGGTAATCAGGCAGGGAAACCAGGGATGGTGACAGGACACACCTGGATCTCTAGTTCATTTGAAGAGACCTTTTTCCTCATAAGTTCATGAATTCATATTTGTGTGTCTGACTGTTGCGTGAATTGGTGCTCTCAGTTTAGTCTCCTTTGGGGACTTTGACAAACCGTTTCGCCTGAACCCATACAGTTTAAGGCCCAGACTCTGAGAAGATCACAGTATGGCCCTGTCTTCTAGCCGACCTGTCTAGACACTCACCCCTTTATCTGGTTGGAGTAGCTTTTAGAATCCTGACCACCAATGACATCTGCGTACCTATATTAAAAAAGCACATTTACTTTCAAAGTAATCAAGGTCATTCAAATAGTTGTGTCCCTATTAAATCTGGGATGTTAGCTTATTGTTTTTGCCTTAGGAAAGAGGGGCTTCCCTAAATGCGGCTGTGCCCCCTGCCCTCATATATGCCCTCTCTTGGCAGCTGTCTCTGGTGCAGGCTGAGCTGCAGACCCAGTGGGAAGCGAAGTGTGAAGAGCTGCTGGCCTCTGCCAAGGACGAGCACCGGCAGCAGTACCAGGAAGTGTGCGCGCAGAGAGATGCCAGCCGGCAGAAGCTGCTCCACCTTCAGGAAAAGGTAGGCGTTTCCCTGGGCCAGACAGCTTAGGCGGCCCAGTTCAGTTGAGGCCAACATGTTGGGTCTTGTAAATCCTTCTGAACCGAAAAGATGTTAATAGCTTGAAAACCAAACCATGCTTGTTCAGCTCTCTAGTTGATCAGTAATCTTTCACGCACTGATTTTGAGAAGACAGGTCTGTGACCTAGAAAAAGAAAAAGCAACACTAGTGTTCTAGAATGTGTTTGATTCCGTTATTTGATCATTTATGAAGCAAATATTTATTGAGTGCCAGTGGTAGTCCAGATACTGTGGTAGGGAAAGGGCTTATAAAGAACTCTGCCCTCAAGCATCTCACAGTCAAGAAAGGGAGACGAAGAGAAACAAAGATAAGCATGAAGCAGCTGTGAGGCCCAGAAGAGGAAGTGCCTGAGGGAGCCGAGCTAAGAAGGACCAGTAACGTTGGTGAGGAGAAGTGAGATGCAGAAGATGGCCGAAGGCCCTGGGCAGAGGCACGGAGGTGGGGCGGGGCCTGGGTATGGTGGGTCACTGGCATGAAAGTGACAGAGATGGAAGATGGTTTAGGGTCATGGTATGAAAACCACCCCCTAGCTGGAGGTGGCTTTCTTTCCTTAGAGTATCTAGTTAAAAATCTTTGACTCAAAGATGATGAAGGCCATCTTGCAGGTGAATAGGCTGCTTCTAATGGCCAGGTTTCATATGTGTGTGTCACTGGACTCATACCCTCCTTTTTCATCATGCTCTTGAACCTGATTAGGAACAAGGCAAGTGACCTTGGTGGGGAAGCAGAGGTGAAGTTGTGAGTTGAGACTGAGAGATAAGGAAAAAGAATGCCCTGAGTGGGCGGGCCTGGGGTGGGGGGTGTATGGACACCAGCAGACCTACCTGAGGTTAACACTGGATGCTTAGGATGGTTCTCGTCCTCCCAGTGTCCCGATTTTCACCTGGCAGTCTGGGCTCCCGAGGCCACAGCCGCAGTCTGTTGTTTTGCAGTGTCTGGCCCTCCAGGCCCAAGTCACAGCCCTGACAGAGCAAAATGAACAGCACGCCAAGGACCTGGAGACCAAGCCCCACATGTCTGGAGTTGCGGCCGCTGCCACTGACCCCTCAGAGAAGGTGAGTGGGTATTTCAAAGAAGCAACCCAGGTCATATCAAGGGACTGAATGTGCTTATCAGGCCTTCAGGAAGAATGTGGCCAATTTGTTGTGTTGGTAGCTTTTTCTCTGACTTTAGTGGTATACCATTTGTCTGACATCAGTAAAGATTAACTCTTTGGAGCCTGTCACTTTGGTGACAAGCCCCAGAGGCCCCTGTCCTGAGGTTTTGACCAATAAGGGAAGTGTCTCTAAATCAGCACAGTGAGGAATGTGCCCAGCATCGGGTAGTACCAGTCCTCTTGGCCCACGGCAGCTCCCGTGGTGGCCACAGTGTGAGGAGGCATTGGTAAACATGGGCCACAGCTTGCCTGTCCTTGATAACCCTTCCGCCAAATGCTGTTCCTTATTTAACATCGCCCTCTCCACAGTGACAGCCTTCGGCATCTCAGTTCATGACCAGCTGTGGCACGTGGTACAGGACCCAGAGGGCTTCCTTTCAGCCCTCCAAACCCCTCTCTGGCATTTACATGCATCGTTTAATCACTTGATTTTGGCAGCATAGATTTTGTTTTCGTCTCCGCACATCTTCATGCAGGTCAAGAAGATCATGAACCAGGTGTTCCAGTCGTTGCGGGGAGAGTTTGAGCTGGAGGAATCCTACAGCGGCAGGGCCGTTCTGGGGACCATCATGAACACCATCAAGGTACGGCCGGCTGGTGATTGTTTCACTGAAGGGGGAACCTCGTGGCTTAAGGACCTTCTAAGGGATCATAAATCGAAAAGGTATTCGAGACCATTCCTTAAGGATCAGGATAAGTGGAATGACTTTTATCTGGAGAGACGAGGGCAGCCTCCAGTGAGGAAGAAGCAGGCATCGACCTGCACGAGCAGGTGTGCTGTCAGGGAGCGAAGAAGTAGGAGCGTCTGCTGTTTTCCAGTCAGTGAGCATCTCCTCCTTCTTGGCTTTTGAACAGATGGTGACTCTTGAGCTGTTAAACCAGCACGAGCAAGACAAGGGACAGAGCAGCAATGAAGAGGAGGAGGAGGAGGAAGAGCAGCCCCAGAGACCTTCCCGGGAGCACTCGGTCTCAGCCAGTTCTCCAGCGCCCCTGAGTAGGGAGTCACAGGAGTCCCCTCTGGTGTCGTCAGAGCAGGCAGTCCAGGAGGCTGTCCCCCTGCCTCCCCAGGCCCTCCCTGCCCCCCAGGATGAAGTACAGGGAAGGGAAGGGGAGCCTGAAGAAGCAGAGGTGCTCTCAGAGAGAAAAGGTGATTCCCCCCCACCCGAACTGGCTTGTATCCCCTCCCAGAGACCTCTGGGGCCCCCAACTTCAATTCCCCCGAAGCCTCCGGGCCCTGTGCTTGTGGACTCCGAGTGTGAGGAGACACTTGCTGCCAACCCACTGGAAAATGCCTGCGTTGGGGAGCCAGAAAGCTCCACGAGACTATCCCTGACTTCACATTCCATGGAAGAGGACCCACTAGCCTTGGGGCCTGAGAGTCCAGGAGAGGAGCCTCAGCCTCCAGAGCTCAAGAAGGATGAGGATGTCGCTAAGTCCACTGCTCCCTCTGAGGAGCTGGAAAACACAGAGTCAGGTTCACCAGCTGTCGGAGCAGCAAGTGGACCCAACCACTGTTCTCAGCATGCCAGGTAGGTCTTCCTGAGCAGAGTTTCCAGGACAGGGCAGCTATATGTGGAGGCTGTCGCTGGCTTTCCCAGGACTGGTAACTCCTCTTCAGAGAAGGACTGTCATATTCACTTACTCATTCATTCATGTATTTATTCAATAATACCTACTAGGTAAGAGGCTCTGTGGTCAGCAGTGCAATAGGGTGGTAGGCAGATTTGGTTCTTAAGGAGCTTACAGTCTAGTGGGGAAGACAGACAAATATTTATGTATTATAAAAGTATGCTTAAAAAAAGTAATTATTATTATAATAGAGAATAAAGGGGGAGTTATTCTTCTTTAAGATTGAGTGGTTAGGGAAGAATTCTGAGAAGGTAATGTTTAAACTGGGACCTAAAGGATGGAAAGGAGCCTTCAATGCCGAGATCGGGAGGAAGAGATTGCAGAAAGCAGGCGCCCCACATGAAAAGGCCCTGTGGTTGGAGGAAACATGACGGTCAAGGAACTAGGGAAGGCACAGTAAGTAGGAGAATGGTGTTAATCTGAGATTGGGGAATGAAGTAGGGACAAGACATGTGAGATTTTATGTCACTCTTAGAAGTTTGGATTTTAGGTACTGTGAAGAGCTATTAAAGGGATTTAAGCAAAAAAAAAAAAAATGACATGGCCTAATGTATTAGTTTTTAAAGATCACTCTGGCTGTAGGTCATGGGGGAGTCAAGAGCGCCAGGAGGCCAGCGTGGAGGCAGGAGGAATCCCTGGGTGATTACCACTGCTGTTGGATTCTTTCTCCAGAGTTTGTGGGCCCTGTGGCCTAGAATGGGAACAGGAATAGCACCATTTTCTATGACTTGATTTTCTTGATTTTTCCTTCAGAGTCTCAGGGGATGAAGAAGATGAACTATTTAAAGGGGCAACTCTGAAAGTTTCAAGACCCAAAGCACAGCCTGAGGAGGAAGATGAAGATGAGGTGGTAAGGAAATCCCAGGCACTGCCCAGTCCTCACAGCACCACCCGGGGGCCCTTCCCCACTGGCTCCGAGAAGAGGAGTGGAGTCTGTGGGTGGCCCGCGCCCTGGGCTCTGTGTGCAGCACCCTGTGGGAGCAGGCGTGGGGCTGGGAGGGGGCAGCTCGGTAAGCACAGTGGGGATGGGCAAATACCACTTTATTCCTGAAAAAGGATCACGATCTCTGTCCATGCAGGAATGATTTCTACTTTCAGTGAAGGAAGTTGGGCTGCTTAGTCTAGCCTTAGAATGCTAAGGCCTCAGGTTCCCTCAGATCTGCTCAGAGATTATGTCTGTTTTACAATCAGAAGGGACTTTGAAGTTCTTGTCTTATATCATTATTCATAGACAGACTGAGGCTCAGAAAGATGATTTACCTATAGCCACAGAGGGAGTTAGTGGCAGAGCTAGGACAGATACCCCAGGCTCCTTCTAAGACCACCTGTTTCTGGGCCTTTCCGTGTCCTCAGCCTGCATTCCAAGCTGCTAGCTTGTTTTGTCCTCATAACATCCTGGGCAGAAAATGGGTTAAGTGCTGATAGCATGACCTCGCTCTACAGAGCTTCAGAGTGACGGCCGGAGGGCGACTTGCTCATGGGGCCTGGATCAGAGCCCCGATTCTTGCATTTGTTGTCCCCACGTGCGAAGTTAGGCTGTCACTGGGGCATTTGACTGCTCTGATGGGAATGTCACTAGAGCAAAATGTGGGTGGAGAACAGAGATCAGCTTCAAGCTCAGCCTGTCCCAAGGACAGAAATGTGAGGTGACTGGGGGCACATTTTTCTCCCCTCATGTGCCAACCAGAGTAGGCTTTGCCTTTAGCCAAAACATTGGGGAAGTGGCTGTGGTGGAGCGAGGAGCTGGCTTGTGTGTACCAACGCCCTCGCCTCTTGCCTGCGCTCCTCTGGGGGAAGTGCGCCATTTCCTCCCGTCGGCCTTTCTTCCCAAGAATTAAATTTTCATTCAAGAATTCTGAATATGGGGCGCCTGGGTGGGCACAGCGGTTAAGCGTCTGCCTTCAGCTCAGGGCGTGATCCCGGCGTTATGGGATCGAGCCCCACATCAGGCTCCTCCGCTATGAGCCTGCTTCTTCCTCTCCCACTCCCCCTGCTTGTGTTCCCTCTCTCGCTGGCTGTCTCTATCTCTNTCTATCTCTGTCAAATAAATAAATAAAATCTTAAAAAAAAAAAATTCTGAATATGAATTCTGCACTTAAAAATAAAAACAAAAAAGCAATGAGTATCCCAAGTGGCTGCCCTAAATATAGCTGGAATGTTTAGTTAGCAGTATATTACTGGTATTAATATGAATACTAGCAAGTTAATTTCTATTTCTGGGATACTCTGAAAACTTCACAGACATTCTCATTTAATACTCTACTAATCCAGTGAGGATTTTATCCCATTTTATAGAAAAGATAACAGGCTCAGCGAGATTGAGTAATATGCTCAAGGTATAATGGTAGTAGGGGCGCCTGGGTGGCACAGCGGTTAAGAGTCTGCCTTCGGCTCAGGGCGTGATCCCGGCGTTATGGGATCGAGCCCCACATCAGGCTCCTCCGCTATGAGCCTGCTTCTTCCTCTCCCACTCCCCCTGCTTGTGTTCCCTCTCTCCCTGGCTGTCTCTATCTCTGTTGAATAAATAAATAAAACCTTAAAAAAAAAAAAAAAGGTATAATGCTAGTAAATGCAGAGCCAGAACTTTAGCTGCAGTAAAACAGAAGCAGTGGGCCACCGTTTAATTCACTACTGTCAGAGTTTAAAGATCATTTAGTCTATGCCCAGAGAGAGGTACAAGGTCTGTTCCAGGGACCCCTGACCGCATCACGCTGCCTTCTTTTTGCCGGCTCTGTGAAGACCAACCCTGGGCCAGAGTAGCTCAGAGCGGGATACTCCGGGTGTGCCTTTCTCCAGCGTCAATCCCTGCTACCCCTGTGGGACCTGTTCCCTGCCAATCCAGAAGAGAAAGGTCAGGAGCTTAAGTCATGAAAAGTGGGGGAGAGTTTCCTCCATGGCCTGTTAATCTCCCTTTTCCTACTACCTTGTGGAGGGAGCGAGGGAAGGGCCAGTGAGATCAAAGGTGCTGGGGGCTATGGGCCTGTGCTCCTGGGCTTGCTTCATCTCTTGGATTCACCACTTGGTAATGTGGCCACTGAACTCCACTCCTCACATGGTGGGGTCACGTCCAGACCAGACAGGCCACCATAGGCCACAGCGTTTCTTCAGATGGAGCTGTATTCTTTCCAACCTCCCTTCGTCTTCTTGCATCTTCTCTCTCCCCCTTAGGCTGCTCTGCTTCTCTCTTTCTTCCTCCCACTCCCATCTCTCCTCCATCGACCCTTCTTTTCCCGCACGAAATGTGTTAAGTTACTGCATGAGAAGAAACCTGTCAAATCACTACATGTGTTGACAATACAAATAAATGACAAAATTAGCCAGTGTTGGTCGTCTTGTCTATGTGTGGAAGATTGCCTCCCTTCTCTGCCTGCTTGTCTCAGCTTTATCTGGAAGCCCAGGTTTGCTGGCCGCAGGCTTAGTCCTTTTGGTAAAACCCTAACCAACACCCTCCTTCCCAACCTGCAGCCAGGAACAGGTGTCAGTTCACGTCACCTTACACAGGCGGGAAGGCCATCTGGTGGAGGGACAGGTGAGGACTGACTGCTCTTTCCTGTTTTGTCAGAGCATGAAGGGACGGCCGCCCCCAACACCCCTTTTTGGAGATGACGACGATGACGATGACATTGACTGGCTGGGATGAAGACCCGGGAAACTGGTGCAAAGGTTTCTCTACCGACCCTTCCCTAAGCATGATTTTGCACAGCCAGCCCTGTGTCTAGACAAGCCACAGGGTGAGGTGAAGGTGAGCATTCTGAGGACGGCAGTGCACATACCTGAGTTAGCCAACTTCTGAGCTCCCCGCCCGGCTGGTCCGAGAGGAGTGGGAGCCTGTCTTCACAATGTCGGGGTCCTGCCTCAGAGTCCCCTTGGGAGGAAGGGCTGGTGGGCTGCCTGCAGCCAGTCACCTACAAGAATCCTGCCCTCCTCCAAGCTTTTTATTCTCTTCACTAACTCAGACTGGTCTGCCTCCTGATGCTCAGTTGTGTACCAGCCGCGGGAACTGTCGTCTCGGGGGAGGTCTGCCTGGAGGAACCTAGGGTGGACCGCACTGTCTAAACCCGGGTTCAGTTGACAGCCTTGCCTGCAGTCCTGGGACATGTATCTTTTCTCTGCCTTAATTCTGATACAAGAGGTCAATGAATATTTGAAATTAACAAAACTAAAATAAATGTCTGCAATGAAACTTGCCTCAAGCTCTTGGGGAGAAATCGAATTCGGTTGTAAGGCTGGCTGTGCTCCTCTCTGGGAATCTCCGGGTAGGAGTTGGAACAGACTGGGGTTGGTTAACATGCATGAAACCACTGTGGCATACTCCCTTTGGCACCTAACCCTGAACCTAGGCTTTCAAGAAAGGTCACCACTCTGCTGTCCCAGCTCAACCTAGGCACACGAAGCCTTGGGGCACCATGGTTATCTGAGAACTGGCTGTATCGTCCACTCGCTCTGGTACACTTGGTCCTCTACCCTAGGAAGCCCTGCACAGAAGGTGGGAGGGTCCCTGCATTGCGTTGTCGTTCATCATGGCACGTGATAGATTCTTCACTTGGAGAGCAGCTTCCATTCCCTCTGGACTCAGGGCCAGGACGAGTGCAGAGAAGAGTAGTAAGAAAATATCTGTGGTCATTGTACTTATTTCAGGATTTTTCAAAGACCATGCAACCAGTCTTCAAAAAGGAGAATAATTGTAATAAAAATGTTCCCTGGTTTAAAGTGTTTCTAAGAGAAGAGCCTGAATTCCGATGGCCTGACCCCATTCTTTGTGAAAACAGATCCTTTGCGAGCGTGTGTGCCATAAGTGGGGCTGGGAGGCAATAAGAACCACTGTTCACTAAACTTTGTTGTTGGGCACTTTACACAGACTGTCTCATTTCTAGCGGCCCGGCTTGCAGAAGATAGTTACCCCATTTTATAGAGACCAAGGCTGAGAGAGTTAAATTAACTTATCCAACGTTACGCAGCTAGGAAGTAGGAGAACGAGACTTCAGATCCTGCCCAGCCTATTCTGGAGCCTGGGCTCTTGTCCCCCATGGTGGCATCCATCACTGAGTTGGGGGAAGAGGGGCAGTGGTGCTTGTCAAAATACAGGCTCCTGGTCCTCAGCCCAGATCTCCTGAAACGGAATCTCTGCCCCGTGGTAAAACACACAGCACGGGCTTTTCAGCCCCACTGTCTGCGTTCACAGCCTCGTGCCCGTGGGTGCCGTGTGGCCTCGGCCAGTTACCCCGTGTGCCTCAGGCTCATCTGTGCTAATGAGCAGACGGGCCTGGCTCCCTGGCACCGCAGCTAGCCCAGCTACTCACGAGCTGGGTGGCTTTATTTAACTTCTCTCTGCCTCCGCTCCCTCTTCTCTAAAACAAGGACGAAGAGTTTCTACCTGGTTGTGAGGGTAAATGATTTAATGTTGTGAGGTGCTTACAACACTGCCTAGCACACAGAAAGCACTAGATAGGTGTCTGCTAAATTAAAAAAAAAAAATTCAGGTAGAGAAAGTGCCACCTTATGTGACTTGGCCACGAAGAATGTTGAAGCACTTAATAGTCTAACCAGCTTCTCGAAAGCATAGATTTTTTAAAAAGCCCTCACACGCGTTACCATTGTATCAAACCGAAGAGGTGGCCGATCACCCACGAAAGCGCTCATGTCAGCAGTGCCCCAGGGGAGGGAGCCTTGGCTGGTCAGGATGCATAACTGGATACGTGAGGCTCCATCAGCAAGACCGCACTGGACCCTGCAAACCTTACCCCCTCCCTTGTGACACGGAGCAGCCTTCCAAGTGGCTGCTGAGGTGGGGAGGAATACTGACGGTGTCACATATTTTCTGTTGTAGTTCTCACTGCAAATTCAAAAGTGGTTTTGATGTATTTTTGCTGCTGCCCTCAGGGAGAGAAGGTGCTTTGCAGTCCACGTGGCAGCTAGTTGTTCTCACAGCAGGCAGCCCCCAGTCAGGGCTTGGTGTGCGAACGTGAGAATGACTCTCGGGGAGTCTAGGTTGTGGGGTGACTGCCTGAGGGCACAGCGTTTCAGGGCTGGCTTCCCTGAGCACAGAATTGTCTTCCTAGCAGATGGACAGACTCCGTCCTTGGACAGCCCTCCCGCTAGCACTACCAGCTGCATTCGCCCCCCTCAGCTCCTGCAGTGGCTACAAGTGTGGCGTGTGCTTGCTGTGTCAGCAGAAACCCAAGAACGGTCACAGATTGTTTAAAAATAGTATTTATTAAAACGTCTATTTCTTTTTTAATTCCCAAAGCTTAAGACTGTCCTTCCTCTAGCCCGTGAGGTACTTGAGCAGAGACATTCCAGTATCCAGCCGTGATGCTCCCTCCCTGGGTCTCTCGTTTGCTTCTCTGTCAAGTGAACTATCTGGAGAGTCCCATCTAACTCTACGTGTAATGCTTTGGTTTGACTGCTTACTGCCTCCTGAGTCAACACTCCCCGTGGCTTACCCAGTATTTCCAGTGAATGAACGGTGTTTTCCCACCAGGTGAGATGCGTGAGCAGTAAGTAAGAACTAGAGAAAATGAAGTACTGAATAGTCAGTGCAGTTCTCTGTTCTGCATAAAAGGAGCAGGATAAAAGGGAGCACTGGGGTTCTGAAGAGCACCCCAAGCACTTCAAGCCATTAGACTGCCTTCCTCCCACAGGCATTGCTGTCTGATGAGAGCAGCTCACCATCCAGAGCATAGGTCAGGAGCCTGGAGAACAGTCCTGCTTCTCGGCCTTGAATCTGTTGTTACGCCCCACAAGAAAGAGACAGTTCCCAGCAGACACAGCTATCCATCAGGAACCCGAGGAAGTCATTTCGCTAAAAAAATGTTGTATTCATGTGCAAAATTGCGAACCAGGGGTTCAGTGGGAAAAATGAAAACTCTTACTTTGTCACCGTGATCCACAGAACAGACCATCTTTATGTGTCTCAAAGGCAGAAATGTGAGGAAAAGGAGCCAGCTTGGTCTCCGTCCCTCAAAGACAGAGGAGGTCAGGAAGTCCAGTGGAAGGTGCTCCTCTGTGTAAGGCACAAATCACGAGGGCAGAAGGGATGCAGCTTCCATGCCCTTCGTCACCCAGAACCCATCTCCCTGGCATGAAGATCTTTGGAAATTCTTAATCTTGAGTCACAGAGATAAGTTATCAGGGGCTCAGCAACCCTGTCTGCAGGTTCTGGTTTCTCCAGTCCCCCTTGGGTCACAGCAGCCTCACTAAGACACAAAACACCTCTGCCCAGGCACTGTGCAGGCTGGCTGAGGACAGAGGTAGCTGCAGGGGCCTCTGAACTCCGGGCAGCAAAGCGCTGGCTTCAGCAGAACATCTCCAGGAGCTGGGAGCGAGGTGAGGAACAGCCATCAGAAGAAACGAGACATGGGGCTGGAAGTTCAGTGTCTGCAAGAGGGGGCCCCAGCTCTCTCCAGCCCCCAGTGCCTGCCTAGCCTTCACCAGCTAAACCGTGCTGAGAAGCGGGTAGGCTAGGTAGTAGCCCACAGCAGAGCCGACGATCACGCCGAAGAAGATCCACGTGTTGTACGACATGACAGCCAGCATCATGAAGTAGCCTATGACCACCTGAATGACATGGATTAGAGACTGGCCAAAGTGAAAGAAAAACCACCTAGATGAAAAGGAGAGTCAAGTTAATGTTGGTAATGAGCTGGTGTCAGGAATTAGGGCAGCTGAGTTATAGGACCAGCTTATTTGTAATTTGTGTGCTTGACCCAGAAGAGATTTCTTTCTAAAGAGATACATGAGAAACCACTGAGAGGGGACAGGGTCTTGTACAAGGAGCCTTGGGTAATCACATCTCTACTACTTCAGCTCTGAGCTTCCTGGCATCCAAGGCAAAAAGCAAAAATGAAAAGACCTGCATTCTGTTATGTCTGATAAAGGATAATACAAAATCATCAGCAGGGCAGGTATGTTTTTCTTTCTGAATCTGCCGTGGGAGGCAGTATTACAACGGAAAAATCAACTCCCAGCTCAGCCCCTTACTAACTGTGGCGTAGCACAAATATCTTAACCTCTCTGGACTTAAATTTCCTCATCAGTAAAGGAGGAATAAGAATACCTCCCTTGCAGGCTGGGTGTGAACAGCAGAGATGCCTGTATGAGGAACAGGCAGGCTCGGGAAGCACGGCTGGAGCTGGAGAGAGGGCAGGCGTGAGGGCAGGCGGGGGACCCCACGCGGCTGCCTTACCAGCCTGGGATGGGAGGGCAGGAAGCAGGAGCTCCCCCGCAAGATCGGTCCTCTGCTGACAGCAATCCTTACTCTCTGTGTAGGGACAGCTGCAGATTCCATCCTGGGTTTGGATGCCTTAGTGACCTCAGAAAGGCTGCTGAGATTTGGAGGAGGACTGGGTGGACACCCCTGTTGCTGGACTGAGGCCTGCAGCAGAGTTCTGAAGATCCGGGCCTCCCGAGTGGCCGTTCGTAAGAGCGCTGCCCTGGGATCAGGAGACCCGAGCTCTAGCTCACCTCACTGCTCACTCACTGTAAGCACTTTGGCGAGTCCTGGTCCTTCCTTGGGCCTCAGTTTGCTTTCTGTGAAGTGGGGCTCATGCCCTCTGGGCCCAGCGTCTTTCTCAGGGTGAATGTGGGTATGCTGCCATTCTCCACACACCGTGCCTGTTACCTGAGGTGGGTTCTGCTGACCGGGGCTGAGTCTGAGCCCAAAGAATCCTGGTCTGTCTCCTCAGTGAGCTGGATGGTGGGGATGGACATGCTCACTGCAGCCTGGTAGAGCAGCTTAGCTTTGCCGACCTTGATGCTTTCATACAACACGGCCAGGAGCAGGACCACCAGCACCGAAAGGGCCATGCCTGTCAAACGAAGTTGAGTCGCAGAGACCTGGCCAGGCAAGCACTGATCCCCTTCTGGCAGCTTCCCACCGGGGCTGGGGATAGGTGGCAGCAGAGTGCCTCCACCCGGTCCCTCTGAATCCATTCATTCTCTCTCTTTCTTTCTCTCTCTCTCTCTCTCTCTCTCTCTCTCTCTCTCTCTCTCTCGCATCTCCCCCTCTCCCCCCAGGCTCAGAACTTCACTATCTCTTTCCCCCTCCAGCTCTTTCTTGGGAGGGATGGCCTATTGGGGTATGGCTTTGAGATCAGGAAGAGAAGCCAGGTCTGGAAAAGCCAGGGGCTAAGGGTGAAGAGGTCACACACCACTGCCCACAGCGGCTTCCCCCCCTTCCCTGCCCCGCCTCAGGCGGCACAAGTCTCTGTCATGACTTCTTGTTAACGGAAGAGCATGTACAACAAGGTCCTGAGTAGGAGTATGTATAAAGAAAAGTCTGGAAGGAGGGAGATACAGCAAAGGAGTCATAATTACCTCAGCAAACTAGGATATAAGAGATTTTTATTTTCTTCTCATCTAATTTTTCAAAGTTTCTACTGTGTGTATTGCTTTTATAATAGTGGAAAACACTACCAAGTTATTTTACAGAAAACATGCAGTGCTTACAAGAGCTGCTGTAAAATTAGCGGCTAATTGCTACTTCTGTTTTACAAGACAAGGAGCGATACTAAACAGTCCAGCTCTAGTTATTTTATTGGGCTCCCAGGAGGAAATACCTACAAAAGATGCAGGTGGTATTTTAAAATATAAAATTACATGTAATTACGTGCGTGTGGTATGAATTCAACTGGGACCAAAGGGTATACAGTAGAAGGTAAGTCTTCTTCCCAGCCCAGTCCCTAAAACCCCAGTCCTCTCCCTGGAGCCTTTTTCTATCCAGCTGTCCGGGGATACCCGCTGCAGGCATCACCCGTGCAGTCTTCCGCATCTGACGTCCTCCAAGTACACCGCGTACAGAGGTTCCCCTCAGTTCACGCACATCTGCCTTATTTCTGTGGCTTCATAGTATCTGTGATACAGTCTGTTGTCCAAGGAGGGGCCACCTCACCCCACCCCACATGCTCTTCCTACAGTGTCAGCACCCCTGCCATCAAGGGTGGGGTCCGTGTCCCCTCCCCTTTAGGCTGAGACCTTTGTGACTTCCTCACCCAAGCAAGGTGCAAGTGAGGCTCTGTAACTTCCAAGGCTGGGTCTTAAAACTCCCATGCACTTCCACCTTGTTCTCTTGACACACTCACTCCTTGGAAGCCAGCTGCCCTGCCACAGGGAAGCCCAGGCCATAGGAGACGCCACACGTAGGTGTTCGGCCGGCACCCCCGCCCCCCCGCCGGAGGTCCTTGCTGACAACCAGCAGCAACCAGGAGACACAGGCATGACAGGCGTGAGGAAGCATTTAGGAGGACTCCAGTAGCCACTGTCTGACTACACCTGCATGAGAGGCTGTGAGTGGGGAGCCTAGCTGAGCCCAGTCAACTCGGAAGCTCGAGAAGGAATACAACAATGACTGGGCTTATGGGGTCGGTAACCCACGGATGACCGTGATTTATTTCATCAGCACCTGCAGGGCTGGGCACTTGGGCTATTTTCCGTCTACTTTTAAGACACAGTTATTTAAGTTGAAACAGAACTATGTCATGAATCCGGGCCCAGCGTTGCCTTTTCAAGTCAAAACAATACCATTCTCTTGCAAACTGGTGTTTCATTTGAGGTCCAGCTGGCAGCAGCTGTTCTGGGCTTCTGGCTGATGCCGACATGGCAGGAGGTAGGTGCTAGGAGGGTGCTAGGAGGCAACAAGAGGCCCCAATCTAGTTCTGGCTCTGATCCTTACTTGCTATGTGACCCTGGACGAGTCTCTTCCCCTCTTTGGGCTTCAGTTCCTTCTCGTGTCACAGAGGCAAAAGCTGTATCCTTGGCCTCTCTGGGCCTTTGTGACAGTGAGATAATGGAACCTTTTGTGATGTGAAGAGCAGTGCTTGCAGATGGAATTAAAAAACGAAAATTTCCTGCTCAGTGTTTATGTAAGAGGAGTCAGGCTCACTTACATATCCACAGAGTCCAACACTAAAGGGAACCCAGGCTCTCCACTGCCTAGAGCTACAGGGCTTTCCAAGCTACAAGCCTAGGCTTTCCAGTTCTTACCTGCAGGACTGTGGACACTCCAGAAATCAAACAGAAGCACCACCTTATCGGAGAAGATGAAATGCATCTGAAAGAGAAGGGAATTTGCATTTCAGGGGGCTTAAGGCAGTAAAAGTCATGGTCCCTAATGCTCTCCAGCAGCCTCCCCTAATGGCCCAGAGGAACAAGGGCACTGGTTTTAAGTGCTGGAAGGGCCACTAGTGGTCATCAGGACCAACTGAGGCCAGACAGGGCAGGAACTTACTCAAGGTCCCACAGCAGAGCTATAACTGAGCTGGCCCTACTCGAGGTGGACATGAGGTATAGGGGGTACCACCCAGGTCAGTGTTCTCAGGTCATGCTGAGATGTCCCCTCTGTGCCCTCCAAATCCAATGGGGAAGCACCAGACTGAGAAGTGACTGCCTGTCTTTCCCCCGGGGCCCCAGTCATTTTGCTCCGGCCGTGTGTATCATGGAGGGGCCGGGGCAGCTGTCTCCACTCATTCATTAAACATTTGCTGACCCCATTCTGTGCCCAGCATTCTGGACAAAGGTTAACGTCTCTGCCCTCAATGAGCTCCCAGCCTTATAGAAAGAACACAGGTGGACGCACTGACCGTGCCGCACCCATCTGAATGCCCTTCTCAGAGAGCGCCTTGGCCAGCCTGTGGCTCTTCACACATCACCTCATTTCATAACCATCTTCTGTGTGACAGGGACAATCAGGCCCATCATATAGAAAGGAAGACTGGGGAAACTAGGCTCAGAAGGGTTAAGTCATTTGCTGAAGGCCACAAAGCTAGAAAGCTGGTAGAGCTGGGATTCAAAGCCGGGTCTAGCTGGGTGCCAAAGCGCTGTGCATTCCAGGATTCTACGCTGCTTCTCGCTCACCAAGAAAGGCGGACAAGAAGGAAGCCAGCTGGCAATCCTCAGTACCCACACCACGCTTAACGACTCCGTTTGGCAAGATTAAAGCTGGAGGGATTAATGTGAGTTCACCGTCTCAGGGAAAGGAAGGTCCCCCCTCATCACCAGGTAAGTAGGACCTCAGTCCACAGCAGCGGCTCTGCTTCTCTGGCTAAGGAGATCCTGGAGGAGCGGGATCGGGTGATAGAAGCCTTTGCCTTTTAAGGCAGGTATTAGAATCCCCAAGTGTCAGAGCTAGAGTGTTCTTAGAAAGTTCTTTTTTTTTCTTATTGTGATATAATTGACATGTAACTTAATACTAACTTTGAGTTACAACATGACTTGATATTTGTATATATTGTGAAATGACCACCACTGTTAAGACTACTTAATACCCAGCACCGCACAAAGTCACAATTTTTTTTCTTGTGATGAGAACTTTTAAGACCTACTCTCTCAGTGACTCTCAAACATACAATACAATAGGGCAGCACATCACCGGGACGTTATTAGTTTTCTCCGAGGCTTTTAGTCCCCTGGCTTTCAGTTTTTTTCTTTTTTTTTCTTGGCCAGGGATCACCAGCAAATAAATTCTTCCTTGTAACTCCACCATATAAAACCAGGGCTCTGAGTGAAGAGGGGAGAGCAGTCCGAACTCTGCTGAAACTCAGTGTGAAAAACATGGATCTGGTCCAGCTTGGCCCCTCTCTACCCCCATCTCATTTCCAGATGGGGAAAATAGTCCCAACAGGGGAAGAGATTTGGCCAAGACCTCATGAGAAGAAAATGGAAACCTAGGCAGTCATTTAAAAATCATGTGGAAGAATTCTAAAATAGAAATAGCTTCTTATTCCCCCAATGTGAGAGGGGTACTTGTTGAATGTAAAAGCTGAAACAGGGCCCAAAAAAGTAGGAATCATTTTGAGTCCTCTGGATAGTAGGAATCATTTGAGTCCTACTATCCAGAGACATCCCTTGTTAAGATTTCAAAATATAAGCATATTTGTTGATGTGGCAAAATGTTCATGAAAGATGGACAGGCGAAGAAAACACGTACAAATCATCCTGTGAAACTCCATTTACACTGGAGTTACGCTCATTCAGCTTCAGCAGAAGCCTCGAGCACCATCTCTGTGGTGGGGAAGGTGGCAGGTGTTGCACCATGCCCCTTCTCTGAGTTCACTCAGTAAAGCAGTTGGCATGACTGGAATGTCCCCAACGGCTAGTTAATCAGAGAAGTTCCCTAACTGGCTTCCTTCTATCATCCTTGGGCCTGGGCCAGCTGTCTCAGGGGCCTCAAACAGCTTTTGCTGTAAACTTGAACACCCACAAAGCAATAAGAGTAATTCAACGGACAAACATTGACGTTGGTTTTGCTAGGGGTGCAGATGCTGGAGATATAGAGACGGATGAGACAAGGCTTTGGGCCTCAGGGAACTAACCGTCGGTTAGGGGAGAGGGAAGGGAACAGATCATTACAACAGGGTGAACGCAGTCTGTGAGACGGAGGCACAGGGGAGGCCTCCTGGGGGTGCTGGGGAGGAAGCCCCCTAGGAGACACCTAACGCAGCTAGGAAGGCAGATGGCTAGGACACCTTCTGAAGCAGGAGGAGCAGGAGACAGCCAGAGGAAAACGGACAGTCTAGTATGTTCCAAGCTGGAAGTGCCCAGACAGTAGTTCCACCTCACTGGGGAGTGAGGAGTCCGGGAAGGACAGAGGCTCACCTACCCTTGCCTTTTCGCTGGAGAAAGATTCAAATCAGCACACCCTGACTTGGGGCTGCATTTTTCAGTAATAGGGCCCTGTGGTCAGATTTGTAAGAGGCAGCGCCCTACTTTTGTTTCCGCACTTAAGCAGAATCTCAGCCTCCAGCCCCTGAGTCTAACTTATCTGCGCCTTCTTCAGGGCCCCACCCTGGGTAGGGAGGGGTTGTGGTGAAGAAGAGAGCAATCAGGAACTTGTTTTCTTCTTTATGTTCCTTCGCATTTGGGGTTACTTCTACTTTGAGAAGAGCGCTCTCATTTATAAACCCAAGAGTACAAGGGGAGGTTAAGGTCCCTGTCCTGCGCCGCCTGGCTCAGGAACTTTTCACAAGCTCTTCCCATCTATTTCCCCTTTTAGAAGGCTAGAAGGAGGTGGGGGTGACCGTTTGACTAAATGACCAGTACTGGCTTCCTGTATCTTAAATACTATGATATTCATGGGATGAAGAAAATTATGAATTCTTCGAAGACCAAAAAGTCTTGCAAGCTGTCATCCTCTCCACCCAGGTGAATTCTGCCTAAAAAACCCTTTTGTCTGAAACGCCGCTTCCTAACCAAATGTAGGGAGGATGGAAAGCAGCTGGGTCTGAGGTGTTCCCCGCCCCCCGAGATTCAGACCACCAGCTTGCCAGGACAGGGAGCCGGCCCTGGGGCGTGTGCTCGGTGCGTCAAGTGCACGGGGCCTTCCCCGCGATGGGGGCCTCCCGGAATCTCCCCCTGCGCCCAGGGCAGGGGACCCCCGGCCAAGTCTGTCTTCACCCACCGCGCCCCCGCTGCTCGTCCGGCCGGACTTGACTCTCAGCAGGAGGCACGAATAAGGGAAAACCCCATAGCCAAGCCACCGCCGGCTCCGCCTCCCGCGTCCCCTCAACCGTGCTCCCGTCCGCCCTCTCCGCGTGGCCGCTGTCGGCGGCGCCGGCACTCACCTTCGAGGTGAGCGCGCCGGACGGGCGCCGGGACCGCTGCCGCTCGCTCGGGACTCCTCGCTCCGAGTCCGTCTCGCCGTCGCCGTCGCGGTCGCGATGCGGGCCGCGAGGTCACGTGGTCGGGGCGAGGCGGGCGCGCGGGCGCCTGGGAATTGTGGTCCCCGTGTGTGGCCTCACTCCCCGCAGCCTGGGGCGCGCCCACCCCAACGGAGCCAGCGGCGCGCCAGCCCGAGGCGCGAGCGCAGCGAGGGCCTCCTCCTGCGCTCCGTTTGGCCCCTTATCTCGTTTTGCACTTGACTTGTCTTTGCAACTATCATGACGAAGTTTATTGCTCTTCTAATAAGCCCAGCGAAGCTTAACATGTTGAGGGAAAAATTGTCAGGTCCATTCTATGGACAAAATAGCAACACATTAGGAGTAAGTTAAATTACGCCCCGGGGCTTGAGTGTAGCCATTCTTTTTCTGTCTTTCCCAATTTGGTAAGCAAAAAGCAATACACAGTTTTAATTTTAACTTGTATTTCTTTGATTACTGGGGTGGTAAACTTTTTTCTTATTGGTATCTCTATTAGTGTGTTGTCTGTCCATTTTACCCATCCAGTTTTGGTGGCTGGAGGGGGAGACTTTTCTGGTGGATGAGTGACCTTTAACAGTATTTCATTTTTAAATATACTTAGCAACCCTTTGCCAGTCCTCCTGTGGGAAAAGGGAAGCCTCAGAGAAACCTTGCCAGAGACAGTAGTAGGGGACTCGAGCCTGGAGTATGACCTCTGTTCAAATCCTGAGCCAGCCAAATATTGGCTATGGGACCTCAGGCATATGGTTCTTTTCTTTTTTTCTTTTCTTTTCTTTTCTTTTTTTCTTTTCAAGATTTTATTTATTTATATGACAGAGAGAGACAGCGAGAGAGGGAACACAAGTGAGGGGAGTGGGAGAAGGAGAAGCAGGCTTCCTGCCAAGCAGGGAGCCCAATGCAGGGCTCTATCCCAGGACCCTGGGATCATGACCTGAGCCAAAGGCAGACGCTTAACGGCTGAGCCACCCAGGTGCCCCTGGTTTTATGTTTCTAAGCCTCAGTTTCCTGGTCAGTAAAATGAAAATAGCAACAGAATCTACGTGATCGGGGTGTTGTGAGGCTTAAATGAAGACGCGTATGTTAAATTCTCAGCACAGAACCTGGCAGTGGGAGCTTGCTCAATAAATGGTGGGCCTTGTCATCACCAGCACAAATGCTTCTGGACAGGAAGCTGATTGCAAAAGGTCAAGACGCTTGCTCAGGGTCACGCAGCTTCTAACAGCCTCAATCTGAAGGATAGTGGGGGTTAGAGGGAAGTCAGAGATAGGGGCAGCCTCGGGGAAGAATATGGTACCAACACCATAAGGAGGTCTGGGAGCGAGGCCTGTGGCAAGAGAGGCACTAGCCCATGGAAGAAATAATGGGGAGAAGGGCTTACAGATATTCTTGAAGCATCTGGGCCCCAAGAGCTTGGGAGGGATTTGGTGATTTAGGTGTAATCATCTGGGGAAGTAGGAGTAAGACTTGACCTTCACACAAGCAGGCTCTCATGCACTCCCTTACCCTCCACCTCCATCCCCCTGTAGAAGGATTGACAACACAGCTCATTTGACTGTTTTTGTTGGCTTTGTCACAATCTGATGACCTTCACACTTAGTTCTAACTTCCTCATGTGTGTTATGCTTATCACACTTTAGCCCTGAAGTTCTAAAGTGCCCCTTTTCTTTCTCAGCCACCAGAGACTCCCCTCCTCTGGCCCCCAGGCAGAGAATTTGGTGCCAACCACAGAATCCCAACTCATAAGATCACACCACAGTGGCCCAAGCCTCTGTCCATGGCAAGATTCTTTCCGGATTCTGTGCTTTGACAGTCCCTTCCTCCTGAGGATCAACAAAGAGCCCACCCTTGTCTTTCCAGCACACACCTAGAGCCCCCAGACAGAATCCTCAGTCAGGAAAGACAGTGTTGCTTTGGGTGTCACAGAGATCCACAAGGGGACCTTTAACTTAGGTGCTCAGCTCAGCCATGGTCAGTTGGTGGAGGGGAAGTCTAACCAGTCATTTCTCCTTCTGACACTCAATAGAGGAACTTGAAGTCTCATGAAAAAACTGCATGCACAAAATGTTATTCCTGCGGAATATCTGACCCTGATGTGCAGATAAGGCTGTGTGACCCCAAGAATGCCACCATCCCTCTCTGGACCCCACCAAGGGGTGGAATGGATGATCTCTAACTGTCCCTTCACATGCCGATGATCTGCAGTTATAAATGAGCTTGAGGTTGGAACCCTCACTTCGTGGCTAGGACTTTTGTTGTGGTTGTTCTCAAGTAGGCCCCACACCCAACATAGGGCTCAAACTCACAACCCATGTTCTACCACCTGAGCCAGCCAGGCACCCCTATGGCTAGGACTTTTGCTTGTTTTCCATGTTGCTCCCCTCAGCTAGCCTCCTATGTTCTGTCACAAACCCTCTGTTACTTTTTGTTTATGCTGTGAGTAGCATTCCATACCTGCTTAGTGGGACACAGGGAGAGTCCACACAGTCAAGGCTGGTCAAAGTGTGTGTGTGTGTGTGTGTGTGTGTGTGTGTGTGTGTGTGAGAGAGAGAGAGAGAGAGAGAGAGAAGACAGAGTGTGTGTGTGTTCATGCGTGTGTGTGTGTGAAAGAGAGAGAGAGTGTGTGTGTGTGTTCATGCGTGTGTGTGTGTGTGTGTGTGTAGTGGACTTTGTGTTGGTGAGACTGGAGAAAGCAGGATGCAGGCCACGAACAAGCCGAAGGCCATGTTGNAAGAGAGAGAGAGAGAGAGTGTGTGTGTGTTCATGCGTGTGTGTGTGTGTGTGTGTGTATGTAGTGGACTTTGTGTTGGTGAGACTGGAGAAAGCAGGATGCAGGCCACGAACAAGCCGAAGGCCATGTTGAAAGTCAGGAATTTATTCAGGGACAAAGGAGAGCCAGCAAAGGGTTTTTCACGTATGCTTTTCTCCCTGCATTTCTCCCTTGTCTTTCCTGAATGTCACTCTCTTGGTGAGGCCAACCCTGACCACCCTATTTAAAACTGCCGTCCCGCTCGCCTTCCCTGTCCTGCTTACTCTGCTGCATGTCCCCATAGTACCTATCACCTTGTGACATGCTATTTAATTGGGTTATTCCTTATTCCTTTCTCTCCACTCAAACAGATCCAGGGGAACAGGGATTTCTGTATTTTTGTTCAGGAAGGCACCCCCGGTTCCTAAAACAGTTCATGTCGCAGTGCAGACTGTTAATAAATACGTCCTAAATTAATGAATCCCAGCAGGTTCATGGCTTGTGTTTCATTGCTTCAGAGGAAGGAAGCGGTAGAAACCCAAGCAGCCTGTGAGACATGACAATTTTGTTTCCCACGAGAGTTTGGGTGGGTTTGGGGCAGCTTTTGGCAGAAGTGAGAAAATAATTTATGGAGAAGCACAAGGAAAAGCAGGGCTGCCCTCCCCCCACCCGCTGAATCCCTAAGCCTAGAAGAGGGAGTGAGAGCGAGGGCCCAGAGCAAGGGGCCTCTGGGCCAGCTTTTGGCAGACCCAGGAAGAAGCAGGGTGGGCTCAGCTGGTCACACCGAGGTGCAGAAGCACCTCCACCGCCAGGACAGGCCTGGAGGGAGGGGGGAGCAGGAGTGACAGATAATGGGTATGGGGTTCCTTTTGAGTGGTAAAAATACTCTGAAATTGGATAGTGGTGGTGATTGCACAACTTTGTGACTATACTAAAATTTTATACCTTATGATGGAAGAATTACGTCTCAAGAAAGTTTTTTTTTTTTTTTAGAGTTATTTATTTATTTGAGAGAGCGAGAGAGCAGGGGAAGAGGCAGAGGGAGAGAATCCTCAAGCAGGGCTTAATTCCACAACCCTGAGATTATGACCTGTGCTGAAATCAAGAGTTGGACGCTTAACTTCTGAGCCATCCAGGCTCCCCGAAAGTTGTTATTTTTTTTCTTTAAAGACAGGGAAGATTTTATATATCAGGTCTCTCACTTTCAGGGCTCTGAGCTATTAAGTATAAAAAACCCCTGAATTCGGGGCGCCTGGGTGGCACAGCAGTTAAGCGTCTGCCTTCGGCTCAGGGCGCGATCCCGGCATTGTGGGATCGAGCCCCACATCAGGCTCCTCTGCTGTGAGCCTGCTTCTTCCTCTCCCACTCCCCCTGCTTGTGTTCCTTCTCTCGCTGGCTGTCTCTATCTCTGTCGAATAAATAAATAAGATCTTTAAAAAAAAAAACAAAACCCTGAATTCTCTGAGGCCACCACGTTGTGAGGAAGCCCAGGCCACATGGAGAGGCTACACATACATGCTCCGGCTGGCGGCCCACTGATGTCCCAGCTGTCAGCTGGCATCCGTGAGTGAAGCCACCTTGGAGCTCCAGCCCCGTCAAGCCTTCAGATGACTCTGGCCTCAGCAGACATCTTAGTGAAGTTGCATGAGAGACTCTGAGCAAGAACTGTCCAGCCAAGTCCTGTCCCGCAAGATCTCAGACAAAATAAAATGGTGGTTTTAAATTCGGGGGATAATCTGTTAAGCATTAATAGAGAATGGGGACACTTATAATCCAGCTGATTTCTCCTTCATCTCTTGGGGTCATTTAGTGAATGTGAGGTGAAACCAGGGGTGGGGACTGTCCTTAACATTTGCTTTTTCTGAAAGTTGGGGTTTTTTTTTTTAAATAACCATTTGTTTAAGAGTGTGTCTTGCCACCAAAGGCTTTGAGACAGCTCACAGACAGTCAAGAAAAGATA
The DNA here is from genome assembly GCF_002007445.2 of Ailuropoda melanoleuca. Classification (NCBI taxonomy): domain Eukaryota; kingdom Metazoa; phylum Chordata; class Mammalia; order Carnivora; family Ursidae; genus Ailuropoda; species Ailuropoda melanoleuca. The sequence goes on along the minus strand of NC_048224.1, from coordinate 40,462,269 downwards.
GAAAATAAGTGAGAGACAAATTCACCATGATTAGGGGACAAAAGTAATAAAGTTCTCCAGAGGAGCCCATGAAGGGAGTGACATTAGCACTGGGCACACAGAGATTGCTCACCAACCAGCAGCTGTGACAGGGTTGTGGTGTAGGCCTTCCAGGCCTCTCTGGGCCTCTCCAGCAAGGACTTTCAGGGAGCATCAGGGAACGTGCTAGGAGTCACATGTGGGAGGTTATGCCCTGTCTTCAACCCTGGGGCCCTGCCCCTTCTGGGGATTGTGAACTTTGACTCTGGGCCTGGTTATTCTGAAGACTGATGGTCCAAGCCCAAGTTCCTCCCTGCCTGAGATATCTGTCTGCTCAGGCTCTGAGCTTTCTCTTTGCTCCAGAACTTGACCCTGCTCACCCTGGGTCATTGAGCATGTAGGGGGCAGCTGCTGGGGGTTCTTGCAGCCTGCTTCCAAGTTTGCAGGGAGCCAGGGCTATGCTGCCTATCTTTCTTTCTGCTGGGGCACTTCTCATGCTGTATCCGCAAGGCCTCGCCACCCCCCATTCTAGTAGAGATCCCCAAGGAATGCAGGGTGCACTCGGTGCCTCTGAACTCCCCATTCATCCCCTTCTGGTGGGTCTGAAGCCTGCTGGGATGAAGGAGGGCATGGGCCGGCCAGCCTACCATGAAGGGGATATTAGTTTCCTAGGGCTGCTATAAAAAATTACCACAAATTTGGTGGCTAAAACAACCCTCATTGATTCTCTTACATTTGGGAGTCAAGTCTGAAACTAGTTTCACTGGGATGAAATTAAGGTATCTCTCCTTCCCAAGGCTCTAGGGGAGAGTCCTTTCCTTGTCCTTCCCAGCTTCTAGAGCTGTGCTCTTGGATTCCTTGCCTTTGGGGAACCTTCCTCCATCTTCGGAGGCTGAAGGGTTGCGACTTCAAATCTCCCGTCACATCTCACCTTGCCTTCACTCTTCTGTGTCCAGCCCCCTGCTTACTTCTAAAATACACAGTTTGCAATTACGTTTAGGGTCCATCCAGACAATCCGGGGTAATCTCCCCATCGCAAGATCCTTGATTCAATTCTGCGTGCAAGTCTCCTTTGCCAGATAAGGGAACATTCACAGGGGCCAGGAATTAAGACCAGGATATTTTTTTAGGGCCATTGTTCAGCCTATCATAGGGCTCATCGACATTTATAACTTTCCTGTTGTCTAGAAGGGCCCTTAGCCAACCCAGAGCAAGGAATAGGACGACAGACAGATGAGAAAGAAAAGACCGGTTTGTTTGGGCCTCTTTGGGAAGGGCAGTTCTGTGCTGACCCCTTCATTCTGGAAGCCAGTGTTGAGGAGGGGAACACCGCTAAGAATTCTCAGGCACAGGCTCCCTGCTCAACTTCATGGGGACTCTGACCTGAGTCGTCCTGACAGTCTCCTCCTTCTGCCATGAGGCTGTCCACTCCAGCTGCCAAGGACTCCCAGGCCTGGCACCTCTGCTTCCTGCAGGAAGACTATGGGCTTTGAGAACTTGCCATCAGAGCTGCATGGAGCTCGGACGGCCAGCCCCTCAGACTGTCCCACATGTGTCGGAGCCAAAGTCTGCAAAACAGAGCTGTCCACACCCCAGTCAGCAGATGACAGCAGATTCACAAAATGCTTTTTAAAAAAATTGTGGCAAAATAGCATAAAATTTGCCACCTTAAGCATTTTTCAGTGTTAAGCAGATTCACATTGTTATGCAACCTATTTTCAGAACTTTCCATCTTACAAAACTGAAACTCTACCTGTTAAACAACAGCTTCCCATTCCTCCCCCCAGCCCCCTTCAGCTCCTGAGAATCACCATTCTACCCGCTGTTTCTGTGAGTTCGACTACTCCCGATAGATTATATAAGTGGAATCACACAATATCTCTTTCTGTGACTGGCTTATTTCATTTGTCATAATATTCTCAAGGTTCGTCCATGTTGGAGCGCATGTCAGGATCTCCTTCCATTTTAAGGCTGAATAACATTCCATTGTGTGTATATACCATATTTTGTTTATTCATCTTGTCCATGGACACTTGGGTTGTTTCCACCTCTTGGCTATTATGAACAATGCTGCTTTGAATGTGGCTATACACAGACAAATGTTTTTTAAAAGATTTTATTTATTTTGAAGAGAGAGAGAGAAAACAAGCAGGGGGAGTGGGAGAGGGAGAAGCAGGCTCCCTGCTGAACAGGAAGCCGATGCAGGGCTCGATCCCAAGACCCTGGGATCATGACCTGAGCCAAAGGTAGACACTTAACTGACTGAGCCACCCAGGTGCCCACAAATGCTTTTTAAAAGTGAGTACTTATCAAGAAACTTGACCCTGCATTGTCAATTCTTATGGAAAGAAAGTGTGAACTGACCCCATCTCTCTTTCCCTGTGGAGGGCCCATGCTGGGTGCAGAGTCCTGAATGTGTCCATGAAAATCTCAACTTAATCCTGACTGCACATTATTTTCTAATCTTAAAGGAAGGTTAGGCAAAGTAAGCTTTCAGCTTGTGTGTGGAAAGTTTCCTCTACAGCAGGTTTTCTCCCCTTGTTAAAAAAAGGACAAACCTGATTTTCATCCCCAGTAACCTTAAAACAAGTCAGACAACAACATCTTGTTAATATCCACTTGTTTATCTACTATGTATATTTTGGCCCTTAATGGATCGTAAATCAAATGATCACTTGATACTGGAGGAAGGACCCAACTAGAGAAACCATTCGGATTTGTTTACCTTACCTCTGGTAGTATAATAAAGTATTCATTAGAAACAGATGAAATTGCTGACATCGAATGACTTTTAACTCCCTGGATAGCAATTTCACACTGGTCAACCAATAGTGGAGCCAATTGCTTGTATCTGGTGGGGAACGGAGCCAGTGGGAGACAAACCTTTTGGCTTTGACTCGATTGCCTTGGGAGAGACCAAACTGGTTCTGTTCTGATATAGTAGAAGTTGTTTTTATGCCTGGGGGAAGAAAGTGGGGGTGGGAGTAGGAGGCACTGTAAAGAGTCCAGCTGTGGTCCCAGTCTGAAGCAGCAGTGGTTAAATTATGCATACCCATCAGGAAATGTCTGTGAGGGGCTCCTGGCTGGCTCAGTCAGTTAAGTGTCTGACTCTTGATTTCAGCTCGGGTCATGATCTCAGGGTCATGAGATCTAGCCCCACGTCTGCTCGGCAGAAAGTCCACCTGCAATTCTCTCCTTCTCCTTCTCCCCCTCCTCACCTTGTGCACACACTCTTCCTAAAATAAATAAATAAATCTTAAAAAAAAAAAAAAACGAAAAAAGCATCCANGGGCACTTCTCATGCTGTATCCGCAAGGCCTCGCCACCCCCCATTCTAGTAGAGATCCCCAAGGAATGCAGGGTGCACTCGGTGCCTCTGAACTCCCCATTCATCCCCTTCTGGTGGGTCTGAAGCCTGCTGGGATGAAGGAGGGCATGGGCCGGCCAGCCTACCATGAAGGGGATATTAGTTTCCTAGGGCTGCTATAAAAAATTACCACAAATTTGGTGGCTAAAACAACCCTCATTGATTCTCTTACATTTGGGAGTCAAGTCTGAAACTAGTTTCACTGGGATGAAATTAAGGTATCTCTCCTTCCCAAGGCTCTAGGGGAGAGTCCTTTCCTTGTCCTTCCCAGCTTCTAGAGCTGTGCTCTTGGATTCCTTGCCTTTGGGGAACCTTCCTCCATCTTCGGAGGCTGAAGGGTTGCGACTTCAAATCTCCCGTCACATCTCACCTTGCCTTCACTCTTCTGTGTCCAGCCCCCTGCTTACTTCTAAAATACACAGTTTGCAATTACGTTTAGGGTCCATCCAGACAATCCGGGGTAATCTCCCCATCGCAAGATCCTTGATTCAATTCTGCGTGCAAGTCTCCTTTGCCAGATAAGGGAACATTCACAGGGGCCAGGAATTAAGACCAGGATATTTTTTTAGGGCCATTGTTCAGCCTATCATAGGGCTCGTCGACATTTATAACTTTCCTGTTGTCTAGAAGGGCCCTTAGCCAACCCAGAGCAAGGAACAGGACGACAGACAGATGAGAAAGAAAAGACCGGTTTGTTTGGGCCTCTTTGGGAAGGGCAGTTCTGTGCTGACCCCTTCATTCTGGAAGCCAGTGTTGAGGAGGGGAACACCGCTAAGAATTCTCAGGCACAGGCTCCCTGCTCAACTTCATGGGGACTCTGACCTGAGTCGTCCTGACAGTCTCCTCCTTCTGCCATGAGGCTGTCCACTCCAGCTGCCAAGGACTCCCAGGCCTGGCACCTCTGCTTCCTGCAGGAAGACTATGGGCTTTGAGAACTTGCCATCAGAGCTGCATGGAGCTCGGACGGCCAGCCCCTCAGACTGTCCCACATGTGTCGGAGCCAAAGTCTGCAAAACAGAGCTGTCCACACCCCAGTCAGCAGATGACAGCAGATTCACAAAATGCTTTTTAAAAAAATTGTGGCAAAATAGCATAAAATTTGCCACCTTAAGCATTTTTCAGTGTTAAGCAGATTCACATTGTTATGCAACCTATTTTCAGAACTTTCCATCTTACAAAACTGAAACTCTACCTGTTAAACAACAGCTTCCCATTCCTCCCCCCAGCCCTCTTCAGCTCCTGAGAATCACCATTCTACCCGCTGTTTCTGTGAGTTCGACTACTCCCGATAGATTATATAAGTGGAATCACACAATATCTCTTTCTGTGACTGGCTTATTTCATTTGTCATAATATTCTCAAGGTTCGTCCATGTTGGAGCGCATGTCAGGATCTCCTTCCATTTTAAGGCTGAATAACATTCCATTGTGTGTATATACCATATTTTGTTTATTCATCTTGTCCATGGACACTTGGGTTGTTTCCACCTCTTGGCTATTATGAACAATGCTGCTTTGAATGTGGCTATACACAGACAAATGTTTTTTAAAAGATTTTATTTATTTTGAAGAGAGAGAGAGAAAACAAGCAGGGGGAGTGGGAGAGGGAGAAGCAGGCTCCCTGCTGAACAGGAAGCCGATGCAGGGCTCGATCCCAAGACCCTGGGATCATGACCTGAGCCAAAGGTAGACACTTAACTGACTGAGCCACCCAGGTGCCCACAAATGCTTTTTAAAAGTGAGTACTTATCAAGAAACTTGACCCTGCATTGTCAGTTCTTATGGAAAGAAAGTGTGAACTGACCCCATCTCTCTTTCCCTGTGGAGGGCCCATGCTGGGTGCAGAGTCNAAAAAAAAAAAAAACGAAAAAAGCATCCAAATCGGCAAAGAAGAAGTCAAACTCTCACTCTTTGCAGATGATATGATACTTTATGTGGAAAACCCAAAAGACCCCACCCCAAAATTGCTAGAACTCATACAGGAATTCAGTGAAGTGGCAGGATATAAAATCAATGCACAGAAACCAGGTGCATTTCTATACACCAACAACAAGACAGAAGAAAGAGAAATTAAGGAGTCAATCCCATTTACAATTGCACCCAAAACCATAAAATACCTAGGAATAAATCTAACCAAAGAGGCAAAGAATCTGTACTCAGAAAACTATAGACTACTCATGAAATAAATTGAGGAAGACACAAAGAAATGGAAAAACATTCCGTGCTCACGGACTGAAAGAACAAATATTGTGAAAATGTCTATGCTACTTAGAGCAATCTACACATTTAATGCAATCTCTATCAAAATACCATCAACTTTTTTCACAGAAATGGAACAAATAATCCTAAAATTTGTATGGAACCAGAAAAAACCCTGAATAGCCAGAGGAATTTTGAAAAAGAAAAGCAAAGCTGGTGGCATCACAATTCCGGACTTCGAGTTCTATTACAAAGCCGANCAATTCCGGACTTCGAGCTCTATTACAAAGCCGAAGTCATCAAGACAGTATGGTACTGGCACAAAAACAGACACATAGATCAATGGAACAGAATAGAGAACTCAGAAATGGACTCTCAACTCTATGGTCAACTAATCTTTGACAAAGCAGGAAAGAATATTCAATGGAAAAAAGACGGTCTCTTCAATAAATGGTGTTGGGAAAATTGGACCGCCACATGCAGAAGAATGAAACTGGGTCGTTTCCTTACACCATACATAAAAATAGACTCAAAATGGATGAAAGACCTAAATGTGAGACAGGAATCCATCAAAATCCTAGAGGAGAACACAGGCAGCAACCTCTGTGACCTTGGCCACAGCAACTTCTTCCTGGACACATCACCAAAGACAAGGGAAGCAAGGGTAAAAATGAACTATTGGGACTTCATCAAGATAAAAAGCTGTTGTAAAGGGAACAGTCAACAAAACCAAAAGGAACTGACAAAATGGGAGAAAATATTTGCAAATGACATATCAGATAAAGGGCTAGTATCCAAAGTCTATAAAGAACTTATCAAACTCAATACCCAAAGAACAAATAATCCAATCAAGAAATGGGCAGAAGACATGAGCAGACATTTCTCCAAAGAAGACATCTAAATGGCCAACAGACACATGAAAAAATGCTCAACATCACTTGGCATCAGGGAAATACAAATCAAAACCACAATGAGATACAACCTCACACCAGTCAGAATGGCTAAAATTAACAAGTCAGGAAACGACCAATGTTTGCAAGGATGTGGAGATGGGGAACCCTCCCACACTGTTGATGGGAAAGCAAGCTGGTGCAGCCACTCTGGAAAACAGTATGGAGGTTCCTCAGAAAGTTAAAAATAGAGCTACGCTATCACCCAGCAATTGCACTACTGGGTATTTACCCCAAAGATACAAATGTAGTGATCCGAAGGGGCACGTGCACTCCAATGTTTGTAGCAGCAATGTCCACAATAGCCAAACTGTGGAAAGAGCCCAGATGTCCATCGACAGTGAATGGATAAAGAAGATTTGGTTTATTTATATATGAAGGAATATTACTCGGCCATCAAAAATGAAATCTTGCCATTTGCAATGACATGGCTGGAACTAGAGGGTATTATACTAAGCAAAATAAGTCAATCAGAGAAAGACAAATATCATATGATCTCACTGATATGTGGAGTTTGAGAAACAAGGCAGAGGCACATAGGGGAAGAGAGGAAAAAAATGAAACAAGATGAAACCAGAGAGAGAGACAAACCATAAAAGACTCTTAATCTCAGGAAACAAACTGAGGGTTGCTGGAGTGGAGGGGGCTGGGGGGCTGGCGTGGCTGGGGGATGGACATTGGGGAGGGTATGTGCTATGGTGAGCGCTGTGAGTTGTGTAAGACTGACGAATCACAGACCTGTACCCCTGAAACAAATAATAGATTATATGTTAATTAAAAATTTAAAAATTAAACAAGAAAAAAAGGAAATGTCTTTGAGACACAGCTCTATCCCTTTGGTTCTCTCCGGATAGGGAAGGTGAGACCCCAGTGGCCCATCAGCATCCCAGGAGGAAGCCCTTCGTACCACATCCGTTCTGAGCAGCCTCCTTCCTAAGAGGCAACATGCCCAGACCTCAACTCTGTGGCTGCTGATCAGGGCTCAGGGGGCTGGACAATTAACGCCATTGCTATCTTCCTTTGGTTGATAATCCCCACATACAAACTCCTTTTTTTACGGGGTTGGTATTAAGGAATGCTTAATTTAGCCAAACATAAAGTGTATATAAACTTGGCAGTAAATAGTTGAAGCCCCAACAGTGACTCAGAGGCAAATCCGAGGAATCAGATAACCAGGTCCTACTTTATCTGTTCCCTCAACAGACACCTTGCCCTGTTCGGGCCCGCAGGTATTGCAGAGAACCACGTGGAGGTTTGTAGGTCAGGGAGGTTGTTTTTGTTTGTTTTTGCTGTGAGCACCCAGAGGTCCAGAGTGTTCTGTCCCAAACATGCCCGCATGTCCCCTTCTGACAAACCACACGAGACTGGCAGGGAGAGGTCAGCAAAGCACTGTGGACGAGGGGCCGCCTGTATGTGTATGAGGAGTGGATGTGTGTGCGGTGAGTGCGTGTGTGACTGTGTATGTGTGTTGGGAGGATTTGTGGTTCTGCGCTTGCGAGTTGGAATGAGAGGGCAAGCCTGAGCTTGCGTAAGCTAGCATGTGAGCTGCGAATGCGGGTAAGTGCTGGAATGGTGTATGCGTGTGTGTGCAGACATGCACGTAGGTCTGTGTGAGTGTGGCACTTCCAGTGAAGGGGGAAAGGGGAAGGGGTGCCTGCTCACTGTGGGCCATGAGACACCCCCCCCGCAGCAGGGAGGTCCACATGGGTCACAGATACTGCCAAGTAAGTGGGCAAACCCTTACTTGGTAAACCCCAGGGCTGCCACTGCTCCCAGCCAGAGTCAGTGTTGATTTACTACGTGCTTTACTAACCCCAGGACTAGTCTGTCTGGGTCCTACTCTCATACAGCTCGTGAAATTCTCCCCCCATTTCTTGGTGCCCTGAGACACACCTCTCTGCAGACCATCTCCTTCTGTAGGTCCCTGCCTGGTTTGCAGGGGGGACGGATGAAGGTGTTACATTCCAGAAAGCTGCCTACACATTTCTGTATAAATGGACCGAGCACACGAGCCGGATGGAGGGGTGACCTTGCTTGTCTCTCTAGTCATAGAGGGGTTAGCCATTTCCAGAAAACTACCATCAAAGCTCTAGTCAATCCAAAGGGGCAAGGATACAGGTCTTTTTCCTTCGGAGATATAAACAGTAGTGGACACTGCCCGCCCCGGACTGAGACTCAGGAGGCCTGATGCCAGACTGTCTTGTCTATTGCCCTCAAAACTCAGGAACGTCATTTCCCTCCTCTGGGCCTCTATTGAGGAGAAAAGATCGTCTGAGCACAGAATCTCTAGATTTCCTTCTTTGGCCAAGTTGTTAGCACACAGAGTATCGTAATGATCTGTCAACTTGTCTCTCTCCCCAGTTCGAATGTTGCTATAGACGGAGGGTTGGTCTGCCCTCCTCCTCCCCACACAGTTCATCCGTTGAAGCTCCAACTCCCAGTGTGATGGTATTTGGAGGTGTGGCCTTTGGGAGAGAATTAGTTTTAAATGAGGATGGGTAGTAAGGAGGGCACATATTGCATGGTGCACTGGGTGTTATACGCAAAATGAATCATCGAACTTTACATCGGAAACTGGGGATGTACTGTATGGTGACTAACATAATATAATAAAAAAACATTAAAAAAATAAATGAGGTTATGAGGGTGAAGCCCCTGATGGGATTAGTGTCCTTATAAAAGGAAGGAAGACCAGGGCTCAAGCTCTCTCTGCCCAGTGGAGACACAGAGAGGAGGCAGCTATCTGCAAATCCAGAAGTGGGCTCTCACCAGGACTGGAATCTGCCAGCACCTTGATCTTGGACTCCCCAGCATCCGAAACTGTGAGAATAGACATCTGTTGTTTAAACCACCCAGTCTATGTGTTCTTTTATAGCAGCCTGAGCTGAGTAATACAAACGTGGGGTTTTCTCCTGGATTTCAGGGCCTGCCCGAGGTCCTGGCATATATAAAGGACGGCAGTAACAGCGGTGGTATCTAACAGTCATTGAGACTTCACTCTGTACCTGATTCGATGTTGACCACTCCACATGGACTATCTTTTCTAATCAGCATTGACCAATGACGTGAATGTCATGCTGATCCCCATCTTTTTGGAGAAGCCATGTAGCTTGCTCGGGGCACACAGCTGGTCAAGGACAGACCCCAAGCAGTCTGATTCCAGAGGCCCCCTCTTAGGGGCAAACAAAATGGTCTTCCTTAGGGGACCTGTCCAGGTGCTTATAAGAGAGGATTGATTATTGCTGGAGTGAAATAAGGTGTTCCCTGCAATTAAATGTCCTCCTTTTCTCAGTCTGTCAAATCCCTTTTTAGGGCTCAGTTTCCCTGACACCACAACTGTCTTACGGATACTTCTTTTTTTTTTTTTTGAACAGTATTTGGTGCTTTTTCCTCAATCTTGCCTTCGTGGTTATTGGCTTACTTCCTATCTGCTGATGGGCCTGTGTCTTGCTTGCTTCTGTCTTCCCAATCCACTACTTCTAGATGTTTCCAGGTGTGTGGTTAGGTGCTCACGCAATGCTAGGTTGACTGAATAACAAAAGGCCAATGATCACTTCTGAAAATGTTCCCAAAGTGACCGTAAAATCAATATGTATAAAACCAGTGATTTATAGAACCATGCACGCAGAAGAGAATGTGCGTGTGAGTAAAATTATGGGGAAAATACTTTTTCCTAAAGTGACTCTGACCCTTCCCTCCATTTTGACTTTCAAAAATGATGCATAACTTAACAAGTTATTGTTAATGTCTTCACCTAATGAGGCATAATGTACGCTTTGGTGAATTTTGACCAATATATACACCTGTAAACCATCACCCCAAACAAGATAGAAACACTTCCATCATCCTAGAATGTGTCACCTTCTGGTTAATTCTTCCCACCACCTCCCTCTTGCCCTCTACAATCGTTCTGATTTCTATCGCTATTATTTATTTTGTTTGTTCTGGAATGTCATCTAAATAGAATCACCAAATGAATACTCTTTTGTGTCTGGCTCCTTTTGGTAAACCTAAAGTCTCAGATTCATCCCTGTCGTTGTCCAAAGTTCTTTTTTTTTTAATTGCTGAGTAGTGTTCCACTGTGTGGATATATTATTTCCTGTCAATCTGTATTCGGGTTATATGAGAACTCTGACGTACAAGTAATTTTGTGGACATAATGCTCTCCTTTTTCTTGGGTACGTACCTAGGAGCGGAATAGCTGTGTCAGGCTGTTTTCTTTCCTACCCAGAGGTCCTTTGTAATGCTAGAAAAAAAATTTTTTTTCCCCCCAGAAATGGGACCACTGAAATGGCACGTCATCGTCCTCGGGTCTGGGGATTTCCTGGACCACAAATGCTTTGCGTTCTTCTAACTGGTGATGTTGACATGCTCTCTCCCAACATACCAGGCAGTATGTTCAGGGCTCAGAGCAGGCATGGAAAAAAAGAGAGCAAAGAAAGAGCATGACCACACGGGACTGGAGAAGCTTCTCTGCGCGTTTAGGGTTTGAGCCGAGCGATGGCAAATGCTGACATCACTTGGTCGGTGCAGTCCTTTGGAGGAGCGGCTGGGACAGGACTCACCCGGAAGTCAGCCCATAGTTCCGGTGGTGGCTGAGCCGGGTCCTCGCTCTGTGACGGTATGTGAAGTCGCGCAACCGTCCTTGCCTCTTGGTTCCCTAGCTGGTACAATGGAGACGAAAGCCTTGTGAAATGAAGACAGATATTTCTTTGCACCCTGCGCAGGGATGCTGGGAGCATGGGCGAGGATACAATCTGAGCGGTCTGACCTTGAGAAACTGTGAAGCGCGGTGCGCTGTGAGCGCCATGAGCAGAGAGGCGGGAACACACACAGAGATGGCTCTGTGCTCTGAGGATGGCACTCATTGCCACGAGGACCCAGCTGCCCCTCTCTCAGGGGACTTCCAGCTAGGTCAGCCACACATTGACAATAACTCTTTGTCAGCTGCCAGCTGGACCCGGATGTCCCTCCCCCTACGGCATTCGTCTTTGCGGAGGAGGGGGGGAGACTGTCAGGAGCTTTATTCCTTTATACCTGCAAGAGAACCTTCCCCAAATCACAGCCACCTCCACACCCTCCACATGGTATGCTTTCAACTCTATCACTGGTCTTTATCACCCGCCTCATTCTATGGCCACCACTGCGGATAACGGAAGGGTGAATTTTTTTGAAAAGTCTGTTTGGGGGTAGTTCTAGCCAAAGACATCATGGATAATAAATCTTAAATGGAAATGAAAGGCCAGCACGGTCAGCCTCACATTAATAGCTGTATTTATTAAGAACTTGCCTCTAAGTGCTCACAAGCACCATGTAAGTTGGGCACTATTCTCATCCTCAGTATATAGATGAGGAAACTGCGGTACAGTTTATTTTTATTTATTTTTAAAGATTTATTTATTTAGAGAGAGGAAGGTGGGGGGGGGTCCGGGGGAGAGGCAGAGGGAGAGAGAATCTCAAGCCGACTGCACATTGAGCACAGAGACCCACGTGGGGTCTCGATCTCACAACCCTGTGATCACGACCTGGGCTGAAACCAAGAGTCAGCCAATCAACTGGCTGAGCCACCCAGGCTCCCCTGGGGCACAGTTTAAAGAGAAGATCATAGGACCTTGGAAGCTGAGGGCACTACCACAACGACTACCTGGTCCCATCCTCTTGTCTCCTTATCAGCGAAGTGACAGTGGGGACTGTCTTCCTTTAATCTCTGACATCTCTTCCAGGACTAACATCCTGTCAGTCCGTGTCTGACTCTGCAGGAGTCCCACAGTGCCTCTGAAACTGTTTTCTCCTCTGTAAAATGGGGAGAACCACCCCACCACACACACACACTGGTCTTCCCCACAGGGCTGTGTGACAGCGTCCTGTGAAGAGCTGAGATGCTGAGTGTCTCTTTTCTCCCCCTCAAAGCTCCTGAGCTGCTAGGCAATGGTGGGAACCTGTGACCAGCAAGAAATCAGGCCCTCCCTTACAGCTCCCCCTTTCACTTCGTCCGGAGAGGACAGAAGAAACAAGAGAGATTATGGGATTTGGGCCTGACAGCGCCTCGGGCTCATCTTGTTAAATACTTTCCCATCTGATAGAGGAGAAAATGAATGCCAGCAAGGGTAGTGCTTTCTTCAAGGACCCCTAGAGAGCAAGGGAAGAGCTGGGGCTGCATTCCAAATCAGTCCTTCTAACGACATCAAGAGGCTCAGCGTGCAGAAGAGAATGCTGCATCACTCTCTCAGCCCCGTTCTCTGCCTGGGTTTGATTCCCATTTAGCCACATTTCAAGTGATCAATCATCACATAACAGCAGCTCCAGAAAAGAGGCACTGTTTTAATGAAGTTGGCCACTGGGTGGCGCTAGTGTTCGTTTAGCTCCGCCCTCGGGAGAAGTCTGACCGAGGAGGGCCGCCGCCGCAAGGTAACTGATTACCCCAGTCCTTGCCTCACCCTAGGCCCACATCAGAAGACCTTTTGCAAAGAACTGCAGCTTGGCCCAGACACGGACTTCCCGGAGCATGGTAGGTGATCTCTCCCCACGCGCAGCGGGGCATTGGGGCAGATTAGATGAGCCAGATGATGGGTTAGAGGTGGCATCTGGAGTCCAAGGCCCCCCAGTGCTATCGGGCTTCCAGGTTACACAAAGGAAAGGTGCTATTTTATGGTGCCCCGGGGAAACTTCTGCAGAACTTTACAAAAGAGTTTGGATACCCAATCAGATGTTATCAAAGCTTTATTAAGAAAAGGCAGGTTATACACCTGTGACCCATTTCTTAAGAAAAGAAAAAAATTTGACAAGAAGCCCAAGGCTAAATAATCTAGTAGGAAATTCTAGATAACCATGAGTTCTCTGGAATTTTAGCCGTGAGGCTCTTTCTTGTGCAAGCCTTGCAAATAAACTTTAATATGTTCTTTGCTCTCTGAAAAAGGAGTACAGAAACTCATTGAAAATTTATTTTGCATCTAAGAAGAAGAGGCCTACAAATGGAGCTTGCCTGACTTCACCCTAAGACAGAGTAGTCCTTGGAAATTTCGTTATTCTCATGAAGCAGCCCAGGGAGTTTGTCATGAGCCTGGGTAATTATACCCATTTCACAGATTGTGTAGAAAATGTGAATGAATGTTCAGTGTTGAAGCAAAGGACACGGCCCAGGACTGTGTCTGATTCTGATCTCTTCAGAATACTCTCCGAAGCTTCCTACCTATCAGGCATTGATCTAGCATGAGATCCGAATCTCCAAAGGACAGCACAGCGGGAGCAACCCTCTACTTCTGCACTTTCGGAAGGTGGAGAGAGGCCCAATCCCCCATTCCTATACCACTTAGGGACCATACAGAATGACCTACCACCGTCTGTGACAGCAAGCAGTGTGAGGTCCTACCACTTGCACTCAGAGGCCCTTCTCTGAGCTTCTTGCATTTGCTGGGAGCCCCCGATCAAGCTGGGTTCTCTCTAAGGAGGCATTTTCCTTTTGTGTGACCCTTTAGGTGGGCCCAGGGTGGTGGTACAGCAGAGGGAGGGAGGGATGGCCAGAGATCTAGGGAGCGGGCTTGCCAAGGACCCGGGAGCACTGGTGGGAGAGCTGAGCTGGTCCCCAGCCTTGATTTACCACTAGAAGCTTTCCACCTGCCCATGTGCTTCTCCATTCCATCTACCCCACACCGGTGCAATGAGTCAAGACTGGTTCAGGATGTTTGAGGAGCCAGGAGTGTGAGGGAAAAGATATTTGAAGTCATGACCTCTGCTGGGACAGTTGACTTTGGTCGGTCTGAACTGAACATTCCCTGGAGATGGAGCAGCACCCTAGAAACAGAGGGGGTGTTATCATTGTCTGGACTGGCTTGACCAGTGTAATAAAGAATCATCACCTCGGCTTCTAAGACGTTTTAGAGGTCAATGTTCCTTTTCTAGACTTAAAAAACCTGGATCCAAGGGCATTTGTCAAATAGCCACAGAAATTACATGCAAAAGGTTATGTCACATGTGCAGGGTCATTTCTTTAGAGAGAATCCATACTTTTCGTCAGATTCACTAACAAGAAAACACAGTTCCTGCATGACAGGTCTCTGAGTAAAGGAGAGGAATGATCTTGGGGAGGTTGGGGGTATAGAGGAATCATTTTGACAATAGTTCTTCTGGAAGAATGAAGTTCTGTTAGTTTTCTTATTGGAAAAATAGGGTTCATGGCAAGATAATGTAGAAATATTTGGGATTTGACAGCCGCTTAGTGAAGCAACATGCTTTTTTGTTTTAAAAAACCCCCACTTTATGGAGGTGCGGTTGACATGTGCAAACCATATGGGATGTAGACAACGTGATGAATTTGGGGTCAGCGTACCCCCTTGAAACCATCACCGCAGTCTGTGCTACACACGTACCATCACCTCCAGAAGTTTCTTCCTGCCCAAATTCTTTATTATTTTTGGGGATATGAACTTTTAACCTGAGATGTAGCCTCTTAGCAAATGTAAAAGTATACAATAGAGTATTATTAACTATAGGCACTGTGCTGTACAATAGGTCCCTAGGAAGTCTTCATCTTGTATATTTGAAACTTTGTACCCTTTAACTAACACTTCCCTGTCCCCCGCCGCCTGGCAACCACCATTCTGCTTTTGCCTTCTATTTTTGACTGTTTTAGATTCCTCATATAAGTGATATGTAGTATTTGTCCTTCTGTGACTGGCTTATTTCATTTAGCATAATGTCCTCCAGGTTCACCCATGTTATCACAGTGGCAGGATTTCCTTCTTTTTTGATGGCCAAGTAATATTCCATTATATATATATGCCACGTTTTTCTTTATCCAGTCAACCATCAGTGGACACTTAGTTTGCTTCCATATCTTGGTTATTGTCAATATTGCTGCAGTGAACGTGGGAGTGCAATATCTCTTGATATCCTGATTTCAGTCCTTGGGATATATACCCAGACATGGGATTGCTGGAGCATATGGTTGTTCTAATTTTAATTTTTGGAGGAAATTTGTACTATTTTTCACAGTGGCTGCACCAATTTTCATTCCCACCAACAGTGCACAACCCTTTCCTTTTCTGCACATCCTCACTAATACTTGTTATCTTTTTTTTTATGATAGCCATCCTATTATCTGATAGCCTTAAGATTATCTGTCTCCATTATGTATCTCAGAAGCCAGAGAAAGCCATTCCCAGGGAATCTGGGGATCCAGGGTTGAGAGTTGAGACCAGGTTTGAGAGGGATGACATTTCCTCCCTCAGGCACTGGGCTGGGTGCTGGGCTGGGCCAAGAACAACCTTCCTGACTCCCATGAAAACTGTTGTGACCCCACCCAGGCATTTCATCCTGACATAGGAGTGAAGCCCCAAGCCCCAGCAGGTTTGGGCAGCTCACTAGGAAGCCACATCGCCTTGCTGGCCCTCCCCAGGTCCCACAGTGTCCCAGACATCAGGTGAAGGACCACACAGTGAGCAACAGCATCTGCGTCCTCAATCCGAGGCCCAAGTATGTGAAACTTCTGCACCCTCCCTCTGGACCCAACTTCATTAAAACTGTGTATTTAAATTTCTGTATTTCTCTCTAGACCTTGAGATCCCAGCAGATAGGAAATGTGTTTTCTGTACCTTTATAACCCCAGAGCTTAGCACTGTGCCCAACGCTGACTAATTGTTACCTGCCTTAATCAGAGGAAGGATGTGTCCTGATCCATGTCCCAGTCACAGGGGCATTAACTGCCCAAGGTTGAGGAGCTATTTCAGATCAAGGGGACTTATTACGTGTCTTGTACTACAGCAGATGGTGCAGACACAAAGACATACTGCAGTCTCACCATGCTATAGTTGGTGGTCTGGAGAGGCAGGCACTCATGTGACTATATTATAATGCACCAACACAGAAATAATGAATTAGAGAAGCCCTGGGAAAGTAGTAACTAATTTCAACATGGGAGGGGGAAGGTGGGGACAGGAGAAAGCTTGCTTAATGCAGCAGTGTCCCTGAGTCCTGAACACTGACCATAGACAGGCATTCCAGGGAGAAAAACTCCTGAAACAAAGGAATGGGGGCTTTATAAAAGAGAAAGACCACCACTGCGGCTCACAATAGTACTGGCATGGCCTAGGTGCTTGGTAACGACTCAATTTTGGCTGCCCTGCCTAGGAGCCTGGAAGGCATTGATGTTAGTGACCTGATGGAGGTAGTGATGGCCTCTTCTCTGCATGGAACCCCAGGCAGACATCCCTTCTTCCACATCAACCTGGGAAGAGCTCTTTTGGAGATTTGTCTGTAAGACAGCCCCAGGGGTCATTGGACCAACAACCAGATGGCTATGGCCAAAGATATAAACAGAGTCACCTCACACACTAATGGGCTTACTTTGAGAACAGAGCAGCACTATGACCTCAGAGAATCTATGTGCACAAGGTCAATTTCCATTTGCACATGTAGCCATGTGTTAAGATGTCTCTGCAAGTGTAAATAAATAAGCGTAGTAAATGCACGTGTGTTTACGAACACGTGGACAAGACTATGCACACATGCCCCCACCTCCAGTGTCACATACCAAATGCTATGTGGAGAAGGTTTTGGTAATTGTAGCAGCCCAGGGTCCAATGGACTATGTGCTCCTCGTCAGCTTGTACGTAGGAAGTCTGCTGTAGGTCCATATTTCAGTGCCCAGTTTTGGATCTCTTCTTGGTTTCCCCCAAATGGGCGCCTGACAGCTGACCAAGATGATGGCCAGTTTTACCTGGTAGGAGGGAGAGAAATACCATGAGAGCCAACTAAGGGCTCAGAGCTCTGTGCAGTGGGGCAAAGTCAGAGAGCCACAGGTGGTCTAGGCTGGAAGTTGTTTCCTCTATCCCCTCCCAGAGCATGAATCTCTTCCATGGATTCCCTTCCAAAGTCCTGCCCAGAATAGAGAGTAAGTGGGGACTCACTTCTTCCTAGGCAGTTAACTTCTGTGGTTTGCAATGTGCAGTGTTGACCCACCACCATGTATATGTACCTCCAACTCTCATGCCAGGAGTGAGGATAAGTACTGCCCTTTGGTCCTGTTGTATCACCATTCACATCACTTCAGGGTCTGCTTTTCTTTGTGTTTGGTGGTTCCCACTTCTCTTCTCATTACCTTTGCCTCAATTACTGCCTATGCCTGATTCTCTTTGACTCCTCTATTGAAGAGTCCTCTGAAAGGGAAACGGCTCATTCCTCTAATAGTACCTTTTCCTTGGGGGTGTTACCTATTTCCCTCTCTCTGACCTACAGGCAGAGTAAAGAGGTCTGTTTCCTTGCACTCATGGAGTCATGCAAATGTAGCTTTAAGAGAGGTAATTTCAAATGTTCCTGTGATGTGTGCTCTCCCCTTCTTGGCACAGCTAGGTTGGCCTGTCCTTGTCAAATCACTGAAACCAGTGTGGTAGAGACCTCCATCTCCAAATTATATCAGCTTGAAAGATGCCATTCCTGGAAGCAACCTCTTTCTGTTCCTTCTTATAGAACAGTTGCTGGGGTGCCTGGGTGGCTCAGTCAGTTATTTGTCCGGCTCTTGATTTCAGCTCAGGTCATGATCTCAGGGTTGTGAGATAGAGCCCTGCATCAGGCTCTGCACTCAGTGGGGAGTCTGCTTGAGATTCTCTCTCTCCCTCTGCCCCTCCCTGTCACTCCCTCTCTCTAAAATAAATAAATACATCTTAAAAAAAAAACCTGGGGCGCCTGGGTGGCACAGCGGTTAAGCGTCTGCCTTCAGCTCAGGGCGTGATCCCGGTGTTACGGGATCGAGCCCCACATCAGGCTCCTCCGCTATGAGCCTGCTTCTTCCTCTCCCCTCCCCCTGCTTGTGTTCCCTCTCTCACTGGCTGTCTCTATCTCTGTCAAATAAATAAATAAAAATCTTTAAAAAAAATAAAAATTAAAAAATTAAAAAAAAATGTTTCTTGTACAGGGATAGATGAAGAACACTGACTGCCCCAGGCAGAGACCTCCATGTGGAAAGAGATATACCTGCAGCATTACGTCTTCTCCTGAAGAGTGGACTTCACAATCCATGATGGCATTTCTTTCCTTCTGGGATCTCTATACCCTTTAGCCCCCATTAACTCTGAAGATGACGGTCAAGATATTTAAGAGGCTAGAGGAAGGTGTGATAAGGGGGTTTGTTCCTAATTCTGAAAACGAATTCTTTAAATCCAGTGTCTTACTGTTTTGTGAATAAGGATTTGGAGAAGCAGTAATCTGGCACTTTGTTCTGTACTTCATTTTTTTTATTTTAATGTTTTTTTATTATATTATGTTAGTCACCATACAGTACATCCCTGGTTTCTGATGTAAAGTTCGATGATTCATTAGTTGTTCTGTACTTCAGAATGGCGTGTTCCCATTAATTTTATATATATATATATATATATATACAGAAGAAGATTTATTATGAAGAACTGGCTTACGTGGTTATGGAGGCTGACAAATCCCAGGGTCTGCAGGCAAATCAGCAAGCTGGTGACCCAGGAGAGCTGAGGGTCTCCTTCCAGGCTGAGTCTAAAGACCCAAGAACCAAGAGAGCTGATGTGTTAGTTCCAGTCCAAAAGTTAGCATGAATCTTTATAGATGTAAAAATAAGCTTCAAGTGTACTCTTTGTGATGGAATGATTTGATGGTACAGCATAACCAGTTTCGTAGCTGCTGTTTTATAGTACCAGGGTGAAATTTTGTTCAGAGGGAGACAGGAATACATAAGTGCATTTTTCCCCTTCACGGTACCAAAGATATTGCATTGATTTTTTAATAAGATTAGCAAAAGTAACACAGTTATTTCATTTTATATCTCTTTAACTGCTAGCAAAGATCTCATTTTTCTCATCACTTGAGGATCTACAAGCTGTATTTTATCTGCACAGTTATGTTTGCATAAATCCTGTGTATATTTGGATAGTAACCTTTTATCAGCTCCCCCTCCCATTCTGTTCCTTTCAATATTTTATGCATCCCCTTATATTTTATATTCATAGTATCACAGAATGTTGGTTCCTAGTGGTGTGCTCAGCGAGTATTTATGAAGACATGTTGAGTTTGAACTGGCAGGGGCTTCGACTCCTTCTAGTCCAGGACCCTAAACATTCATACATAGAAAATGAGGCTCATGGGGCACCTGGGTGGTTCAGTTGGTTAAGTGTTTTATTCTTGATTTTGGCTCAGATCATGATCTCAGTGTCCTGAAATCGAGCCCCGTGTTGGGCTCTGCGCTCAGCGTGGAATCTGCTTGAGATTCTCTCTCCTTCTCCCTCTGCTCCTCCTGTGTGCTCTCTCTCTCTCCCACTCTCTAAAAATAAATAAATAAATCTTGAAAAAATGTGTCTCAGAGTAGTTCAGTGATTTAGCCAAGGTAACAGCTTGCAAATAAAGAACATTGAGCTAAATCTCAATATCCAGTAAAGTTCTAGTAACCACTTCATATTGCCTCAAACCCTAGAGCAGGGTTTCTTAACCTTGGCATTAATTTTTGGGCCAAATCAGCTAGGTAATTCTCAGTTGTAGGGGACAGTCCTATGCATTGCAGAATGTTTGGCGGCATCCTTTGCCTCTATCCTCTAGAAATCCAGTAACAAATGCCCCCAACCTGATTTGTAACAACCAAAAATATCTCTAGACATTGCCAAGTGTCCTCTGAGGGGTAAAATTACCCCCAGTTGAGAATCACTGCTCTGGCAGGAGCTAAACACTTCCTGGGCTTTGGGGGGAGTGGTGAGTTTCCTCTGCAGAAGTTTAGAGCTGGAGCCTGGCATTTCTCTCTGGCAGCTGGAGTTTATGGACAAACCTAGAAAGTTGCCCCATTCTAATTCTACAAACCTAGGAGTATGGATACTGAGAACCCCTATCCCATTATGATGGCTCTGAGTTATCCCTTATTCCACAAGGCTTACAAAAGGGCTGAGCTGGCAGGCAGGGAATGGGCAGGGAGGAGGTGGGGTCAGCACATTTATTGTAGGCAAGGCTTCTCTGGCTGAGATAAAGGCATCATTCAGACCTCAGAAGAATGACACAGATAGAATACCAAGCAGGACTTCCCAAGAGGAGCGTGAAGCCAGCCCTTGTGGGATCAGTACCACGGACAGCTCTAACGACAAGCTTGTTTTCAGATACCAGCTTGAAAGGGACAAAAGGAGTCCCTTCAAGCAGAGGTAGTTTGGATCTGATTTATCTGCTCTTTAATGATAATCATCAGTATATATGTTACTAAGATAATGTTCACAACTATACTATGAGATTGCTACTATAATCCTAATGTTACAGACATTGGAAGCAGGCTTAGAGGTTCCCTTGCCCAGTGCTACACAGCTAGAAAATTGCAGCCTTCACAGTTGGGAGTGAGGATACTGGCTTCAAAGTCTGCTCTTTCCCTAGTGCCTCTTCCAGGCAAAGGAAAAAAGGGGGAAAGGAAAATTAAAGTGATGTGCTGAAAACTGTAGAGTTATACTAGCACCAGTTCCAACTTCCTCTGCCTTGGATCCCTCAGTAAAGCAGAGGAATCTGTTGAGTGGAACCCTCCCTTGGCCCCTCTCACGTTGAGCGTAAGCACTTCCTCATGAATGCATTTACGCCAGCCCTTCATGTCTTTATCTCTATTTTAGATAACAAATGTTTCAATTACTCATCCAGTTTTTTTATTAAACCATTACTGTGAGCATGATATGTAACATTCCATTTGATGTAATATCTCTTTGCCCATTATTGGGCATTATTGGCTGTAGAATGTGTTTCTTGATCTGAAGAAATGTAACTTAGCAGTCCAAATTGGTGCAGTATTTTCTGTTCCAGTCCCTTTTTAGTATTCTGAGCATTTTCATCTAGTACTGGGTATGCGAAGCCAGTTCTAATGTCTACTCTTGTCCGGAACCTTTTGTAGCCTCCAGGGCTACCAGCATCAATCTGACTTGCCAGCCATCAATGGAGGATTCATCCTGAGAAATCTGCCCTATAGGTGTCTGTAGTTGGTCTCTTTCGCTGATAGACAGTACTTTTGTCATTTTGTGCATTGTAGGGTGCAAGAGAAATATGTCAACAATCAGCCCATCTCTGCATTGTTACAGCTCCCTCATGATGGCCACCTCAACTGAGTGCACCAGAGTAGAACTTGCCAGTTCCATTCACCTTACAGTCCTGGAAGGGGGTTCTTCTGATGGATAGTGACATATCTTACTCTTTTTTTTTTTTTGGACATATCTTATTTTAATGCACTTCTTAAATTCCCAGTGATTTCCCTAGTTCTTTGCCCCATACTGGCAATCTTTTAGTTGTCTAGTTTTCCACTGCCCATCTGCCTGACCACATGGACAGACCATTAGCCACCATCCTGGGGTTGGTAAAAACCCAAACACAGGGGAAACAATATGCAATTCTGTCTGCTGAGCTGATATGTTTTTACTTTCTTCAGTCAGAGTGGTGGTCTTCCAAACATGATGCTGTTTGTTCAACTTGGAACTGACATCTATGAACCAATCAACTCTTTGTTGGTCAGTAGAGACATATTCATAGGGCATTGCCCACGTGGTCATGGGATCCAGCAGCTCCTCAGGTGCTTCCTTTAGGGGAAAAGAGGTTACCTGCTTGTGGATATGATGAATACTTCCTTGCGTCCCCTTGTAGTACGTTCCTGCATAAACCCTTTCCATTTTATTATGGAGCTCTTCTGGGACCTGCCCTCCCCCATTAAAGTGTTTCTCCAACATCACCCAAGACATTGATGGATATTTCAGGTTTTGATTATTTTATGTCCTTCATAAGGAAGTTTCGATTAAGCAAGCAAGTAATTGTCTCTCAAATGACATACATTGTACCACAGTGTCTGGAAATTTTCTGGTCCAAAATCTCAGTAGTTGGTGCTGGGTGGTGCTCATAGGCTTTTGCCATCAGCCTCAGTCTGGGGTCCATACAAGTCTACTATATGGAAGATTTTTGGTACCAACACTCCATTTTCTAACATGTCACTATAAAGTGATAAACTCTTTTCATCCACCAGGTATCCTTTATTGTTTCAAATTAACAACCTGTAACCTACTTAGGTGATCTCATAGGTTTCCATTTAGCATGTTTAGTCAACAGTGGCTGAAAGACAAATTTGCCTGCCTTCTGGTTTATAATACTAGGCAGGGGAAGCATTCCCCAGTCAGACATAATATTCATTCCCATAATATACTCAGGTAAAGAGATAGAATCACATCCCATCAAGTCTCTGTTTAAACATTCCAATTCTCTTTTTTCTGGGTTATGTCAGTGAAGAAGCTTTATTCTTGATACAAAAGACTTTATGGGCAACATTCCTTCAAATATTCATCATAACCACACTGTGATACGAAGATGAGATTCAAAGATTTTTAAAGTGGTTTATATTTTATTTTTTTAAATTAACATGTAGGGGCGCCTGGGTGGCACAGCGGTTAAGCGTCTGCCTTCGGCTCAGGGCGTGATCCCGGCGTTATGGGATCGAGCCCCCACATCAGGCTCCTCT
>NC_048224.1:40430625-40439188 GCF_002007445.2 Ailuropoda melanoleuca | reverse complement strand
TCTCTGTCAAATAAATAAATAAAATCTTTAAAAAAAATAATAAATTAACATGTAATGTATTATTGGTTTCATAGGTACAAGTCTGTGATTCATCAGTCTTATATAATACCCAGTGCTCATTACATCTCATGCCCTCCTTAATGTCCATCACTCAGTTACCCCATACCTCTACGCCACTCCACTCCAGCAACCCTCAGTTTGTTTCCTATGATTAAGAGTCTCTTATGGTGGGGCACCTGGATGGCACAGCGGTTAAGCATCTGCCTTCGGCTCAGGGCGTGATCTCGGCGTTATGGGATCGAGCCCCACATCAGGCTCCTCTGCTATGAGCCTGCTTTTTCCTCTCCCACTCCCCCTGCTTGTGTTCCCTCTCTCGCTGGCTGTCTCTATCTCTGTCAAATAAATAAATAAAATCTTTTTTAAAAAAGAGTCTCTTATGGTTTCTCTCACTGGTTTTGTTTTGTTTCATTTTTTCCTCTCTTTCCCTATGATCCTCTGCCTTGTTTCTTAAATTCCACATATCAATGAGATCATATGATATTTGTCTTTCTCTGATTGACTTATTTCACTTAGCATAATACCCTTAGTTCCATCCACATCGTAGCAAATGGCAAGATTTCATTTTTTGATGGCTGAGTAATATCNTATATATATATATATATATATATATACATCTCATCCCATCTTCTTTAGCCATTCCTCTGTTGATGGACATCTAAGCTCTTTCCATAGTTTGGCTATTGTGGACATTGCTGCTATAAACATTGGGGTGCACGTGCCCCTTCGGATCGCTACATTTGTATCTTTGGCGTAAATACCCAGTAGTGCAATTGCTAGGTCACAGGGCAGCTCTATTTTTAACTTTTTGAAGAGCCTCCATACTGTTTTCCAGAGAGACTGCACCAGCCTGCATCCCCACCAACAGTGTAAGAGGGTTCCCCTTTCTCTATATCCTCGCCAACATTGGTCGTTTCCTGACTTGTTAATTTTAGCCATTCTGACAGGTGTGAGGTTGTATCTCATTGTGGTTTTGATTTGTATTTCCCTGATGCCGAGTGATGTTGAGCATTTTTTCATGTGTCTGTTGGCCATTTGTATGTCTTCTTTGGAGAAATGTCTGCTCATGTCTTCTGCCCATTTCTTGGTTGGATTATTTGTTCTTTGGGTATTGAGTTTGATAAATTCTTTATAGATTTTGGATACTAGTCCTTTATCTGACATGTCATTTGCAAATTTCTCCTCCCATTATGTCACTTGTCTTTTGGTTTTATCGACTGTTTCCTTTGCTGTGCAACAGCTTTTTATCTTGATGAAGTCCCAAAAGTTCATTTTTGCCTTTGGAGACATATCTAGCCAGAAGTTGCTGCGGCTGAGGTCACAGAAGTTGCTGCCTGTGTTCTCCTCAAGGATTTTGATGGATTCCTGCCTCATATTTTGAGTCTATTTTTATGTATGGTGTAAGAAAATGGTCCAGTTTCATTCTTCTGCATGTGGCTGTCCAATTTTCCCAACACCAGAGATTCAAAGTTTATAACTTTTCCTATAGAATACATGCATTTTCCTAAACACATATATTAAAACCCATAAAATATTAATAAAATACATTATTAATACATTGATTAAATAATACATTATTAATAACACAATATGTGCTATACATATATTGATTTTTCTCCAGATACTTTATGTAGAAAACCCAAACCCCCTTTTTAAAAAGTCCATTTCCATCTAAACTTTCACCTTAATCCCATCAGCCATTGCATCCCCGTATCTTCCCAATCTAACCTAAACTCTCTGTTAGGACTTCACTAGCAGATTTAGAGTCATAGAGCATTGGGTCCCTATGCCAAGAAGTCCCAGAAGTTCCTTCTCCACTTCTTGGCCATTTTATCCCCACATGTACATATGGCTTTTGATCTTAAGTCATCACCTGGGCCAAGGGACCTTGCCTCTTTGTTGGTCTTTATCTTAATTAGTTTGTGGGACCATTGCCCCACGTTATTTGATATCAGGCATGTCATTGTCATCTTTGCCTTCTGGCTTTTAAAATTCTTCCAAGCCAGGGAGAATAAAGGAGATTTATTTAGGGCCCTTTCCTGTTGGGGGACCAGTAGAGTTCCCATTGGTCCATTCAACCTTCCAATATGCTGCATTAGGACTTTTGTTTTGACCCCATCAATGACCCATTTATTCACCCCAATAAAAAATCTTTTATTGAGGTTGAAATTCACACAGCATACAATTAAAGTGTACAGTTCAGTGGCATTTTGCTTATTCACAATATTGTGAAACTACCAGCTCTCTCTAGTTTTGAAATTTCATCATCCCATAAATCATATCATCACCCCAGGTACCCATTAGTTAATAATTCTTCATCCCTCTATTCTCCCTTCCCCTAGTAAACTTTAAACTACTCTCTATCTCTGGGTTTACTGATTCTGAATACATCATATAAAAGGAATCATACAATATATGAACTTTTGTGTCTGGCCTCTTCCACGCAGCATAATGTTTTTGAGATTCATTCAAGTTGTAGCATGTATCAGTACTTCTTCTTTATGGCTGAATAATATTCCACTCAGTGCATATAACCATAATTTGTTTATCCATTCACCCATAGATGGACATTTGGGTTGTTTCCACGTTTTGGCAATTATGAATAATGTTGCCATAAATGCATATATACAAGTTTCTCTGTGGATATATGTTCTCTTTTCTTCTTGGTATATATGTAGGAATGGATTATATGGTAATTCTATGTTTAAAATTTTGAGGAGCAGCCAAACTGTTTCAACAGTGGCTGCACCACTTTACATGCCCACCAGAAATGTTATCCATTTCTTTTCTTTTCTTTTTTAAGATTTTATTCATTTATTTGGGAGTGAGACAGAGAGAAAGAGCACAAGATGGGGTAGGGTCAGAAGAAGCAGACTCCCCACTGAGCAGGGAGCCAGATGTGGGACTCAATCCCAGGACTCTGGGATCATGACCCGAGCTAAAGACAGCAGCTTAACTGACTGAGCCACCCAGGCACCCCTGTTATCCATTTCTTAATGACTCTTCAAAGATTTCCATCCTGCTGGGATGATTCCCTTAGCTCTCTCTTTTGTCTTCCCCATTTTCTTGTCAATCATTCTAATTTCCTTAGCCATCTGTCATTTCAGCATAGCTTTTCCCTTTGGTAGCAGCCCCGATGTTAGTAGTTGTAGCTTGAATCAGTCAAAGTCCATGCTTGGCCCAGCATCAGAATCTGCCCCAAACTCTTCTTTATTTTCATTTTAGCTATAGCAATAGCCAAGGGATTGTATGTTTAGCTTGTATCTTATTTTGCATTTCCTTATGTATCCAATGAGCTAACTGCACAGGCATTGGATCTATTGTTTCTAAATTACACTGGTAATTTTTACCTCCAGTAACTGACAACAGTGCAACTGTAATTCCATACCATAGGTGACTCACTGGCCATTCAGAAAGAAAAGGTTCATCAAATTCTGCCCCCTCATCCTTTACCCAAATCATGCTTTTGCCATGTGTCACCGAGCCCACCAGGGTTTTTTTTAGTGAATCCCACTCCACATACCTCCTAAATTTGGGGGTCCCCAAGACTACTTTCAGGTTTCATAATGAATTAGGCCTCACAGAACTCAGAAAAGGTGTTATACTCACAGTTATGGTTTATTTCAGTGAAAGGATACAGTCTAAAATCAGCAAAGGGAAGAGGTGCATAGGGCACGGTCCAGGAGAGTTCCAGATATGAGGTTCCAGCTTGGGATTGTGTGGATGGTGTATCCTTCTCCCAGCAACAACATATGGCAATATGCATGGAATATTGCCAACTAGGGAAGCTCACGCAAGCCTTGGCATCCAGGGATTTTATGGGAGATCAGTCACATAATCATGGCTGATCACCAGTAAGGCTGATTTCTGTCTCCAGCTCCTCTAAGAGTCAAGCTGATACCACATAGCCCAAGGCCCCTAACATAAATCACATTGTTAGTATGGACTATCTGGCATGGCCCAAGGCCCCAGGTAAACATATTAAACAGGACATTCCAAGGGCTTAGAGGTTATATACTAGGAATTGGGGGCATGAGCCAAACCTTCCTTTGCACAAGGTTAATTCTTTACTGCACATGGTGCAGTCATACCTCACCACCAATTCTGTCTATACCACCGTCACCAGTCAATTCTAATCCAACTGAACACTGTCCCATGGAGGTCAACTTCAGGACAACCCTTCTTGGCTTGCGTCTTCTCTCCCAAATATGTCAGGCATTGAATGCTGAAGTCTGCCAATGTCAGCCTCACCAAAGAAGGAAAGCATCTCTTCTAAGCTCAGTTTTCATTTCGGGAAGAAGTTAGTGGAGATGGCTTTATGACAAGACAAAAAAAAAAAATAGAGGGAAAAGACCCCAGTGTTCCTCAGCCATAATCAAGAGGCATTTCAAGAGTCAGTAATCATGGAAGGTCAAAAAAAAAAAAAAAGCATTCTCAGTATACATAAGGCTCAAGGGACCAAGGCATGTCCCCAACCTCAAAGAATGTGAGTTTACTAAAGTCCAGTTCAGACACATTTCATGAATATCTGAATTTCCTCTTTAGGGAAAAAAAAATGTTAGCAAAGAATTTAGGAATTTCAGGGGCCAAGAGGATCAAGAAATAGTCAAGTTCAAACAGCACCATCAAGAATGATTGGGAGACTCTGGGAGACTGTGCCTGGGAAATTGCCATAAGGTAAATGAGGTCTGAGTGACTAGGGACTTCAATAAGCAAGCAATGTCCCACACCAGTAAGTATGTGGCCTGCTAAGATCTAGGAAAACCATGCTTTTAAAGACCAGCAACTTGGTTACATTAATCTCCCATTGGGCACAGAGTCCCAGCTCTAGCCCCAGGCCTCAGATGGCCTGGTTCCTGGTATCTCTGAGTCTCATCCCCAGAGCAAGGCCGATCAGGACCTGCAGCCTCCCAGATGCTGGGTGCTGACTGGGGAGCTGAGAAGGCGGCCAGCATCAGTGGGAGCACGCCAAGCTTCAGGCTACAAGAAGGAGCCAGAAAAAGAATGTAGCCCCAAGAGCTGAGACAGAGGACACATGCCTCAGTGATGGAGAGCACATTGGAAGGCAGAAAGGACTGTGGGACACCCAGATTAGAAGAAAGAGCCACTCTGCCCAGGCCAGTGAGATCCTTGTGAGCGAGATTCTGCCTGTCCTGCCGCAGAGCACAAAGGTTCCTTCCAAATGAACATGAATAAAAAGAGAATGAGCTATTCTCAGTGGCTTCAGTCCCAGTAAAAAAGGCAAGGGGAAAGAGGCCTACTGCAAAAACCCATGGCAGTATGAGCTCCTGCGTGAAGCCCAGGCCCAGAGGAAGGCGAAATGGACATTATAGACTCTGGGGAACCCTGGGTCTCAGCAGTGCGCGCTGGCCTCGGGACTGACCCTAGGGAGGAAAGCCAGATGGAAGTAGAGCTTTCCAATTTGCAAGGAAAGGCAGAACAAGGAGGAACTCCGGGTTCAGGAAAAGCTTTTAGACTAGAACTCCTGTTCTCTCCAAGGCTCCCTCCTACCCAGATCAAAGGAGAGGGACAAGTGTCCCATCACGCAGCCATCAAGCAGCCTCTGAGGGCCAGAGCTGTCCTAGTGGAGCAGGGGCAACGGAAACCATGAGAGAGGCCACCACTCAGATTCAATGCTCAGTCTATCTGTCAGATCTAGTCTATTCCACAACCCTCGGCGAGCTTCTGCCCCAAGCCAAGGTGCACAAGCTTGGACCAGGGAAACCAGGCTCCTCGGGCCCCTTTCCCAAGTGGGCCAGGCTTGGCTTTGGGTAATGGTTTTTTCCATCCAGTTAGGTAGAAATTCATCCTCGTTTCCTGTGCATAGGAGAATCTCCAAAGGCAGCATTTGCTCGCACTTCGTCAAAATCTCCTAGCCCTGATATTGGCATCCTTTGAAGAGGATGGTCTCTTTCCCATGAGCAAAAGTTTTTGCTGTTTCTTAATTTATGTATTTCTTCTAACAGCTGAGTGCTGTCTTCTGTCTCTGCTCTGTTCAGGGTCTAAGTTTAGGGTCGCCCAGACTGTGGGCTCCGAGAACAAAAGAGGCAAACTCCGGCTCTTCCTGAGGGCCTGCTATGGCTTCTCAGATGCGACTGGGGGTGCAGAGAGAAAGCAGCACAGGTGGTGCCCCTCTGCATGCATCTAGGGTACTTCATTGCACCTGCTCTGAGGCATAGTTCGTTTAACATTTCACTTTTTTTCTTATATAAGAACAAGTAAAAATACTATATAACCTTCAGAAGCTTCTGTGAGAGTGTAAAACTCCATCCAAAGACACAGATAAACCAGACTTTGTCCTGCTCCCTCACCACCCTTCATTTGGTACAGCTGTGAAGGGGTGTGTGTGCCCAGAGTACCAAGGGCAGACACAACCGGACATCCCTCTTCAGCTTTCAAGATGGGTAAGGAGCAAGTAGATTTCCATCTCACACAATTTGGAGGAGTTGGGGGTGACTGGGCCTGCTTTCTCAATGGTAGGAGACAACAGGATCCCCGGATGAGGAACAGTGGGCAGCTGCCCCCATGAGCCCTGACCGTTCTGCTGGAGGCCTGCCACCTGCAGTATGTGCCCTCCCTCCTCTTCTGGTTCTCTTAGTCCAGAAAGGACCAGAAACACCAGCTCTGTGGTGTGAGGTGGGGAGCAGACAGAGAGGCCTCTGTAGTGGCTCCTCCCCACCTGGCCAACAGACAGATGTCTCCTACTCAGGGGCCCCTTTAAGGTTCCAGAATACCCTGTCCTCTCCCCGCCCTAGAGAGGGCTCTGATACCCCGGGTGGGGGCCACGGGGTGTGACTATGTGGGGAGCGACCTGGGCCGGCTGGCATGAACGTCCCAGGCCTGGGGTGGGAGGGTAAGGCAAGACCCTTTACTCCTCTTCCTCTCCCTGACAAGAGGGAAAGAGTGGGGAGAGCAGGAAAAGGTCTTCTGAGCGGAAACTGAGAGGAGCACGTGACATTTACAGCTTTACAAAGAATCTCAGCGTACCCACAAGGAGTGCAAGTTACTTCCCAGCACAGCTGTGGGACTTACTTCCAAGCTGGGAACACGCACTATGCTTCCGCATGCTCCCCTCTCCTGCCAACCCCGCCCCCAGAAGGAACAGTGTCTGCTGCCACAGGGAGGAGGAGCTGGGTGCACTGAGCAGGGTGGGGGTGGGGAGGAAGGCCGAGGTGGGTTCCAGGCTGACCCACCCAGGTCCTAGCATCAGGCCAGGTGCTGTGTAGCTGTGTAGGTTTCTGCCAGGTCTGTGCTTTAACTCTGAACTTGACAATGAGCAACTAGGTCTCCCGCTGAGTGCGTACCTTGGGGAAAGCCCCCCCCCCCCCAAGCAGGCTTTTCACATTGGCTGGCTTGAGGGCATGACTGCTGACGGAGGCATCAGTTAGCACTCACTGGTGGGAATGTTCCCTTTGCGGCCACACAGAGTGCCTTGGGAAACTGAGGCAGAGAGGAAATGGTTTGGGTGGCAAAGTCACCTGCTGGTGAATGAAAAGGATGCTGTGGAGTGCAGGGCTCCCTCTTGCAAAGTGCATGGGGCCCTGTGTTTGAGCATTAAGACCATGCCTACGGGGGTGTTTTCAGGCTGG
The DNA here is from genome assembly GCF_002007445.2 of Ailuropoda melanoleuca. NCBI lineage: Eukaryota > Metazoa > Chordata > Mammalia > Carnivora > Ursidae > Ailuropoda > Ailuropoda melanoleuca. Next base: position 40,431,542 of record NC_048224.1, on the reverse strand, counting down.
TCTAGCCCTCTCTGGTGAGTGTCCTCGTCCTCCTTACACTGTTCTTGTTGACATCATGCAGAATCCTGTCCCTGGTGCGAACAGTTGTCCTCCAGGGTGGGGGAGTCCTCTGTGCTCCTCCTGTGCCCATCTGTGTGAGGTTTACAAACAGGAGAGGTCATGGGTATTTGTTATGCTTTTGGTTTAACTTTGAACTTGACAATGAGGTCTCCCCACTGAGCGCAGTACCTTGAGGAAGGGAAGCATCTTCCCATGGAGGCTCTCCGCATTAGCTAGTTTGATGGCATCGCAGGTCAGAAGGATCCACCAGCCATCCCTGGGGAAAATGTCCTGCATGCAGCCACACACAGCACCTTGGGAAAAATGAGGACAGTGAGGAAAAATTTTGGGTAGCATGCGGGGTAAGAGAGGAAGGAGGAGGGGGATGGAATGATCAGTCCATGAAGAGCATTGGCACGCCCAGGAATCACAATCTTGCACACGCATGCGTGCACACACTCCTCCATGGTGTATCTCCTTGAGAAGGACATGACACCATCTCTGAAGAGTTCCCATTTGGGGTTTGTTTTTAAGCCCAAGAAAAATGTGTGCCTACGAGTCCAGTTTAGGCATCGCCTTCTCTGGGGAAGGGGGGTCGGTGCCTGCCTGCCTTCTAACCCCACTTGGTGACAACGGGCAGGCTCTCATCGGTATGCAGAGTGCCCCCAGTGGGGCTGAGCTGCCCCTCTGTGATCTTTGTAATTCGCTTGGAATCAGATGCATTAGCCGTAGCTGTGTCCTGCTTCTTGCCTAACCAGTAGATGGTTTGGGGGGCTCATATTGGATCCCTACTCAGCCCCATGATGGATCAGTGCTTTTCAGCCCTCCTCCTACAGACACCTCATTCCTTAGATTTTCTTTCTAAGATTTTGGCTAGC
>NC_048224.1:40307346-40430525 GCF_002007445.2 Ailuropoda melanoleuca | reverse complement strand
GTGGGAGAGGAAGAAGCAGGCTCCCAGCAGAGGAGCCCGACGTGGGGCTCGATCCCGTAACGCCGGGATCATGCCCTGAGCCAAGGCAGACGCTTAACCGCTGTGCCACCCAGGCGCCCCCACATTTGTTTTAACAGTTCCACATGTTCACACCTGTATCAGCATGGCACGCCCCCTATGCCCGAATCACAACTTCATAACATGACATGTGGTGGCGAGCAGAGGTCGGCCTGTAGGGCCCTGGGCTGAGCGTGTGCTGCTGCTGTTTTGTAACGCTCCTTTCATTGGAACATTAATTTGCAGCATCCACCCCTCTCCGTAGGTGGGGTCTGGGGCAGCAATCCTGCCACAAGGACAAAACCAAGTTGCGGCCATAGAGGATGCATGTCCCACAAAAGTCAAGGTTGGTCCTTTACACCAACACTTTGCTGATCGGGCATAGAGGGCGTGCCTCTATGGTACAAAGGACAAATGTGAAAGAAGCAACCAGAAGCAAACAACAAAGGATTGTACCTTCCCTGAAGTCGACATGCAGCCCAGAACCGATTGGGTCTGCAAACTGCTCCAGGAAGACGGCTCAGAAACCAGCCACCAAGGGGCTTAAGGACCAAGAGCCCACGGACCGCCTCGTGTACTCCCCTGGCTTCCCCTCCCTTGGGTGTGGTCCCGCCCTGACTGGGTAGGAGGAGGGGCTGGGAGGCCCGGGGACCATATAAAAGCCCTGCCCTCTGCTGGCCTGGTCAGTGGCCTTTCCGGTCCTCAGGCGTCCAGACGTGTGACTCGGGCAGGAGACCTGGCTGACATGGAAGTGGCTACAAGCGGCAGGAGGCCTGGCCAGGAGCCCCTGGGGAGCCGAGGTCACTCCCACAGAAACTACAAAGGGATGCTCTCCAAGGCAAAGGTGTCCTTTGCAGAGAACGGTAGAGATCCACGTTCCCGTGAAAGCCAGAGAAAGGACGGCATCGTGGAGACCGGAGAGGGCGCGCAGAGCACAGGAGGTAGGGGTCCAGCTGCTCTTCTGGGGAGATGGGTCTGGCATGATGGTTGTGAGGGTCTGAGAGACACAAGAGATTGGGCTGGGCAAAAGAGCAGGCCCCCGTTAACCTCAAAAATAAAAGTCAGTCCTTTTCCCAGCAAAAATGGGTTTCTGGGGGAAATAGCGGGGCTTGTACTTCAGGACTGTAAGCCCTGGCAGAACCATAGGCCAGTCTGACACACGGAGGACAGGAATGTCCCCTGATGGAGAAGAAGGAGGAAGTTGGGTGGGCCTGTTTTGAAGGAAAGTTCAGGGAGAAAAATCGGGTTCAGGGTGACGAGGGTTTCTCGTGGGCTGAGCTGCTGGCCTAACCCATTTCTTGTAGGAGAGTCAATCAGTGCACATCTTTGCCTCCCGGGGTTTGTGTTTGGTGATTTTTCCTGACTGACCTCCAGTGCTGTGGTGTGAGAACATCCCCTGCTGGCTTCCCGACCCCATTTTATTCTATTTTGTTATAATTTTATTTCATCTCTTACTTTTATTTTTGAGAGAGAGAGAGAGAGAGGGAGAATGCACACAGGTGAGCGAGGCTCACATGTTGTGCAGGAGTGGGGGAGGGGCAGAGCGGGAGGGAGAGAATCTGAAGCAGTCTCCACACTCAGCAAGGGAGCCCTTCCCGACCCCATTGTAAATGAGTTTTCCCCTTACTGATTTTCACACCGGGAAGATTTGACCCTTCCACTGCTGAAAGTGGTGAGGGAAACCCAAGGCGAAGGTCGGATTCCTTGTGGTCATGGGCTCTGCCGGCTGAGCGATCCTTGGGGTCTGGACTGGAGGGTAGGGTTGCTGGGGCATGAGTGCCAGGCAGCCCAGGCACACAGACAGTGAGGGAAAAGGCTGGGCCCTGGAGAGCTTGCTGTTGGCAGCTGGAGGAATCCCTCCTTTGGGGGTGGGGCCATTAGGGACCAGGGTCAGACTCGGAGCCTTCTCTAGTCCACTGGACTCCAGACTGCAGAGATGGGTCACAGACCACTCACTCCTCTCCTTTCCACCCACAGTGATCACCAGGCAGAGCCAGGTGGCCAAGGGCTCCAGGCACAAGCGATGGAGAAGCCCTGATGGCTCCCGTGGCAATTGCCACAAAGAAAACGGACAGTGGGAGGAGAAGGGCGGAGGAGGGCCATCTCCAGCCCAAGGGAGAAGAGAGGACCAGCCTGACTGCGCTAGAGAAGGAGGTCCTGGCAGAAGAGGTACGTGTCTGGGCTGGGCCTCTGCAGGGGTGGGGGTGGAGCTTGTGTGTTTGTGTTGGGGGCAGGGAGAGTGGCGCGCAAACCAGGCACCCCGGGGGAGGAGACAGACAGTGCCGCTGGCGAGATGCTCCCCAAAGCACAGTGGGGCCCAGAGGAAGGCTTGCAAGANCCCGCCGCACGCAGCCGTCGGCGTCGCAGCGCGCCTGGCTCTCGTGGCAGCTGGCGCACGCGGGCGCGACCCTGCACTGGGCGGCCGCCCGGCTCCACGCCCTGCTCGCGGCGCAGCCCGGGCCTTAGGGGCGCTCGGCGCGCTCGCCTCCCCGCCGCTCCGCTCCGCTCCGCCCGGAGCCCGTCGGATCGGCGCGCCCCAGTCCGGGGCAGGCGTCCGAGGCCGCACGGTGCGCACCGCCGCGACCGGCTGGCGACCAGCTCCCGCCCAGCCTGGCCCAGACCCGCCCGTCCGCCAGACGGTTTTCGGCCGGACCACAGCTCCGCTGCCACCGGGTCCCCAGCTGGGGGACACGGGCCAGGTGTCCGGAAGACAGCCCGCGAAGATGAGCCTTGGGAGCAAAACCCTTCTGTGCCTCTGGTGGCCTCAGATCGCTGGAGTGACGGGATTTGTGCCTTCTCATCCCTCGGTGTTTCCCTTTTTTGGGTGAAAAATAAAATACACTTGTCCCTTTTGGGGGAAGGGGGGGCTGCTGGAGATTGGGTTTGTTCAGGACAAACGCTTAGAAGCTAACCTCTAACCGGGCTCATGTTATGACAGACGAGCAACTGGCTGTGTGAGGGGTTTCGCAGGGTGTCTGCTGCCGAAGTTGAAACCACGTGTGCCCTCCTCATGGCTTACCACGTTCACATATGTTGCAATAAATGTACTGCTGCTTCAGACCTCGGCTGCTGTGTTTGTGCATTCTCTTAGTCCCTTGAGTCTTTCATTCATCTTTGGTTTTCCTATTTCAGGGCTTCATTGTACGAACATTAAAGAGATGTTATTCATAATCCTAGAACGCACAGTGGTGTCGTGCACCCATCACTAAGACGTTCACAGGTGTATTACACACACGTGGAACCAGCACTCCCATCAGGACACGGGGTATTTCTAGCTTGCCACTGTGCAATCCTTACACCGCCCAACACCAACTGTTGTTTGAAGGAATTCCTTTGGACACACAGAGCTTTACAAGTCACATGCTTCATTTACCCGCATAGTCAGAGAGGGTCCTACCTGCGTGGCACACCACTCCTTGACTCTTCTCCGTCTCTTACTCTGAGTGAAAGGGAGTGACGTACGTGGGTGATGTGGGATGGCTACAGGGCAAGAGCTCTGGCGCTGAGGACTTGGAGAGTCTGGGTCCTTGACACAGAAAATAGGGAGGCATTTCCTGCAAGGGAAACCTGTCCCCTGAAGAGAAAGGAGAAGGGTGAGGCCCCTAGAAAGGATGGAGGAACAGAGGTCCATGAAGACCCCTGGTGGGCTCTCAGAGCAGATCAGGAAGGTCCCATGTTCTTCTGGGGGAAGGTGAGGGCTGGGAGGTGCCCTGAACTTTGCTCATGCAATTCCTTCCATCTGAAACGCTGTCTAGGTCCACCCTTGTTCATCTTTCAGCTATCGAGTGAAATGTCCTTTCTTCAGGGACAGTTTCAAAACTGCTGAGGGGAGATTATGAGCCCTCCTGGCACTCTGTGTATTTCCTAGAAACACCTCTCATAGTTATCATTTTACCTTTTCATTGTGTGCTTATTTGAAGAATAGTGGTCTCCTCCCCTGGATCCTTAGCTCCCTGAAGGTAGGAGCTGTGTTTAAGTTCTTTCTCACCATTGCAGCCACGATGCCTATCCTAGTTCCTGGAATACAACAGATGTGCAGTAAGTACTTACTGAGTACTGAAGTGTTGAATGAAGGAGAGAACACTGATACGTCGGATCACTCAGTTCTCTTTCCTGTCCTGGTACAGCCCTACACAGGATCGGTCTGTAGGACATTTCCTAGAGACTGTTGTGGGAAATTCTACAGAGTCAAGAACAAAATACAGACTAGTATAAGAGACAGAATTAGAAACTGGGGTACCTAAAACGGTATATTCGGCACGGTCAGCTGATAGCAAAGGAAAAAAGAGAGTTGATCCAAAGCAGAGAGAATTTTCAAGGGATTTCTTTGATAGTACAATTTTTTTACTCATTTGAAAATGTCTTAACATATATAAAAACTCACATGTAACTATATCTCCAACACACTGATCCTTATGTTCTTTACAGAATTAATTCAAGTATAAGATTTTCTCTTTTCCAGGGGCGCCTGGGTGGCACAGAGGTTAAGCGTCTGCCTTAGGCTCAGGGCATGATCCCGGCGTTATGGGTTCGAGCCCCACATTAGGCTCCTCCGCTATGAGCCTGCTTCTTCCTCTCCCACTCCCCCTGCTTGTGTTCCCTCTCTCGCTGGCTGTCTCTATCTCTGTCGAATAAATAAATAAAATCTTTTTTAAAAAAAGATTTTCTCTTTTCCTACTTATCCTGATGTAGGAAACTGACTGATTCTGCAATGTGCAGGAATGATGGAACTTTGTAAATTGATAAGTTTCTGGTAACCATCCCATTCTCACCAACGGACTTTCTTTTTTTTGGTAACCTTTCTTTCTTTCTTAAAAAATATATTTANGATAAGTTTCTGGTAACCATCCCATTCTCACCAACGGACTTTCTTTTTTTTGGTAACCTTTCTTTCTTTCTTTCTTTCTTAAAAAATATATATATTTATATTTATTTATTTGACAGAGATAGAGGCAGCCAGCGAGAGAGGGAACACAAGCAGGGGGAGTAGGAGAGGAAGAAGCAGTCTCCCAGCGGAGGAGCCTGATGAGGGCTGGATCCCATAACGCTGGCATCACGCCCTGAGCTGAAGGCAGACGCTTAATGACTGAGCCACTCAGGCGCCCCTGTAACATTTATTTCTTTAAGCAATGGCTACAGTCAATGTGGGGCTTCAACTCACAACTCCGAGATCAAGAGCCCCATGCCCTACCTTGTGAGCCAGCCTGGGTCCCCTGACCTACCAACTTTACTCCCTCATTTTCTCTTTGCAGTTCTCTCCTCCTTGCTCCCCTCCTTCGTCTTCAGTGCAGGAATATCCCCACAACCTGCTTCTCCTCTGCTTTCCCATCCAGTTGTTTCTCTCAATAACATGCTTCCCAAAGGGTATTATCCGAGGATGACTGGTCAATACTAGAATCAAGGTGGCTTGGAGAGCTGTTACAATTAGGGCAGCATTTTTGTTGATAGTTATAGTGGGATTTGTTTCAATTTGTGAAGGAATACTATGTTAAAGAAAAGCCTGGAGACACTGGCCTGCGTCTCTTCTTTCTGAGCTAGCTGTCAGCAGAGAGAGAGCAGAGAGTTATTTTCTTTCCCATAAACATTGGACCTTTAGGACAGTAATATCAGGGTCAATTAAGTCAGGACTATATTGAGGATCATGGGAAGCAACTGGTCACACCGAGAAGATGAGGATGGAAGAATGCTCAGTCTGGAACACAGGGAAGAGGTCTGTGTCCCCCAGAAGACCAAGAGAAATCTCAATCAAGCAATTAGCTTTCAATTTTCACTGAGTCCTCAGTTTTCTATTGCTGCATAAGAAATTATCACTAACTTTATTGGATTAAAACAACACAAATTTATTATCTCAGAATTCCCGTTGGTCAGAATTCCCACCGTGGCATGGCTAGAGTCCTGCTCAAGGTCACACAAAGCTGAAATCAAGGTGTTGGCTGGGTTATCTACTAATCTAGAGGCTCCACTACAGAAAGATACACTTCCGGCTCCCTCAGATTGGTAGCAGAAACCAGTTCCTTGCTGTTGAGGACTGAGGGCCTCGTCTTGCTAGTTGTAGACCAAAAACCACTCTTAGCTCCCAGAGACTGATTTCAGGTCCTTGCCATGTGGCCCCTCCACAGACCTGTGCATATCGTAATTTCTTTTTTATTTTTATTTTTTAGATTATTTATTTATTTGCAAGAGAGAGCGAGAGAGAGAGCATGAGCAGGAGCGGGGGGCAAAGGAAAAGGGCCAATGACAGGGCCCTGACATCATGACAAAAGACGCCTCCTTAACCGACTGAGCCATCCAGGCACCCCCATATTTGTAATTTCTGATTTCAGGAAGGGTCCAGTCTCTTCTAAGGGCTTACCTGATTAGGTAGGGTCCACCCAGAATAATCTCCACTTTCATGAACTCAAAATCAACTGATTTGGGATCTTATCGTGGGAATGATATCACAGGTTCCTGAAAGAGAGGGGATTTCATACTGCTGTAACATGGGGGGGGTGCGCAGAGATAATGGGGGCCATATTAGAATTCTGCTTATCACAATATTTACAACATCCTTTGCTAGGCTCTAGAATTAATGCCACACAACTAGGGAAAGCATTGTTGGGATAGTTTGAGAATAAATGAGAAGCGTACCACTGTGATTTGTGGAACAGCAAAAAAATTATTAGAAAAAAATTTCAATAATAGGATGGGGAGACTAGGCAGAAAATTGTCTTGAAATTAGGTGGGCTAGGGAGTCTTGAGCTCAGTGAAGATGCACTGAGAATTGTATTCAGACCAAAGACTGAGAGGGCAAAGGGAGCAGATGCCACCACTGCTGACTGAGGGATACCTAGTCCTTTATTCATCCAAGTGGAAGGTGCGAAACAGGGTGTGTTTGACTCTGGAAAAAGGAACAACATAGTTGGAATAACTTCACAAGCCTACTGCCCCATTGTAAATTCCAGCAGGGTGAACAAAGGCTGTGTCTGTGTGGGTCTCCACTCTTTCCCCATTACCTAGCACAGCCCAGCAACCTAGTCTGCACGATAGTAAAAGCTCAACATACAATTGTTGGATGAAAGGCGTCGATACACCAAATAGCTTTTTGAGAAATAATTTCTGCTTCAATTGCTTGATTGTTGGGCTCCATTTGATCTCTATTAGACGAGGGTTTTCACGGAGGAGTGATGTGTTCATTGAACCTGGGGCTTCCTTTTTTCTCATTGTTCTCAATACCATACATGTAAAGACATCATTTGAGCGATTAGTGCTCTTTCCCTATAAAACAATGGTGTCTGCGCGATCGGGCTCTTTCTCCTTCCTCCCTCAATCTCTCTTACTATCCTGGCTGTATGGAGTCTTCGCTGGGCATCATCCTTGCGGGTTTCCCGGCAGCTGGCTGCAGTGAAAGGCAACTCCAAATTCTGCCTTCGCGTGGCCGAGCCTCTGGCGTCGGGCACCGTAAGGCACCGTGAGGCACCGTGCAGTGAGGAACTGAGCACGCTTTCTGCCCGCTCGCAGCTCACCTCTCAGGACCCTCCACTGAGCCCCCGGGCCACCCGCCTGCTCGTCCGCGGGGAGCACGAACCCCCGCTGTACGGCGAAGGCTCGGTCAAAATGGCCGCGCCCGGCCGCGATACCCAGGGGCGCCGCCATCGCAGCCTCCGGACCGGCTGAGGCCGCGCTTCGAGCCGCAGCCATGTCGGCCTCCGCCTGCGAGCGGATCCTCACAGAGCGGGAGAGCGTGGGCCGGAGGAGGAGAGCGGGGACGACCGAAGGGGCCGGGCGTCCAGCGCAGATGGCTGTGTCCGAGCCGGGGGGCAGCGCTGCGGTGAGCGCGATGACGGGGCGGGGCGGCCTGCTGGTCCGAGGTGATCTAATTGGGGGTCTGTGTTTGGAGGGTGACTGTAGTCTCTGAGACCAGCGGTGTGGGAGTTGGAGGAGATGCTGGAGGGCCTTCTGGCGGGGGAGGGGTCGTCGGCGTTCTGGGGGATCTGTGGGGGCAGTGGTGGGGGCCCTGCGGGGTCCGCGGGGGCTACAGGTTATGGAAATCCGTGTCTGGGGAGATCTGCGGGGACAGCGAGGAGGGGAGTCTGTGGCACTCACGGAAAAGCCCGGAGTCTGGAAGGGTCTGGGCATCAGAAATAGGGGCTTTGTCAGAGACTGGGGAGGTGTGTGGCAATTTGTGATCTGTGGGAGCCTAGCGATTATTCTAACCACCTGTGGTAGTTAGAGACTGGATTGTCCCTGTGTGTGTGCAGAGGTGCGAGGGAGGTACCTCAGGAGTTTATCGCAATAGGTCAAGAGATGATGATGGTTTAGCATCGGGAAATGCGGGGAAATGAGAAATCAGATTCAGAATACATCTGGAGACGAGCCGCTGAGACTTACTGATGAGTTGATATGAAAGACGAGGGAAGAGAAGAATCAAGATTTACATCTAGACTTTTGGCTTGAGGCACTAAAGGGTGCTTGCCTTTTCGGAGAAAGGGTTGTGTTGGAGACAACCAGATTTGGTGGATATAAATGGGAGCCAGAGTGGATGACAGTGGTTCTCTTTTGGCCACATCAAGATGCCCATTACATGTCCAAGTAGAGAATGAGTAGTTGTTTAATGTACGAATCTAGAACTTAAGAGAGGTTTGGGCTAGAGAATCTATATGTGAAAGGCTTCAGCATAAAGATGGTGTTTAAAGCCATAGAATTGGATGAGATCACTTAGGGAGAGAAGGCAGATAGAGAAGAAAGGAGGGACCACGGACAGAGCTCTGGGTCACTGTGACATTTAGAGGTTTGGTAGAGGACAGAAAAAAGAAAAAGGGGAATGAAGAGCAGTAGCCACTGAGATATGATGAAAACTGGAAATGTTGTGTCAAAGAAGCATAAAGACGAAAGCTTTTCAAGACAATGTGAGTTGTGTTGTCACAATTGTGTCATATGCTCTTGTGAGTCCCAGACATATGACTGCAGAGAATTTGACTTTGGCAAGATGTAGCTCAATGGTTATTTTGATTGATTAGAGTTTTTGTAGTGGAGTGATGGGCATAAAATCCTGTTGGAATGAGTTGGAAGAATGGAGGTAATGAAGTAGAGAGAGCAAATATAGACCCACCAGGAGTTTTGCTGGCAAAGGGAGCAAATAAATTGACATTGGATGAGACATGAGATTAAGAGATCATTTTCATTAGATGAATTGATATTAAAGCAACTTTGTATGTCAATAGGAATGATTGAGTAGAAAGGGAAAAATAGGTGGTACAAAAGAGAAAGAGGTTAATTGCAGGGGGTGAATTCCTTGAGAAGACAGTTGAGGATGGGATCTAGAGCGTTAAGTGGAGAAAATGGCCTTAGATGAGAGAAGGGACACTTCTTCAATTTTAACAAAAAGGAGACAGATGATAGGGGTTTTGGAAATAGATTGTTGGAATTGGTGGTAACAAAGCAAGGTAGTTCTTGTCCATTTACACTTACTTTCTCTTTGAAAGTATAAGATGAATTTATCAGCTGAGAGTGGGAAAGGAGTAGATGCTGGAGATTTCAGAGAGAAAGAAGAGAATGTTTGGAATAACCATCTTGGAAAGAGGAATAGGAAACTCTCAGTATTGGATGCCCATTTGAGATATGTGTTATAAACCTGAAGTGAGTCTAGGCCACACAGTTGTTTAATTTTTCTCTCTTGGAATGTTCAGCTGCAAGGTTGCAGGCAGAGATTAAGAGGAGAGCTGGGTTTGATTAAGTTTGGGCCTTTGCTAGGTAAGTACAGTGGAGAAGAAAAGGGACAGGGAAGTTAAAGCTGTTTTCCGTGCAGTGTGTACGGTGTTAGAACAAAGAATCTAAACAAAGAAGAAAAGCAAGGTCATGTGGTGATGGAAGATTGTGGCGAAGTGGTTAGGATCAATGGTTATAAGGGCTGAATGCATTTGGAGAATTATTGGCACGGAAGTACTAGAGGAAGTAGGCTGGCAGCATAGGGAACGGTGGTCCGAGGGTAGAATGTGTTAAGTAGAGTGGTGCTGTCGTGGTATATGGCAAGGTCTAAGGAATGAGGGAGTGATAAGTAGGTGGCTGATTATGGGTGCGAGAAAAGATAGTTGGAGTCAGGAAAGAGAGAGGCCCGGCTGTGGAATGGCTCCTCTACATTGATGTAGCAAGAGTGCAGGAGCCGGACTGAAGAGAAACATGGTGTTCAAGTGTTCAGTGAATGAGGCAGAATGACTGTGTGCAGAAATTGACCTAAGTGGCCCCAAACAGCTATCCTTAGAAAAGTCTGCTTGCAAGGTTGACCTTTGGCTGATGTCTGAGAACTTAGACTTCAGGAGGCTTCCCATCATTCCCAGAAATGATCAAAGTGGCTCACTATGCCTAAACTATGTAAACAATGCGGTTTGTGCCAAGCTCCTGATTTCCTTCTGGGAATCTCGGATCTTTGTGTGTGCCAGGAAGAGGGTGCCTGTGAGTTCCACTGAGTCTCTAATGCTCTTCCTTGGAAAGCAACATTTCACTTGTGTTCTCACAACTTATTTCTGGAGGAATCAAGTATGTCCTGCGTGGACCCTTGGATCCTTGTGCCCGGTTTCTGTAGACTTTACCCCATACACCTTTTCCTTAGCTGATTCTGCTGTGTTCCTTAGCTGTACTAAACCATAGCTACGGGTACAACTATATGCTGAGTCCTTCAGTTCGTCTAGTGAATCACTGAACCAGGGGGTTAATGGTTTAAAGTCCCATGGTATGGGATTTTGAGGGGTGTGTGAAAAATCATTGAAAGTTATCATTTACCTCCTCTTCAGGCCGTGAGGTACATGAGTCATGGCTGGGCCGAAGCAAACAGCCTCTACCAGGGAGCATTGTAAGGGGCGGGATTCTCAGGAGACAGGCAGATTTCAGATAAAGGGAGCAGGTGAAGAGAATGGCCAAAAAGGTTGAAGGTATAGTGCAGTTTGCTGGCACTGATTAGGGTTTCTGTAAAGGCCGCTGTTGCTGTCAGTGATTGGGGATTGATAGGATACGGATTTGGGGTCGTATCAGAGATAGAGATTGATGTGTTCCATGGGTAGTTGAGGGACCCTTGGGATTATGTGATGGAGTGACTGGGGAGCGGCTGTGGAAATCTGTTGCTGTTAGTGATTGGGAAGTTGTTGGGGTCAGTCATTTTGGATTACATTAGTGATTGGGAGGCCAGTGGCAATCAATGATGGGGCTTATTAGAAATCAGTGACTGGAGGTCTGGTGACATATGCAGCTAATTGATTGGTGGTTTGTGGAGATAAGGGGCCATTTTTCAATGTGAAACAAGTATGTTTGAACGTGTACTCATCGGTGACAAAATTCTCCAATAGCTGTGTCATCCTCCTCTCACCTGCCTAATAAGAGGAGAATCTTCAACATGCTTTAATTTTTCCCCCATCCCCCACCCCTACCAGTTGTATTGCTGCTTATTTTTCTTATATCACACCTCTTGATTTTGAGGATACTTTTATAACAGGTGTACAAGAACGTTATCAAGTTATTTGGGGGTAACTAGACATTTGAGTGGTTTTATTATTCATAGCTCTTTCTTATATATTACATCTTTCCCAATCTTGAAATCTTTATTCTGGTGCACTTTTCCTTCTTTTCAAAATCACTCCTTTTCTTCTTCTCCTCCTCTTTCCCTGTCCCCTTTCTTCTATTTCTAAAGTACATAGGTAGTATACTTTCTGCATCCTTACATGCCCTAAAATACATTATTTTTGCTTCCAAACATGAATGACCTTCTGACTGGTTATAAAAATCAAAGGTCTCAATTCTTCTGCCTCAGAACTCTATTCCATAGTCTTTTGTTAGACTGATTCTGTTTCGTTTTGGTAATTTTCTTTCTCTCTGATAATTGTATGATTGTTTTTATCCTCTCGAATAAACAAATTTGCAAGTGGGACTGTTACTTTGGGCTGCTACAACAAAGTACTATTGACTGGGTAGCTTATAAACAACACATTTATTTTTGACAGTTCTGGAGTCTAGAAGTCCCAAGATCAGGGTGCCAACATGGTTGGGATCTGGTGAGACCTTCTGCCAGGTTGCAGATTCTTGTTTGTATCCTCACTTGGCAGAGAGAACAGAGAGGAAGCAAGTGGTCTTATGACTCTTATAAGGGTATTAATCCCATTCATGGAGACTCCACTCCCATGCATTCGTCCAATTCTCATAACTTCCCACAGGCCCTATCTTCTAATGGCATCACATTGGAGGGTAGAGTATCAACATATTAATTTTGGGGATACACAGACATTTAGTCCATAACAAGGACATTTCTTTTTTTTTTTAAAGATTTTATTTTTATTTATTCGACAGAGAGAGAGACAGCCAGCGAGAGAGGGAACACAAGCAGGGGCAGTGGGAGAGGAAGAAGCAGGCTCATAGCAAAAGAGCCTGATGTGGGGCTCGATCCCATAACACCGGGATCACGCCCTGAGCTGAAGGCAGAGGCCCAACCGCTGTGCCACCCAGGCGCCCCAACAAGGACATTTCTTAATATGATTTTTGTCTCTCAAAAATGCAGAATTGGGTAAAGAATTAGTATCCTATATAACATCATGATCGACATTGAATGGTTGAGGTAAGAACAAATCATTATTATCTTGTCCAAATCACCCATTAATGTGCATAATATTAGACTGAATAGAAATATTGCTATTACAGGGATTGGTAACATTCCAAGATGTGACTATGGCCTTTACCCAGAAGGAATGGGAGCAACTAGATCCTGCTCAGAGGAGTCTGTATAAGGATGTGATGCTGGAGAACTACAGCAACCTTGCCTTGATGGGTAAGGACAATTCTTTCATAATTTGAAATGTGTCCACTCTGATACCTTCTCTCTGAAGTTCTTGATAAGTTTGGCCTTGGTTATTATGAATCAAAGAGTTTGAATCCCTCTGGGTATGAGGCAGGATACTTGTGCCCCTGTCTCCAAAATGGAAGGTCTACTTAGACCAGGTACATGGGCAGCCACATTGTGAAATTTCAGAAGCCATATATTCTATTTGTCTTTCCTTCTTTCTTCTTTCCTTCTTTCTTCCTTCCTCTCTCCCTCCCTTCCTCTATCCCTCTCCCCCCACTTCCTTTCTCTCCCCCGCTCTTTCTTTCTTTCTTTCTTTCTTTCTTTCTTTCTTTCTTTCTTCTTTCTTTCTTTCTTCCTTCCTTCCTCCCTCCCTCCCTCCCTTCTTCTCTTTCTTTTCCTTCCTTCCTCTCTCTCTTTCTCTCTTTCTCCTTCAAAGCCATATATTCTTTATCCTCTCAAGGCTCTGAAGTCCAAATATTAGCACTTAATTTCTGGGATGTTTGTTTTCCTAACACTCAACTTCTGCCATTTCTCATGAGCAGGGTATCAAGCTCCCAAACCAGACATGATCTCCAAGTTGCAAAAAGGAGAAGAGCCATGGTTGGGAAAGGGCAAAAGACCCAAACAAGATGGTCCCAGGGAACTAGCAAGACCCAAGCAAATAGGAACCAATAGAAGTAAGTTTCTGTTTTTTGGTCGTAACTTTGGAATTCTTCAATGAATAATTTATTTTAAAAATCTTAAAGATCCCAGACCCTTTTTTCTTAACCAGGAGTAGCAGTTGAAAAATACCAGAATCTCCCAGAGGAGGAGGAGTTCAAACTACAAAGATTCTCTAACCTTAGAGATTCAAGTCTCTCTTCCGTCTGTGAAACTCTTCATGTGTGAACGTCTCATATGAGAAGGTTCACTGTAGTTGTAAGCCAGTGTTACTCATAGGAGTTTGCTTATACCACTTGTATCAGTTAGCTTAGGCTAAGTTACGCTCCATTAAGGAATGACCCCTAAATTTTAGTGGCTTCCAACAAGAAAGATTTGTTTCTTGCTCATGCTGTAGCCCAATGTAGGTCCGTTGAAAGAGCAGTCCCTATTTGGCAAATTCTGGTCTCATGGCAGAAGGAAAGAAGAATTAGTAGAACCACTCTTAACATTACTGATTGGAAGTGGTAGGTAACTCTTTCTGCTCACATTTTATTGGTTAATTGGTTAGAGCAGATCACCTCGCTACTCTTTAGTTCAACAGGATAGGAATGTATAATCCTTCCACAGGGAGGATTCAAGTGGCCATGCAGTGGATCGGGGAGTTACAATCTTTCCACAGGGAACAGTAATACAGTCTGTCACACCATTTGTATTGTGGTAGGAAAAAAGGTGAAAACCAGAGCTCTGAACCTCTGGCACCAGCCCTTCGGATGCCTAACTGACCCTTCCTTATTGTCTTTCCTCATCCGGGCTCTCCATCTCTCAGCTTCCAGAACGGGTAGTAACCCCTCTTAGTTGTTCTCAGAATCCCATTACTGCTTACCTTATTTAAAGCAGTGCTGTTTTTTATTATCTTCTTTTTCCCCAATATCCTGAGTGTTTTCCCATCATCCACTCAAACTCTGGGACTCCATGGTACCACATTTCTCTCCTTATGTGTTCAAACCTTCTTAGAGCCATCCTCTTTCCACATCTCTTGGCATGATGCTGCCCTGCCTTTAATTACTTTCCATTTCCCTTCTTTTCACTGTGAAATGCTCTAAACCTGTGGTCTATAGTGCATCGTTATTTCCATTTACTCATTAACCTATGCAGTCAAATCCCACAGGATTCATGCCTATATGTAAATTTCTGGCTTTAAAGTAACCACTGCTTACCTTCCAGTGCATATTTTAATAGTTTTGGTCAGCATGAAATTCTTGCATATCTACCTTGAATTACACCACTTGAATCTGGACTTCTCTTCTAACTGCTTCTTTACATTTACTTTGCCAGATTCTCTTCCTTCTCACTTTGCTGAAGAGTCCCTAAGGTTTTGTCTTCTACTATCTGTTCTTTCTTTCTTTCTTTTTCTTTTTTTCTGTTGTATTTACCTCAAAAGAATCAAGCTATTTATTCCACACCGGTGACTTTTAAGGTACATTTATCTTGTCCAGATATTTCTTCATGTTGCACTCATAATTTACCTGCTTACAGGAGAACTCAATCTCAATGTCAGAAATGGAAAGCTTTGTTTTTTCTGTCTTCCTTTCCAAATTAGAACTTCCTTTCACCTTCCCTATTTTTATCAGGGTCTACTTTGATTTTAGGCCTGTCTACTATGGAGTTCCTCTGAATCTCTGCTCTCTGCCTTCTCTTTCACTGTCCTCTCCTCAGTTCCTGGTTTGTTTGTTTGTTTTCTTCAGTTCTCACAGACATCACCCAAATCAGGTGTATGTGATCTCATGCCTAAATTGCTCCAATTCTTAGGCTGATTTGTTGGATCCATTTATTTATTTATTTTTTTACAATTCATCTTAGATGTTGCCACCAAACATTAAAATATTCCATTATTATTTATATCACTGTAGTCCCCCAAATAGCAGAATGTTTACAATATATTTTTAAGTGTCCTCCGAATTTTCCAAGAGTCCATGAATTTCCTGAAACCAGAGGAACTAGTCCTTCAAATGACAAATGAGGAGACCTCATGGAGTTTTGATTCATCCATCAGTGGCTTCAATTTTGGCTATGTTTATTTTTCTCTCTGATACTTGGTGTTACAACTAAAAAATAGTCCTGAGTCACTACAGTGACTTTCTTCTTGGTTCAGGCTCTTATATAGTACTTGGAGTTTCTTCAAGGAAAGACTGTTCTATTCCCTCCAATGATTTGCTGAGCCTAATGAACTGTATATTTTAGTTTCTGAACTTACAGTCATTTTAGCTTAAAATTCATGTTTTAGTGACTGTCTCAGATTCAGGACAAGCTTCCAGCCTTAATTACATGCTCTGTCAAACCCAACTGTCTCCTAGTTATTACCTTATTATTATGCCATCGCACTAGTTCAGGTTCTTTTCTTTTTTGCCTTCATGGTAAATTTCTCTCCTAGTGCTTTATATCTTTTCCTGGTGGGCAATTTCCATCATCATAAGGGGTTCCTATAATGTTACACGTCAAGAGGTGTAGTTTTGAGTTTTGATCCCTTTCTTCCCAGAAAGAGATTTGCCTCTACCCTCCAGCATCCTTAGGCATTGGAAGATGCTGCCTTTGTCATACTGTTGTTATATTCTTTCCCCCAAAATGCTTGTATAACTTAAAATTTCCAAAATGAAAAAGCAGCTGGCAACTCTACTTCTCCGTACTGTATCTGTACCTACAAAAATTGATCTTTTTCTGTATAGGAACTAATCTCTTAAGAGTCCTCGATGAAAGGAGTAGTACTTCCTGGCTTATATTCAAATAACATAACTCTTTTCTGTTTGATCCCAGTTTTCACTTTATCTATGTAATGTCTCTTTACAACCAAGGCAGCTGTTCAATTTCTGTCTCTTTCTTTCTTGGAGACTCATATGTGCTTCTCTCTTTGCATCTGTTTAGTTCCCACCCAAATGATTTTTCTGCTTTTCCATGCACATAACTGAAAAAAGTCCCCTCAAAGTGGTAGTCTCAACTCTTAAGTTTTTGGATTTTTACACATGTAGTATCCATACCTAGCTGAAAGAAGTCTTTGGGTTTCAATTCTAAATTCTTAGGAGAGAGAATATTATTGGTCTAGCTGGGGCCCTATGTTTACCACTGTCCAGTCAATTGTTTTCAGCCAGGGGTTGGATCATATGGTTCTAACATGGTTACCCCCATTTGTCAGTGTGGGTGGTGGTCTCAGAGAAGGAACACACACACTGGGAAGAGATCTTAAAATATGTCATTGTATAATGTGTGGAGGGAAGGATGTGAGCAATCGCTTAAAGCTGGGAATAAGCTTAAGATGTATAATTGGTAATTAGCAGAGTGACCTGGCAGAAACAAAGGTATGCTCCATAGCAAACTGTTGGAAAACAAGCACATGTGTATATTGTAAATCCAAATGCTATAAAGTTTGTTTGCTAATCTCATTACTATCATGGCACTACTTTTATCATGATAACAGCATCAGGAAACTCAGAGGAACTGCAGGGTTGTTATTTTGGTTTTTTGTTTGTTTGTTTGTTTTTGAGGGTTTTTATTTAGTACAGGAATGTCATTATTATGTCGATCATTGGTGGTAGCAGTGTAACACCCTTTCCTGCTTATTCCCTTAGTCACCTATAAGCTGTTCAGTATTTCTTGGTGGACTTACCTTATTTTCTCTATTTTGGCTCTCTGGAGTGCAATAACAAATAACTCAACAAAAATTGAGCTAGCCTAAGTAAATAGAGGAATTTATTGTAAGGACTTACATTTATCTCTCGTAACCTAAAGGCAGATACTTCAGCCAGACCCTACCAGGGACTAGAACTAGGAATGGGAAGCCATCAGGAATTGGGATTATGTAAACGGTCTCTTTGAGGACACGTGATCTTACATCTCTTCTTCCCTGTGGATATGTGCTTCATTTTTGTACTGATGAACCTTCTGTTTACACAGGGAAGGTATGACTTTACTATTTCTTGTCTTATATCATTGCAAAACCCAGTGGAGACTAACTAGAATCTAAATTTCTAGGAGGAAGACTCTTATTAGACACCGTGGCTTGAGCCAGATGTGTCTCCAACTGTGACCATGGAGAGTTGAATTAATATAGTACAGGCTGTGGGAGCCAAATACTATGGATGGATTGGCTGTTATCAAAGCTGGGAAGCTTGGGGTTAGGAAAACCTCAAAAAATATCAACTACAATCACAAGGTCTTTTACCTTCATCTATTACCTAGTCACTGCTCCTTGTGGTTTATTTCATCTTCCATCCCAGGTTGCAAAGTCATATTTATAAACAGGCAAAGTTTTGTTTAATTAATGTTATCAATTAACTTTTCTTGTTTTTACTCTACAGCACTTTCCCCTCAAGCCCAAGAGCTTAGGGACATTTCCACTTGGTATTTCACTCATTTTGGTATACTAGGCTTGAATAAAGATTCAGCCCCACAATAGGCCATTTCTTTTATAAGTTGTATTCCAAAATATGAAAGGGCAAAGATTCACAAGAATGTCTTATTGAATTCCATTTTAGACGAAGTCCAGCAAGGTAATGACCAGCTCGGGAATGATCAGGAATCTCAAAACAAACTCCTTAAGGAAGTTACATTCAAGAAAAAAAGTCTGACTAAGAAGAAAGACCATGAATGTAGTTCACTGGGGGAAAAAAGTGTGAGTACAAAACATGTTCCTTCAAAAAAAAAGCTTAAATTTGATTCACATAGAAAGAGTTTGAAACAGAATTCAGATTTACCTGGTCATATAAGAAACTATGCAAAAAAGAAGCCTAGTGTCGCTAAAGAGCACAAGAAATCGTTCAGCCATAGCTTACCTGATACAAAGAAAGACAAAAATCAAACTGGAAAGAAACAAAAATTACCCAACCATAGCTTATCTAATAAGTGTGACAAAACTCAAACTGGCAAGAAACATGAGAAATTAGCTCAGAATAGCTCATCTGATACTAAACAGGACGAAATTAAAACTGGACATGAAAAATCATCCTGCTCATCTCCTACTAAGTGTGACAAAACTCAAGCTAAAACAAAGCCCTATGAATGTAATCAATGTGGGAAGCTTCTCAGCCATAAACAAGGACTCATTGACCATCAGAGAATTCATACTGGAGAGAAACCGTATGAATGTAATGAATGCGGAATAGCCTTTAGCCAAAAGTCACACCTCGTTGTACATCAAAGAACTCACACTGGAGAAAAACCATATGAATGTATTCAGTGTGGCAAAGCCCACAGTCATAAACATGCCCTCACCGACCATCTGAGAGTTCATACTGGGGAAAAGCCCTATACATGTACTGATTGTGGGAAAACTTTTAGACACAGCTCAAACCTTATTCAACATGTGAGATCTCATACAGGAGAGAAGCCCTATGAATGTAAGGAATGTGGAAAATCCTTTAGGTATAACTCATCTCTTACTGAACATGTGAGAACTCACACAGGTGAAATACCCTATGAATGTAATGAATGTGGAAAGGCTTTTAAGTATAGCTCATCCCTTACTAAACATATGAGAATTCATACAGGGGAGAAACCCTTTGAATGTAATGAATGTGGAAAAGCTTTCAGCAAGAAGTCACACCTCATTATACATCAAAGAACTCATACTAAGGAGAAGCCCTATAAATGTAATGAATGTGGAAAAGCATTTGGACATAGCTCATCTCTTACTTACCACGTGAGAACTCATACAGGTGAAAGTCCTTTTGAATGTAATCAATGTGGGAAGGCCTTCAAACAAATTGAAGGGCTTACTCAACATCAGAGAGTTCATACTGGGGAGAAACCTTATGAATGTAATGAATGTGGAAAAGCTTTTAGCCAAAAGTCACACCTCATTGTACATCAGAGAACTCATACTGGGGAAAAACCTTTTGAATGTAACGAATGTGGAAAGGCTTTCAATGTGAAGTCACAACTTGTTATACATCAGCGATCCCACACTGGAGAGAAGCCCTATAAATGTAATGAATGCGGGAAAGCTTTCAAACAAAATGCATCCCTTACCAAACATGTGAAAACTCATTCAGAAGAAAAATCTCATGAGTGAAATGAATGTGGGAAATCTTTTAACTCAACTAAAGGTTCTATTTAACCTTAGTAGGATTCTGAATTTTAAGGATGTTAGAAAGCCTTTAATAAGAAGTCACACCTAATTACACATGAGAGAATTTGAAAGTGAATCTTACATAGAAGCAATGGATGATACCAACCTTTTATTAAAATATTGTCTTAAAATACTCAATTATTAATTATTTATATATTCAGACCAAAATCTAAAGCTTTAAAAATCATTAATGGCCTGAATAATCAGAGCAATGGAGAAACAAATTACATATGCTGACAATTCCTGAGTTGCTTCAGTGTGTGTACTTAAGCTCCACATATGAGAATTGAGTTTGAATATCTGTTAATTTCCAGGTATAAGTGCGTCTGGCCACTGATATAAGCCTCATCTTTCATATTATCACCTAACTCTTTCTTAATGTCTCTGTTAGCTTCTACATCAGCTGCAAACTTTCTAAAAGTTATTTATGTAAAAAAATATTAACACAAAATTAAGAAAAAAAATCAGGGGCGCCTGGGTGGCACAGCGGTTAAGCGTCTGCCTTCGGCTCAGGGCGTGATCCCGGCATTCTGGGATCGAGCCCCACATCAGGCTCCTCTGCTATGAGCCTGCTTCTTCCTCTCCCACTCCCTCTGCTTGTGTTCCCTCTCTCGCTGGCTGTCTCTATCTCTGTCGAATAAATAAATAAAATCTTTAAAAAAAAATAAAGAAAAAAAATCAAAGAAAGCAGCTGAGGATAGGGACATCATTCCCAACAGCACCTGTGAATTGTTAAGTGAATAAAATTGTTAAGTGAAAAAAGCAGGTTGCTGAACTGTGTGTATAGTATGTTCCCACTTATGTACAAAATCGTATGTTTGCCTGTCTCTATGTATGTATGTATGTATGTATTTGTATGTGAATAGACTTGGTTTGAAAAAATACAGAAGAAATTTTACAGTGGTTGTCATGAGCAGAGGAATACAGGAATGGGGGCTAGGATGGGAGGGAGACCTTCTTTTTATGATATATACTGTTTGAATTTTTAAATAATGTACATGTGTTATTTTCACAATTAAAATCTTTTTAATATGCATACATCAACACTGATTAAAATTTTCGCTGAGCTCACTCTATGGTGTTGTTTGATGAAGTAAAAGTGTCTATGCCTATTACGAAGGGTGATGAATCTGAGGATATGGTATTAAACTTGATACTGAATTCACAAAAACTTTTCCTATGAAACACACATCTTTTTATTAAAATAATTGCAACTATAATTTAGTGCCATGTTTCTTCTATATGTCATATTTTTAAAAGACTGAAGATAAGTTGTGATTGTAGGTGGACAGAAGTGATTTTCCGAACAGTCACTCCATTTTATCACATATTCAGAGCACTTATATACAAACACCACAATCTGGGGTTTCAAATGTATTGCAGCAAATGCCACTATTTCCTGTTCTTGCTCAATAGCAGGTATTGTTAATGGATCACTGCACTTTTTCTGAGTGAATCTTGACTTGGCCTTAAAGTCACTCTTAAGTATGCATTCCAGAAGATATTGTGAATCAGTTTGGGTTTGCATATGAGACCTGTTTTCCACTGCATACTTATTTACTATCATTACTTTATACTCATAAGTAATAGATTAAAAAATACGACTGAATTGTTTTTCAATTGTTACACTAAAAACAGTGACATAAGGACAAAAACGCTTTTGTTATATGAGGTAATAATATTTGGCATGCATGTCACCTTTTACATTTTCATAGCACATTCACTACATTACCTCATTTGTTCTTCAGAATAAATATATGGGTCAATAAGCAATTGACTTTTCTTTGTGGTCAATTCTGCTCAATAAATATTTCACCTCTATTCTAGTCTAGCATAATGATGGACCCTCAACAAATATGTGATTAAGTGCCATTTTTGCAAATACCTCCCATTCAAGTTCCTTGCCTCCCTGATTTCCTCATTTCAGAGAATTAACAGATGTAAGTATTGAGAATGGAATTGTGTGTGTGTGTGTGTGCATGTATGCGTGCACACATGCATTGAAAAATCAACTCATGGATGTTAGAACCTCATTTCCAGGTAACTTATTTACTCCCAGAGAAGGAAAATGCAATGGGAAAGCCATTTTCCATCAGTAACTTATAACCAGGTGGAAGTCTGGTACTATGCACAGAATGAGTCTTCACTGTCCAGAGCTGTGGAAAATCTGCACTTTTTAGAAGGATAAAACAGTTGCATGTTATGGCTCTGTTAAATTTCCCATACCACTTGGAGAACCCGTAATAGTCCGTACCTGGCACAGTATGCCTGAGTAGTAGAAATGAATGCTGAAAGCCATCCTGTAGAGTAAGAAAGGAATTAAAAGTTAGCATCAATAAATGAGGAAGTGATGTCTAAAAGATCGTTGGAGGCAAAGGATGAAAGAAAATAGATATACAGAGGTAAGTCCAAATCAATGACAGCATGTATCAAAATTGCCTGGAGGGCTTGTTAAAACAAAGACTTTAGAAATGGGCCCCACGCAGACTTTCCGATTCAGTAGGTCAGGGCGGGGAAGTGAGATTTTGCATTTTTAATAACTTACCAAGAGATGCTGATGCTGCTGGTCTGGGGACCATACTTTGAAAAACACTGATTTAAATTATTGTTGAAGTAAATTTAAAAAGTATCTTAAAATGTTTCTGAGATATTTCTCTAATGTGAAGACAATGTTTATATACACAAATACATATGTTGGGAAATGCATAATATCGTTATCATTATGTGGACAGTGATTCAGGATTGTCAGTTTAAGAGTAAGTTTATGTTTTTCTAAATGATTTTTCATTTTCCTGAATTAATTTTATTTTGTTGTAATGAATATTCATTACTGGGGTATGGCCAAGTAGAGTCCTACTGTTCCTGACCCTCCCACAATAAATAGTTATAAACTCTGGACAAAGCCACACACATATAACCAATGACCTGAAGGTACTGGAGAGTGAACAAAAGCAGATTATGTGAAAGAGTTGAAACTTGGAAGAAGGATATGTAGGAGGTTAGATCACAGCTTTAAGCCTGAGGACATGCTGAAGTTGGTGTTGTGGGGTGGGGGTGTAATTTGATAGAAAACATGCAGTCTTTTTGAGATGGAAAACCATAGGACTGAGTCTAGGGCAACCACAGCCACTTGGAAAGTGAGAGGAGAATCCCAGAAAAGAGACACTCAAAGAGGGGGTAATCCAAATTCTGTGAATAAATTCTGCCCAAATCTCTAACTGACCCCTGAACCATGCATATTTGGCAAAGACTCCTAATGCTTCAATTAAAGACAAGAGAACTGAGCTTTTATTTGTGTTGCTGCCCCACAGACTTAGTTTGAATTTTGAGCTCAACCATGCTAATTACTTGATAAAACAAAATTAATTAATACTCTTCAGAGAAATATAACAGAATCCAAGCTCTCCACAACTTTTCATTCATGATATGTAGGATATAAGAAAAACTTACTTGACAGTCAAAAATTAAGAAATTGTGACCTCATTTCAAGAAGAGAGACAACCAATCCAGAAGTTGGAATGAGCATATGAGGATACTAATATAATTATAACGGTGCTTAATGAAATAAAGATATGCTTACAGTGAATAAAGATTTTTTAAAAACTAAGCAAAGAAAGAGAAACTATGAAGAAAAACCAAAAGAAAATTCTAGAACTTAAAAATACCATGTCTGAAATTTAAAATTCCCTGGATAAGTTTACCAGCAGAATGAAAATGACAGGGGAAGGAGTGATTGAATTTGAAATAGCTCGGGAGAAATGATTCAAAGTGAGGGAGAAATGATTGAAAAGATAGGAAGAGAACCTCAGTGACCTGTGGGAAAATAACAAAATGTCTTAATATGTGTAGCTGAAGTCCCAAAAGAAGGGCCAGGAAAGAGTGGGATACACAAAATATTTGAAGATATAATGGCTGAAATTTCCCAAAATTTAGTAAATGATATAAATGTACTGATTTGAGAATCTCAGTAAACTCTAAGCAGGTTAAGTGTGAAGAAAACACATCCTAGACAAGCTGCTAGAACCTAAAGATAAAAATAAAATCTGGGGGGGCGCCTGGGTGGCACAGCGGTTAAGCGTCTGACTTCAGCTCAGGGCGTGATCTCGGCGTTATGGGATCAAGCCCCACATCAGGCTCCTCCGCTAGGAGCCTGCTTCTTCCTCTCCCACTCCCCCTGCTTGTGTTCCCGCTCTCACTGGCTGCCTCTATCTCTGTCAAATAAATAAATAAAATCTTTAAAAAAAAAATAAAAAAAAATAAAATCTGGAAAGCCAGGCGAAAAAAGAACACATAATATGCNCCCACTCCCCCTGCTTGTGTTCCCGCTCTCACTGGCTGCCTCTATCTCTGTCAAATAAATAAATAAAATCTTAAAAAAAAAATAAAAAAAAATAAAATCTGGAAAGCCAGGCGAAAAAAGAACACATAATATGCGATAAAAACAATTCTAATGATTGGTGACTTACTATCAGAAACTATGGAGGCCAGAAGACAGATCAGTATCCTTAAAGTGGTATGGAAAAACAAAACAAAACCCTCCGACCTTGAATTCTGTATCCAACAAAAGTATCCTTCAAAAATGAAGGCGAAGTAATGACATCTTAGATAAAAGAATTAAGAGAATTTATCCTCAGATGACCATAATGTTTTTCAGGTTGAAAGAAAATGACACCAAATGGAAACTCAGTCCTTCAGGAAGCACTGAAGAGCACGAGAAATGATAAATATATAAGTAAATATAAGACTATTTTAACCTCTTCATTTCTTTAAAATACTTAGAGTTGGTGGTTTTTTGTTTTTTAAGATTTTATTTATCTGACAGAGAGAGAGAACAAGCAGGGGGAGCAGCAGAGGGAGAGGGAGAAGCAGGCTCTTCACTGAGCAGGGAATCTGATTTGGGGCTTAATCCCAGGACCCTGTGATCATGACCTGAGCCAAAGGCAGACACTTAACTGACTGAGCCACCCAGGCGCCCCTTAGTTTTTTTTAAAATAAAACTTACAACATTGTCTTATGTGGTTTGTAAGGCATTTAGATGCAATACATGTAACAATGCTAGCATGAAGGATGGGGGCAGACCTGTAATGTGGAAAGCTTTCTAAATTGTATGTGATTTGGTACAATATCACCTTCAAGTAGACTATGAAAGTCAAGGGTGATAAAGTAATTACTGAAGAGTAAAGCAAAGAGGTATAGCCAAAAACATAACACAAATTTATGGACCTCTAAAAAGTATTTTAAAATTAATAATGGAAATAGGAAGGGAAATACAGAAGAAGAACCTCAAAGGAGAGAAACATACAAATAATAAGATGGTGGACCTAAATCCAATCTTAGCAGTAATTACTTTAAAAGTTAGTGGACTAAACTCTCCAATGAAAAGGCAGAGAATTTCATAATGGGATAAAAAAGTAATACCCAATTGACCCAATTTTATGCTCTGTACAAGATCTAGACTTTAAAGAGACACAGATAAGCTAAAATTAAATGGATTGAAATGATATATCATACAAATAGTAAGCATACAAAAGCATGAATGGCTATATTAATAGCAGACAAAGCAAACTTCTCAATAAAAGTGTTAACAGAGATAAAAAGGGCCAATTTTAAAAGGTTAAAGGATTAACTCCTCAGGAAGACATAACGTTCATGAACATTTATACACCTGACACAGAGCTCCAAAGTATAAGAAGCAGACATTGAAAAAACTGAAGAGAGTTATCAAAAATTCCACAATCATAATTGAAGATTTCCACATCCTTCTCTAGGCAGCTCATAGAACAGCTAGACAGAAAAATTAGTCAAGGGGCGCCTGGGTGGCACAGCGGTTGAGCGTCTGCCTTCGGCTCAGGGCGTGATCCCGGCGTTATGGGATCGAGCCCCACATCGGGCTCTTCCGCTATGAGCCTGCTTCTTCCTCTCCCACTCCCCGTGCTTGTGTTCCCTCTCTCGCTGGCTGTCTCTATCTCTGTCGAATAAATAAAAAATAAAATCTAAAAAAAAAAAAATTTGTCAAGATAGGGGCGCCTGAGTAGCTCAGTCAGTTGAGTGTCTGACTCTTGATTTCATCTCAGGTTGAGGTCTTGGGGTTGTGAGATTGAGCCCCACCTTGGGCTCCACACTCAGCAGGGAGTCTGCTTGGGAATCTCTCCCTCTGCCCTTCCCCCACCTCGTGTGCATGACACTCTCTAAATAAATAGATAAATAAAATCTTTTAAAAAAAGAAACATTAGTAAAGACATACACTACCTGAAGAATGCTATAAGAAACCTTGACCTAATTGGTGTTTATAGAACATTAACTCTACAACTGTAGAATATACACTTTTCTCAAGTGGACGCGATGTAGACACCAAGAGAGAAAATATGCTGGGCCACAAAACCAGTCTCGGTACATTTAAAAGAACCGAAATCATGCAGAGCATGTTCTCTGACCACAATAAAATTGTGGTTGGGTTCTCTGGAGGCAGATACTGAGAAGGAGCTGGAGGAATCAGGTGTTTATTAAAAAGCAATACCTATGAAAGGAAGGAGGAAAAGCAGGATTGGACAAAGGAAGAAGTTTACATCCATTGCAGGCCCAACAAAGCCTCTGCCAACCTGGTGAAGAGCTCTGGATTGAGTGTTTTTTCCTACCCCCTGTATTATACACCCATCTCGCTCATTCAGCAGATGCAGGCTGCCCTGTGAAAGGCATGACCTGGGGGTGAGGCGGCTCTCTGTAACAGGCCTACTTCCAAGTAGCTGACAGCTAGAGGTTGACTTCTTCTTGCACCCCCCATAGCCAAGCAGCAAGTCCTTCCTTGCAGAAGAATCTGGATATGCAACTCTATGTCCATCATAATACTTCCCTTGCTCAGTTCTATAGATATAGATATATAGATACATCCTCCAGAATTTCTGGGTCCCTTTTTGCCTGGGGAGACATCACAAGAGAGAATTAGTGGGATGAACTGCAGCTTCTGCTGCTATAGTGGTCCCAGGGTCATAATAGATAACTCATCATCTCACTACTCCACTATCCATTCTCAGCTGCCTCTGCTGACATAAAACACTGGCCATTTTGCCCTTCTTAGACCTGAACCTGTACATTTACAGTCACAATGGGGCAAGGGGTACTAAGTGGATCACTGGGTTCTGTGTTTTCTTTCCTGCCCACATTGTGTGATAGGAGCTCAGTTTCTACTGATGTCAGGATTATTCACTTCTTCTAAGATAGTGATACCTCCTCTTGCCTGCTGGTTCCTGAACACAAAGAACTCGGAGTATTTAGGCATCAACCTGAAGTTTCCATAAGGGATGCTGATGTAACAGTGGTGGATGCCATGTGCTTGCTTATACCTGCTGTTCCTGAATGTTCCACCNAGCAGGCTCTTCACTGAGCAGGGAATCTGATTTGGGGCTTAATCCCAGGACCCTGTGATCATGACCTGAGCCAAAGGCAGACACTTAACTGACTGAGCCACCCAGGCGCCCCTTAGTTTTTTTTAAAATAAAACTTACAACATTGTCTTATGTGGTTTGTAAGGCATTTAGATGCAATACATGTAACAATGCTAGCATGAAGGATGGGGGCAGACCTGTAATGTGGAAAGCTTTCTAAATTGTATGTGATTTGGTACAATATCACCTTCAAGTAGACTATGAAAGTCAAGGGTGATAAAGTAATTACTGAAGAGTAAAGCAAAGAGGTATAGCCAAAAACATAACACAAATTTATGGACCTCTAAAAAGTATTTTAAAATTAATAATGGAAATAGGAAGGGAAATACAGAAGAAGAACCTCAAAGGAGAGAAACATACAAATAATAAGATGGTGGACCTAAATCCAATCTTAGCAGTAATTACTTTAAAAGTTAGTGGACTAAACTCTCCAATGAAAAGGCAGAGATTTTCATAATGGGATAAAAAAGTAATACCCAATTGACCCAATTTTATGCTCTGTACAAGATCTAGACTTTAAAGAGACACAGATAAGCTAAAATTAAATGGATTGAAATGATATATCATACAAATAGTAAGCATACAAAAGCATGAATGGCTATATTAATAGCAGACAAAGCAAACTTCTCAATAAAAGTGTTAACAGAGATAAAAAGGGCCAATTTTAAAAGGTTAAAGGATTAACTCCTCAGGAAGACATAACGTTCATGAACATTTATACACCTGACACAGAGCTCCAAAGTATAAGAAGCAGACATTGAAAAAACTGAAGAGAGTTATCAAAAATTCCACAATCATAATTGAAGATTTCCACATCCTTCTCTAGGCAGCTCATAGAACAGCTAGACAGAAAAATTAGTCAAGATAGGGGCGCCTGAGTAGCTCAGTCAGTTGAGTGTCTGACTCTTGACTTCAGCTCAGGTTGAGGTCTTGGGGTTGTGAGATTGAGCCCCACCTTGGGCTCCACACTCAGCAGGGAGTCTGCTTGGGAATCTCTCCCTCTGCCCTTCCCCCACCTCGTGTGCACGACACTCTCTAAATAAATAGATAAATAAAATCTTTTAAAAAAAGAAACATTAGTAAAGACATACACTACCTGAGGAACGCTATAAGAAACCTTGACCTAATTGGTGTTTATAGAACATTAACTCTACAACTGTAGAATATACACTTTTCTCAAGTGGACGCGATGTAGACACCAAGAGAGAAAATATGCTGGGCCACAAAACCAGTCTCGGTACATTTAAAAGAACCGAAATCATGCAGAGCATGTTCTCTGACCACAATAAAATTGTGGTTGGGTTCTCTGGAGGCAGATACTGAGAAGGAGCTGGAGGAATCAGGTGTTTATTAAAAAGCAATACCTATGAAAGGAAGGAGGAAAAGCAGGATTGGACAAAGGAAGAAGTTTACATCCATTGCAGGCCCAACAAAGCCTCTGCCAACCTGGTGAAGAGCTCTGGATTGAGTGTTTTTTCCTACCCCCTGTATTATACACCCATCTCGCTCATTCAGCAGATGCAGGCTGCCCTGTGAAAGGCATGACCTGGGGGTGAGGCGGCTCTCTGTAACAGGCCTACTTCCAAGTAGCTGACAGCTAGAGGTTGACTTCTTCTTGCACCCCCCATAGCCAAGCAGCAAGTCCTTCCTTGCAGAAGAATCTGGATATGCAACTCTATGTCCATCATAATACTTCCCTTGCTCAGTTCTATAGATATAGATATATAGATACATCCTCCAGAATTTCTGGGTCCCTTTTTGCCTGGGGAGACATCACAAGAGAGAATTAGTGGGATGAACTGCAGCTTCTGCTGCTATAGTGGTCCCAGGGTCATAATAGATAACTCATCATATCACTACTCCACTATCCATTCTCAGCTGCCTCTGCTGACATAAAACACTGGCCATTTTGCCCTTCTTAGACCTGAACCTGTACATTTACAGTCACAATGGGGCAAGGGGTACTAAGTGGATCACTGGGTTCTGTGTTTTCTTTCCTGCCCACATTGTGTGATAGGAGCTCAGTTTCTACTGATGTCAGGATTATTCACTTCTTCTAAGATAGTGATACCTCCTCTTGCCTGCTGGTTCCTGAACACAAAGAACTCGGAGTATTTAGGCATCAACCTGAAGTTTCCATAAGGGATGCTGATGTAACAGTGGTGGATGCCATGTGCTTGCTTATACCTGCTGTTCCTGAATGTTCCACCTGTATCTTAAAATGGATATTTTCTAAACCCACTTAATTCATGACTTGATGGCTTTCACAGGTTCTACTCATATTGGGAAGATCTGGTGGAGTAGTCATTTAGTGTCCCGTGGTCATGTATTTGGTCTTTACCTGGGTGCGACAGCCTGCCAACAGATGTTTTATGAAAGCATCTAATCCTGCACTGCAGACGGCCTGGGCTTCCTCCAAAATTTGAGGAGCCCATGTTGTTCTCCTACTGGAGCTTGCCACAAAGTCCTCATGGTGTCCATTCCCCACCACTGATACCACCAATACCAAGGTTCAAATAAACATCAGCAGAGTATGTATGTGAGAGTCTATTTATGGACTCTCTGCTCCATTTATCTGTTTATCTATTACATTAAATTGTTGCCAATATTACATTAAATTGATTCCTGTAACTTTAGACTAAGTTTTGAAGTCAGGTAAAGAGAGTAAGCCCTCCCACTTTGTTTTTCTTTTTTAAAGTTGTTTTAACACATATTAAATTTTGAGAGTATTGCCAAGTGTCTGCCACCCATCTACATGTATATGGAAATAATTCCATACTTGATTTCTTCAAATTGGATATTACCAATTTAAAAAATTTTATCAACATGGAAAAGTTCATTGTTTAATTTACATATCTTTAATTATTNTTGTTTAATTTACATATCTTTATTATTTTCCATTGGATTTTTGATCTGTGTCTTTATAATTGTCTGAAGACGTGTTTCTTCGAAATAATTTGGTCTTTGACCTGCTTAAATTCTCTTGTATGTTAAAAATACCAGCTTGTAACCTGAATCCTCATCTTTCTCTCTCTAAATATACAAGCTTCTTGAAGACTGGTATTACCTTGGTGTTTCTATTTCCTCAGTTCACATTTATACTTCAGTACAATTCGGTAGGGCTCTGTCTTCATCATTACCATGAAACAATTTCTAAAAAGACCATCTTGCTATTATGAAATCCATGGGACACTTTTTGTTCTTATCTTAGTGGACTTTTGGTTGCATCTGACATTTGATGCTTCCCTCTTCCTTGAAATATTTCACCATTAGTTCCTCTGACACCATTCTTCTTGATCTTCTGCTCCCACCCTCTATCCTCTGTTCCCATCATCAGTTCCTCTTTCTTTTATCCGACACCAGTTGAAACTTTCCAGGCCCACCCTAGGTTGTCTTGTTTTTTCCATTGTATGTGCTTTCCCTGATTGCATCTTTTTTCTATAATAATCAGAACCACCAGTTTTAGGTGCATTTTGATTATATTTGGTTGACTGAAGGCAATACTTGTATTATAAATTTGTGTCCAAGTAAGTAGCTATCACACATTTGCACACATCTGCTGCACATAAGATTCTATTTTTTTCTGATGTGCATTATGCCATTTCCATGGATTGTCCGACCATGTTTCCTCTTACCTTATAAGCCAGCTGAGAGTAGAGTAGAATATTGAACAGAACACTCCCCCACCACTACCCCCACAACATGATTAACCTGGAGTATTTGGACAGTAAGAATTATTTTCATTGTTTGAGAAAGACGAAGTATCCTAAGCTAATGAGAGTAACATAACAATTCGCCAGAAAGTATTCTTAATGTATATGTGTACGACTCTAAAGCAAGAAAGTACCTTTATCTGGATTATGAAATAAAACATCTTTCGGGGCACCTGGGTGGCACAGTGGTTAAGCGTCTGCCTTCGGCTCAGGGCGTGATCCCGGCGTTATGGGATCGAGCCCCACATCAGGCTCCTCCGCTATGAGCCTGCTTCTTCCTCTCCCACTCCCCCTGCTTATGTTCTCTCTCTCGCTGGCTGTCTCTATCTCTGTCGAATAAATAAATAAAATCTTTAAAAAAAAATCTTTCATTATTTTATCTATGTATTTTGCTCTATCTTGTGTATCTCTATTCCTATCTCTAGGGTGATCACACGTCACAGATCGCCCAAAAGAGGTTTTGTGCCAGTTGTCCAGATACAATTATTAATACCACCTCTTTTCACGGTCAGAGCTGACAAATTATATTGATATCTTTGTCTCTTTACCAACAGAAATTAATTGATATTCAAAAGACATTCGCTGAAGCATAGTGTAGTGTAGTGTCTAGGCGCGTAAGATCTGAGTTAGACTTTGGGAGTTTACATCTTGGCTGCACTACTAACAAGCTATGTGACTTTTTGGTGCCTCAGATTCCTTCTCTGTATAAGAGGGATAATAATGGTTTCTCCCTCAGCATTAAATTGAATCAGGGGTCAGCAAACTTTTTCTGTAAAGGAACAGATAGTAAGTCTTTTAGACTTTGTAGGCCATATGATTTTTGTCACAACTACTCAACTCTGCCATTATAGCACAAAAGCAACCATAGACAATACATAAATGAATGAGCATGACTGTGTTCCAATAACACTTTATTTATCAAAACAGACAGCAGGCCAGATTTGCCTCCGGGCTCTAGATTGAAGACCTCTGAATTAGATTATACATGTGAAAGAGCTATTAATTTGGGCCCTCACAAAGCATAAGAGCCTCCCCCGGTTTTTGGCGTGGAATTTCCCCCCAAAATAGGAGTGTGTGAGACTTCCTAACAGAGGGAACCACCTGAACATAGATGTAGAGGTGGGATTAGTCTGCTGTCACGTATGGGAGAAGTGGTATCTATCTACTGTTCTTCTACTGAGACTTCCCTTCTTCACCTTGTTTTCCTGACAAACTCCTGCTCCCCCTCTAAGACTCAGGTTTTAAAATCATGTCCTTAGCCTTTCTGAGAGCCCCTTCCCACACCCCCACCACTACCGTCCCGGTCCCAAACCGAGCTAGTTACCTCTTACTGTGCCCCACAGCACCAGTCATGCCTCTGTCGGGTCACTGATCACACTACCTTGCATTACCAACCATGACAATAATGAGTGTGTGTGAGTCAAGGAAGGAATGAGTTTTACCTCATGGGGGAAGACTCAGTAGACATGAATATGTATTAAACACAAAAAGGGAAACTAAGCTGATTCTGACAGTCTTGCCCTGAGTAGCTGTCAGACCCTAGGGGAGAAAAGACACAAACACTGCAAACCCCAGAGCCAGGCAGCGATGACTGTGATAGAGGAAAGCATCTGCAGCTGTGCCCATAAAAAGGCACAGATGCCAGAAGGCTCTAGAAAAAAACTTAGAACAGGATATTTGAGCCCAGCTTTGAAGCACAAATAGAATTTTTCCTGACATAAGGTTGGGGAGGACACCCCAGAAGCATGACGTCCACTGTATCTGACTGAAAGAGCTGAGTGAACCCAGAGAATTAATCCATAGTGTTGTTCAGCATCAGTTAGGGCTGGATATTTTGTAGTAATGTTCAAAGATAAACTAAGACATATTAAAATTTTAAAGTTTATTTGAGCAGTAGTAACTGACTCGAATTGGGCAGCACCAAACCACAAGAGGTTAGAAGTGCTCCACTGACATGAGAGAGGCAAGACTTTTATAGGTAAGACCCAGCAGCAAGGTGAGGAAATTATTTGATGGCCTATAGTTAAGCAGTTGTCTTATTCGGGAAAGTCTCGTTTGTGATTGGTTTTGATTTCTTAACCTTGGGGCATTTACAGGCTTAGGTTTGGGTTTGCTTACTAGGGTTGCTAAGGCATTAGAACCACCTCAGTCTAACAGCCTCCTTTTTAGTTTAACAGTAATAAGGCTATTATATGGTATTTATTATTTAAAAAAAAAAACGACAACTGCATGGGTTCTGAAGTGCTTTTCATTGACACTGAGCCTGAAATTTTCTTCTTTATGTCAGCAAACACTGAAATACCCAAACGAGTATTTTACGATCTTCTTCTACTTTACAAATGAGAGACCTGAGGGAAAGCGGCTGGCCCAAAGCCACAGAGCAAGTTGAAGACCAGGTGGAGAAGAAGACCTAGGGGTTCTGAATCATCCTACAGAGTTTATCCTCAAATATTTCCCCTCTGCTGCTATCTGATGTGTCTTTAGCAGGGGCAGAGTCTCCCCATCCCAATCTGGGAAAGCGTTCCCAGAAAAGGACATTTTAATTTCATTTTCCAGGACGGCAGGCTGGAGGTCATCAGATGAAAGCATTCTGACTTTCCCTCCCCCAGCGCTATCTCTCAGGGAGTATCTTGCTCCATCCTGGCTTTTCCACCTCAGTTAAAACCTAAATTAAATAACCTACCTCAGTACGCATACTATTATCTTTACTATACCTAACACTGGGAAAGTGAGGTAATGTGTTGTGGATCTACTGACTTGGTCTGAGACTGACGCTCCTCGTTTGCTTAATAAAAGGAGTGGCTTCTCCTATTTCCCCACCTTCATTTGCACCTTGCGCTGCGTTTCCATTTTCTACACATCTTAGCTGGAGGGGTCCCCTGACTCCATCCTCGGATACCTGGGAATCTTTCCTACTTTATGTTTTTGCTCCCGCATTGTCCCAGTACATCTTTTCAGTAGCTCCCGTATCCCAGTTCTAACTTCCCTTTCTCTTAGCACTCTCTGCTGTACGGCGCCCGCATCTACTCGAAATATGGCGCCTCCCTCTCCGTCACACTTTTCGCTCACTAGGCGCGGCCATATTAATCCTCAGGCTCAGGCCGACTAAAAACCCGGTAAGTCTCGCGATAGAAGCAGGTCGCCGGTCCGCTCCGGCTTCCGCCGTTAACACCGGAGACTCCGCAGTCCTGGCGGCGGGAGGGGGCGGCCCTAGCGCTCAGCTGAGGGCCCTGCTGGCGAGGCTGGGAGTTGAGGGGTCCTGTTTTCAGAAAAGGAAGTTTCAGTCCCTGGCTGCGGTGTTGGGAGTTAGGGCATCATGTTTGGTCAGCGGCTGAGCATCTGTAGCGGTCCGTAATTTTCGGTCTTAATTGTGGTTATTAATTAAACAGGCCCGCTCAAAATAGAGTTTGCCGCCAGGTGAAGGTCGGTACTTAGTGGTGCTGCTGGTAGTGGATTTGAGGAGGTTTCAGCGACTGACTGGGAATTTGTGGGACGAGGAATTGGGCGTTTCTGTGTGATTCTGAGACAGAGTCACGGATTGGGGTCACATAGAAATCAATGGTTGGGTCCCGAAGGCAGATAACCATCTTTAGGGTTATTCGGATCGGTGTGTGGGGGTAGTAGTGGGCTACTGTTAGGAGCCTGTGTGGTAGCTTGGGGAGCAGATGGCTCGTTACCAGTGACTGGGGCTCCAGCCCTTAATAATAACAGTTTGCATTCAGGCTGCACTCCACACATAAGGATATGAGGGTCAGAGGAGAGTTCCCATCCTTCCCCCCGAGGTTCTGTTCCCATCCCCGGATCTATCTGGTGAATGGACTTCAGGCAATTTATATTCTCTACTACTGTCTTGTAGTTAGCTAAGTACTTCAAGCCGAATTCTCTCAAAAACCCTTTCTCAAAGCTTTACCTTTTCCCTTTGCCAGTCTTTCAATCGTTGTGCTTTCTCTGGATAATTTCAACCACATTCATTCAATCAGCTTTCACCTTTAAAGCCATGACTTGCCAGTCTATAGCACCAGTCCATACATTTCTAACAAGCTCCAGATTCACAGTAGCCAACTGTGTCCTACACATCTCTCTGAGGTTTACTCACAGAACCTCAATGTTAACATGATGGAAATAGACTATATCATCTTCCTTCTCCATACTTCACCTGCTCGTCCTACCATGTTCATCATTATGAATAGCATCACTCTCCTTCTAGGTGCCCATAGTACAAACCCTGGAGACATCTAGTTTTCTCCCCATCCTCCCCACGTTGGATCAATCTTCTGATCCTGGTGATTTTGCCTCCCTGACATCTCTCCAGTTTGTCCTCCCCATTCCCACTGCCATGGTCTTAGCCAGGCTTCATCATCCCTTGCCGTAAACCTGTATCAGGAAAACCCTGTATCAGAATGTTGGACGCAGTGGGAAAGTCAGAGGAAGGAATGGCTGAGTCCATCCAGGTGACATTTGAAAAGGCTTTCTAGAGGAGGTGACATTTGAACTGAGCCTATAAGTTTGAAGTGGTCCTGTAAGTCTGTGGATGAGAGTGACTGTTACAGCTTATTGAACTTACTGAGCTAGTGAATTGTGCCCTTTAGAACTTCCTTCATATGAGTTTGGGTTAAGAGGTCAGTAGGACACTAGCTGCTAAAAATAACAATCTTTTTTTAATTTAAAAAGTAACAGTTTATTCTAGGGAAACTGAAAATGCTAAGTAGAACTCCATAGAAATCACTTGTAATTCTACCACCCAAAGGTAACCATAACATTTTGATGTTTGTCCTTTCAGACACTTTTTTCTATCAAATACATTTCTTTTCAATATATTTATTATTTTATAACCCATTCTCTTGCTTTGTAATACAACAAGACCATTTCTCCAAGTCTGTAAGTACTTTTCTAAGATAATTTAATGACTATCTAGTATTCTATACTTCGGTAACTGTTTTAACCAATCCCTATTGTTGAACATCTAGGTGGTTTCTGCTTTTTAAGTGATCAAGCCGCATTGTGATGAATATCCTTGCAGCTATATCTTTATGTACATCCATGCTTTTTTTTTTAAGGATAAATATCTAATTATAGATTTATGGGATCAAAGGAGGAGAAACTTCTTAAATATATAATGGGATACACATCCGCAAAGGTAAAACATGCCGTGGCCTGACCCTTTCAGAACTGTAGCAGGTTGATGTTATCACGGCATAATCTTTTGTGGACCCTCATAGGAACCTTGGAAAGGGGCAGTCTCTGAAGCGTAGTCTTTTACGTAGTTGGTTATGGAATTTCTAGGCTCATGATTCTGGGAATCACAGGGCAGGCCCAGATTCTCAAGGTGGTTTTCTTTTTATCCCCTCCCTGCTCATCCCAGCTCTGCCTGTACAGATATCTGCGCCTTCTGAAGAGCAACAGAAAATGACCGAGTCTCAGGTGAGTTATTTATACCTCGTATTGTTTTCCAATTTATTTGAGGCAGTTTAAAAGAATTAATTCAGTTAAATGAAAAAAATGTAAATAGAGATCTGGGAAAATAAAATAGAAGATCTAGAAGAAGATCTATAGAAGATCTATAGTCGTAGAAGTTATAAGCTCTTTCATAGTTCACTACAGCTGAGCAGATCATCTACAATGATGGGATTTACAGTACATATTAAATGTGATATTTTCTTGAGGGAAGTAGAGAATTTTTGGCATTTAGGTTTGAAATTATTCTCTTGATGCATACATATTATGTAGTAGGCCATGTCTTTAACATTTACCAATAAGTAGGGGACTTCTCCGTAGCTGTTTCTTAAACCACTTCTCAAAATAACTACAGGGCAGAATAACAAGGCAGAATTCAATTTCTAGGCAGTAAAATCGTGGGGCCCAAGTACATAGCTGTCAAAAAATCTGCCTTGATTTGTAAATAAAGGTTTGTAAAATTTGTCCAAGGAATTAATATTATTAAAGGTCATGATAGTATCAGTTTTAATTTACAGTTTTTAACCAACAAATAATGAAATATTTTTCCTTGAAAATGCAATAGGTTGAGAGCCTCAAAGTGTATATCAAGTGAGTATGCTTCATTGATAGTGGAAATCAAGTGAATTTCTGTTGATTTATCACTCAGCTAAACACTGCTAGCAGGCATCTTAATGGTTGTGATTGTCATATGTTTTTACTTGAAGGTATATATCTAATTTTTATCTATCATGTTCCATTGGTTATACCCACTATATAGCGCACAGTTTCAGTATAGTCTTCAAAGTGGGGAGCATCCATTCCTTAGGAGATATGCACGGTGATCCCCTGGGGTATGGGGAGAAAAGATGAGAACTACCTACATCTCTCTCTCACTCTCGCTCTTTTTTTTTTTAATTTTAGAGAGAGATGAGTGGGAGAGTACAAGTGGGGGTGAGGGGCAGAGGGAGAGGGAGAAAAAGAATCTCAAGCTGACTCCCTCCTGAGCGCAGGGCCTGACATGCAGGGCTCGATCCCATGACCCTGAGATCATGACCTCAGCTGAAATCAAAAGTTGGATGCTCAACCAGCTGAGCCACCCAGGCACCCCTACCTACATCTCTTTTTAATGACCATAATATCTCAGTATTGAGATACTTTATGTTTTTTTTAAAAGGTATATATTATTGAGGTGTGTGTGTGCATGCGCACGTGCACGCATTCAACTGAAGAATGTCTTATCAAGAGTCGTTAGAACAAAAGACATTCCTGTCATCCAGGAAAGTCTAAGGATTTTAGGAGTTCTGTGTCAGGAACCAGAGTCAAGATTCAAATATTAGAACAAAAGATGCTCATCATACCTTTATTGCTTAGGAAATTCCAAGGGTTTTAGAAATTCTGATTAGGAGCCAGCAATGAAGACCAAAATATATGTTTCTTATTGTATCACAATATCTAGTCTCTGATTTTAAAAGTTTGGGGACTACTGGGTTATGTACCTATAATTCTGCACCCAGTTTCAGTGTGTGGGGTTTCTTCCCCATACCACGAGGCAATCTCTGATGCCAGCTGGCTGTCCAACAATTCAGCTCAAATTTGACACTACCCACCTGGAGATAGTGTCAGATCCTATAGGTTAAGAGCTCAGTCCCACAAGACTGCCCTTCACTTCAGAAGCCAATCACAAGTCCAAGTGTTACCTATGCTTCTGACTGACTATCTGTAAATCAGAGGTTCCCACAACACCCTCCTTTGGTTCTATTAATTTGCTAGAGTGGCTCCTAGGACTTAGGAAACCAATTTACCCACTCGATTTCCAGTTGATTAAAAGGATATTAAAGGATACAAATCAACAGCCAGATGAAGAGATACATGACACAAGGTCCTGAACAAGGAAGCATGGAGTTCAAGGCTTGGCACCTGACACCTGGCATGTGGAAGCCTGCTGGTTCCCCAACCTGGAAGCTCTCTGAACTGTCTCGGGTCTTCTGGAAGCTTCATGATGTGGGCATGGTCGATTAAATCATTGGCCATTGGTGATGGATTGAATCTCCAGTCCTACCTCCCTCCCCCAAAATCAGGAGTGGGACTGAAAGTTCCACTGGTCTACTCTTGGTTGGTTCCCCTGGTGACCAGCCACCCCCTCCTTAAGTGCTTTCTAAAAGCCACCTTATTAACATAACAAAAGACACCTTTATCACTTCCATCACAGGAAATTCCTAGGGTTTTAGGAGCTCTATGCTAGGAACTACAAAGACCAAATATATATTTCTTATTATAAATCACATTATCAGTACTGTTAGTACTGTAACGGAACTAGCGTGAGTTTACTCCTTGGTGAGTCACAGATAGAAACTATACCAGGGTGAGTTATCTCACAAAGGAAACTTAAACCAAAGTTAATTTGGGCAACAGAATTTTTGTGGTGAAATATAAAATTTTCCGCTTCAACCATTTTTAAGTGTGCGATTCAGTGGTATTAATTATGTTCACAATTTGTGAATCCATCACCACTCTCTGTTTCCAAAACTTTTTCCTCATCCCAAACAGAAACTCTGTACCAATTGAGCAATACCTCCCATTTCTCCCTTACCCCCACAGCCCTTGGTAACCTCAAAACTACTTTCTGACTCTATGAATTTGCTTATTCTAAATATCTCATAGATGTGGAATCATATGAAATTTGTCCTTTTGTGTCTAACTTATTTCACTAAGCATGTTTTTGAGGTTCATCTATGCTGTCGCATATATCAGAACTTCATTCCTTTTTATGGCAGAGTAATAATTCCATTATATAAACACATTTTGTTTATCCATTCATCTACTGATGGACACTTAGGTTGTTTCTACCTTTTGGCTTCATTGTAAATAAAGCTACTGTGAATATTGGCCTACAAGTATGTCTTTGAGTACCTGTGTTCAAATCTTAGGTACAGACCTATGTCAACCAAAATTCCTGGAATGCAAAGATTTAGTCAGAGGCAAAGGAAAGCTTTATTGCCATACAGTGTGTAAACTGGGGAGATGGCAGCCTTCAGCTACAACCAAAAGTGTGCTTTGAAGGGGAAGGTTTATGTTTGGGGTTAAATAGGCAAAAACTGCAAGTCTGTGCCCTTATCCAGGTTGGTTAGACTCCAGTCCTAAGTCCACTTGGCATTCCTGGTGGCAGCTTCAGGATGATAGGATGTGTTACAAGGGATTTTATGGATTTTGTTGACTTTTGTACGGGTTTGTCACCTCATGCTATGCTAACTGGTTTTGTTTCTCATGGTCGTTTGGGTTGGTTAAAATTGTAGTTTCTCTCCCTTGAGATAAAGGCATCCATCTTGTCTTTTAGCTGGTGCTGTCCAATTATTGGGATCTTTTGGTCTCACTCCGTAGTGGAGTTGCTGGATTATATGGTAATTCTACATTTAACTTTTGGAGGAACTGCCCAAGTGTTTTCTATAGCAGCTGCACCATTTTACATTCCCATCAGCAACGTATGAGGGTTCCAATATCTCCATGTCCTCACTAACACTTGTATTTTCCATTTTGTTGGTTAGAACCATCCTTTTAGGTGTGAAGTTGTATCTCGTTGTGGTTTTGACTTGTGTTTCCCTAGCGATTACTAAGGCTGAGCATCTTTACATGTGCTTATTGTCCATTTGTGTATCTTCTTTGGAGAAATGTCTATTAAAGTCCTTTGCCCATTTTTAAATTAAATCGTTTGCTCTTTTACTGTTGGACAAGTAAGTCCTGGATTCTACCTCTCCCCTCCACCCAAACCTGCTCTTTCTTATTTTCTGGACTTGAGTAGGATGCCAGTTGCTTAGCCTGAAAGCCAAGCACTCTTAAGTTGATTCCTCGCCTTCCCTCATCTTCCCACTGTCTTTCAGATATACCTCAGTTGGATTTGATTAACATCAAATTTAAAAACTGAATTCTTATTGAGGCAGAACCTAATCATGGTTTGAAAAATAAGTAAAAACAAAGTAGTACTTTATGACTAACCGATCATAAATTATTCTATTCTTCTTATTTCTAAGTAGATATTTAAAAAATAAATTGACCAGATTAAATATTGCTTATGTTTTATTGTATTTATTTTAATTTGAACTTTAAAAACAATGGTTTTGTTGTATTTAATTTTTATAAGCTCTATAATGGAAAATGCCAACATACTCAAAAATTTAGAGAACAGTTTAATAAACCCCTGTGCTTCTTCATATATTTCCAACAGTTATCAGTGTTTTTCCAATCTTGTTTCCCCTCCCTCTTCCTTTATTTGTTCTCTAGAGTTTTTTTGTTTGTATGCTTTTGTTTTTAAGCAGGCTCCATGCCCAGTGTGGAGTCCAGTGTGGGGCTTGAACTCACAACCCTGAGATCAAGTCCTGAGATGAGATCTAGAGTCAGATGCTTAACTGACTGAGCCACCCAGGTGTCCCTGTTCTCTAGAGTATTTTAAAGCAAACCCAATGTGACATTTATCAGTATATGCTTGTTTTATAGATTTCTGTTATCTTCATTTCAGGAACTGATACTGGTTTTTCCCTTTAGTGGTTTCCTTTTAAAAGCATTTATTTAAGTAAAAGCCTTTGAAACTATTAAGTCAAAAATAGTGTGAGTGACATGCAGATAGTAAAAATTGTGAAAACAGTAAATGAATAAATGATGTCTGAGCATTATCCCAAAGGTACAAACAGTTCTCTGAATTTTCCATATTCTTTTTCATGTCCCCATGTCTTTTTTCTTTACTCCTTTCTCCATGCAGAATGATATTTCTCCCACCTCCATATCTTACTGGAGTTTACACTATTCATTTTTAACATTTCAAAAAATGTTATTTTATCTTTACTTTTTAAAAAAATATTTTTACACCTTTCATTATTCATTTTGTGTAATTTTACATCTTCTACAAAAACCCAATCCAACCTCCCAAAATAGAATCACTTCTTCTTTCTTATGTCTATTATAACCCACTTAATACTTAATGACATTTATCTATTTACTTGTCTGTCTCCATCTACTAGTCTGTAAACTTCCTGTGTTTTCTTCATATTTGTATTCTGACCATCAAATAAAGCTAGTTGTGTTGTGGCCTAATATGTGCTTATTGCTGGAAAGAAAGGATGAATTGTTCTCAAGAGCAGAGTTTTTCTAATAGGAGTTCTGCTTCTCCTACTTAGTAAAACTGGCCTCATAGTAAACGTCTTCTTTAATTTATTATGATGAACTCTGCATGATTAAGCATCCTTTACACACTACCTAGTGTTTTTCACTTTAGAGTGAACAGGAATGTCCTGTTACAGGGATTTGTGTCATTCAAGGATGTGACTGTGGACTTCACTTGGGAAGAGTGGCAGCAGCTAGACTCTGCTCAAAGAAGCCTGTACAGAGATGTGATGCTGGAGAATTATAGCAACCTTGTTTCAGTGGGTAAGAACACCTTCTGTCAGAGGGTACTGGATATTAGTTACCTGCTGCTGTGTAACATTTACTTCTAAATTTAGTGGCTTAAAACAAACATTTTTTACTAACAATCTCTGTAGGTCAGGAGTTTGGAAGGGCTTACCTGGGTGGTTCTGGCTTGTGGTCTCCCATGTGGTTATAATCAGATGTTAGCAGCAGCTGCAGTCATCTGAAGGCTCGACTGAGATTGTAGGATCCGTTTCTAAGATAACTCACTCACATGGCTGTTGACAGGAGCCTTCAGCTACTTGTTGTCTGTTGGCAAGAGATCTCAGTTCCTTACCATGGGGGCCTGTTCTCATGATATGACAAACGTCCCCAGATAGAGTGATCCAAGAGAGTCAGGAGGAAGTCACAGTGCCTTTTGTGACTAAGTCTCTGGAATCACATACCATCACCTCTACCTTATTGTGTTTATTAGAAATAGTTACCAAGTCCAGCCCATGCTTAAGGGAAGGAGAGGACTTCTTGAAGGGAAGAGTGCCAAGGAATTTAGGAACATATATTAAATCCACCATTGTACCCAATTGACTGCCTTTCCTTTCTTATTTACTAAAAGCTGCTGGGTCTCTGCATGTTTAATGAGCTTCCTTTCAAGCTACAAAGGTCAAAAGAATATTGATTTTGAGTACCAAATACTCTAGTGGACTGGGATGAAAAGAAAATGGGTGCTGCATCCTGCTCATTCTTTGAGGGTTAAAGACAATGGTCTGTGCCCAAGTTCTTAGTTTTTATAGATTAATTGAAATAGAACATATATAATAAAGTGCTCAAATCTTAAATATACAGATTGATGCATCTTTTTCCTATGTTATTTAACCATCACCCAGATCAAGGTGTAAAACATTTCAAGCACCCTAGCAGGCTCCCTTTGACCCCTTGCCATTTATCTCCTCAGAGATAACAACTTGTGGCTTCTATCACCATACATTAGTTTTGTCTGTTCTTGAACTTCTTCTAAGTGTAGTCACTGTAATTGTCTGGCATCTTTCATTTAACATAGTCTGTGAAATTCATCCATGTTGTTGCACATGACAATATTTGTTTCTCCGTACTGTTGCATCATATTCCATTTAATGAGTATAGGGTAATTCATCAACTTATCCATTCTACTGTTGATAGTTATTTGACTTGTTTCAGATTTGGGTCATTGAATAAAGCTGTTATGGACATTCTTTTTTTTTTTTTTTTCTTTTAATCTTGTTTGTTTTTGTCTTTTTGTCTTTTGTTACTTTTTTTTTAAACTCTTTTTATATCCATTTTTGTTGTTATGGACATTCTAATATGCATCTTCTAGTGGAAATAAGCATTTTATTTCTATTGGGTATACATAGGAATGGAATTTTTGGGTCATGGGGCACATGTATATTTAGCTTTAGTAGATAGTACCAGGCAGTTTTCCATAGAGGTTATACCAATTTATTTCCTACTAGCAATGTATGAGAGTTCCATCAACATCTGGTAATGTTAGTCTTTTTAATTTTAGCTATTCTGGTGCATATGTGGTGGGCTTGAGTTCTAGGATGGTTGGACGTCCACTAATGCCAAGTCCTGTATCATTTCCCATAAATAGGGTGTCAGTCTCTGAAGTCAGATGTAATCTTATTGAAACAAGGAGAACCATGGATGAAAGAGGAAGAAATCTCAAGTTGGGCCTATTCAGGTAAGTGAGAACCTGACATATGGGAGACAGGGATGTAAGATTAGTACTGATTAATGAGACATTTGTCTTTGAAATATTTATTAGGAAATCATTCTTTAAGGCCGTAGATGTCTAGAAATGACTGAAGACAGTGGGTGTGGGATCGTCAAATACCTAAATAACACTGTTACATGTCTAACACCCATGCAATCCATTTTCTTTGCTTAACTTTTAGAAAGAGAGGTAACACCTTATCTGTACTTTGGATCGTATTTATACCCATGTCATGTAGGACATTTCTTAATTAGTTAACCTCCCTTTGGCTAACATCTTCAGCACCCTATTCTTCCAAAATGGGCTTATACTCCTCCCTTTATGCATTCACCCAGTCTTAGATATGCCTTCTATCAGAGTAACTTACTGAATGATATTCATATCCTTTCTAATTACCTTGTTTTTCTCACCTTCCTTTCAGTGTGATGTCTTGGAGTTACAATCTTTTGCTTTGTGTTTTTAAATTTTTTAGATACTCCGGTAATATAAATATTCCTTCTTTGCCTGTCTTTGCCTTCTCCTTTTTCTCATTTCTCTGTGACCAATTTTACTGGATTTTTTTTATGTCATTTTCAGTATCTTGGTTGTTTTCTTGCCTTTTTCAGTGCTGCTTATTAAATTCCCCTTACCCACTGCCCACACATTGTA
The DNA here is from genome assembly GCF_002007445.2 of Ailuropoda melanoleuca. Classification (NCBI taxonomy): domain Eukaryota; kingdom Metazoa; phylum Chordata; class Mammalia; order Carnivora; family Ursidae; genus Ailuropoda; species Ailuropoda melanoleuca. The sequence continues at coordinate 40,386,526 of NC_048224.1, read as the reverse complement.
ATTTAATCTTTCATTTTCACCCCGAGCTTAACCAATTCTTTTTCATCAACCCATTTTTTGTTTTTTTGTTTTCTTTTTTTTTTTTTTAAATAAGTTCTGATTCATGGTGGTTTTCCATGTCCTCAAATGCTTGTTTGAGTATATTTAATTCTGTTTGGAGTTCAGACAAAATTTTCTTTTGCTTTATGGCTAGTTGTTGTTGTTGTTTTTGGTTTTGGTTTTGTCAAATTTCCTCTGTTTATATCTGCACAAATTCATTTCCTGATTTTCTGTAGTAGTTCTCTATGGACTATATTTTTCTTTTGTTCATTTTTGTTACACTACAGTGTTTTCAAAAGATTTTTAAATATTATGGAATCCTTCTCTGTTAATATAGCAGGGCCTTTCCCTCCTTCCTTTCTTTTGGGATTGAAGAGGAGTTTTGGCTTTTCTGATTTTGTGGTTCTCTTTGTCTTCCAGGACCCTGAATTTCCCTTTTTCTTCTTTCCCCATTACCACCACCCAATTATGAGCAGGTATTTCTTCCTTCCCTTTTTGCCTTTCTTTCTTTCTCTGAAACTGCCTGTTCTTCTAACTCAGAATTTCCCCCTTTTAAATAGAGCTGTCCCATCCCATGCTTTTTGTGTCATCTGCTTCTTTAAGATGCATGTACTTGGAAATCCCTACCCTGTAGTTGTGCTTCTGCCAGGTTACTTATCAAATATTTATGAATATTTTTATATGTAGTGTGGATTTAATCTTTCTGCTGGTCACTTGAACTCACCTTCAGTCTCCTTTGCTAGCATCCTCCTCTTTCTTTCCTGAAATGATTTTTTGATCTGCTTCTGCTCTTCACAGAGCCTTGTGCTGGATTGGCGCTGGTGCCATGTGGGACTTTGACACTGAGTTCATCAACTCTTCTTTTTCCATTGCTCCCTTGCTCACTCCTTTTTCTTTTATGTCTGTTTCTTCTTCTGTCTTTGAGTTTTAAGGTCATATTCTTACATTTCAAAGCTGACTGTGCTCATTAGCAGATTTCTATTTATTTCTGTTAAAATGAAGAGCTTTATTTGCTTTTGTATTCTTCAGAGCTCAAGAGTGAAGTAACACCATTTACATTTGGGCCTTTTTCAGACTTTGGTATTAGACCCAAGATGAAAGAATTAAGACCATGGAAGAGCATTTCTGAACAAGTGATACTCCATAACATGATTGTATACTCAACTGTTGAAGACTGGAGATTTGAAGATGAGATAAATCACCAGAAAAACCAAGACAAGTTTTTGAATCAAGTTGCATTCATTAACAATAAGCCACTGGCTGAGGAGATAGATCATGGATGTAACAATGTACTGAGGAAAGGAATTCATCTGAACAGAGCATCTAATGAACACATCATAGCTTTCATGCAGAAGTCATACCTCTTTGTACAACCGAAAATTCTAACCAGTGAGAAATCATATAAATGTATTCAGTGTGGGAAAACCTTCAGTGGAAAGTCAGGTCTCATTGTACATCAGAGAATTCATACGGGGGAGAAACCATACAAATGTAATGAATGTGAAAAAGCCTTTATTCAGAAGTCACAACTCTCTGTACATCAGAGAATTCATACAGGAGAGAAACCCTATGAATGTAATGAATGTGGGAAAGCATTCATCCAGAAGTCAAACCTCATTATTCATCAGAGGATTCACACAGGGGAAAAACCCTGTCAATGTAATGAATGTGGGAAAGCTTTCATCAAGAAGTCAACACTTAGTGTTCATCAAAGAGCTCATACTGGGGAGAAACCATATGAATGCAGTGACTGTGGGAAAGCCTTCATCTGGCGGTCACAGCTCATTGTACATCAGAGAATTCATACTGGGGAGAAACCCCATGGTTGTAATGAGTGTGGTAAAGCCTTCAACAGGAAGTCAGATCTAAGTGTACATCACAGAATTCACACTGGGGAGAAACCCTTTGAGTGTAATGAATGTAAAAAAGCCTTCATTCAAAAGTCAGATCTCATTGTACATCAGAGAACTCACACTGGGGACAAAAGGTATCAATGTAGTGATTGTGGCAAAGCCTTTATCCGGAGCTCACAGTTCATTGAACATCAGAGAATTCATACTGGGGAGAAACCCTATGAATGCAGTGAATGCAGAAAAGCTTTTATCCAGAAATCACAGCTCATTGTGCATCAAAGAATCCATACTGGGATGAAGCCGTATGAATGCACTGAGTGTGGAAGAGCCTTTAGTAAGAAGTCACACCTCACTGTACATCATAGAATACACACTGGAGAAAAACCCTATGAATGTAGTAGTTGTAGAAAAGCTTTCAGTAAGAAATCTACTCTCATTGTCCATCAGAAAATTCATATGGAACAGAAACCCTTTTAATGGAATAAGAAAACTTTAATTCAATGATCAAAATTTCATCACACATCATAGAATTCATAAAGTCTAAAAACTCTATGAATGTACTAAATAAGGGAAGGCTTCAACAATAGCTCCCAAACTATTAAGCACCAGAAAACTCATACTGAGAAGCAATTTTGAAAAATCATGTTTCCAAAAAATTACATTGGACATCTTGGTTCAGATCTAATAGTAAAAGTTTTTTTTTTAAGTATGTAGAAAAATCTCAACCACATATGATTAGCTTGATCACTTGTAGTACAAATTTTTTAAATGAGTGAGTACAGTTGACCCTTGAACAGCATGGATTAGAGTCATCCTATGCAGTTGAAAATTCATGTATAACGTTTGACTTTCCAAAAACTTAACTACTAATAGTCTGTTATTGACTGGAAGCCTTACTCGTAATGTAAACAGTCAATCAACACATAGTTTTATGTTATATGTATTGCATACTGTATTCTTACAATTAAATAAGTTAGAGAAAAGATGTTATTAAGAAAGTCACAAGGAAGAGAAAATACATTTACGGTACTGTACTGTATTTATTAAAAAAAAAATCCATGGACCTGCACAGTTGAAACCTGTGTTGTTCAAGAGGCAACTGCAAATTGATTAATCAGGACAACAAAGCGATGACTATATGTGATCATTCTACAAGTGATGTAGGAATGGCATTCATAATCCAAATTATCTGTCATTTGGAAATGAATGTGGAATTTCACATCTTACTTTTGACACTAAATGACACCATTTCCCCCACATATTAAAAAACATAAAAGGATAAATTGTAACTAAATTACAAAAGCTCTTCCCCCACTCTTTCTTGAGGTTCTCTTTCTAAAATTAAGAGAAGATGAAGCCAATGCCTTTATAGAGACATCAAAAGTTGGAAATAGAGGGGCACCTGGGTGGCTCAGTCGATTAAGTGACTCTTGATTTCAGCTCAGGTCATGACCTCAGAGTCATGGGATCGAGCCTCACATTGGGCTCCGTGCTCAGCAGGGAGTCTGCTTGAGATTCTCTCCATCTCCCTCTGCCCCTTCCCCCATGCACTCTTTCGAATCTTAAAAAAAAAAAGTTAGTGGTAGACTTAAAAATATTGCTTAGTATAAAGCATACAGAGTAAACAGAGACATCAAACAACAGGCAAAGCAGGCAATGATGCCCTTCAGTGTTGTCATCTTGGAAACTATGTGGTAATGCCACTTGTACAGCCAATAATTTGTGGAAATCCTGTCTATTAGAAGTTCTTTCAGATCCAGCTTGCCTGTCAGGCCATGTATGAAACTACATAATATTTTCAGAGAGCCTTCCATCATTAGAATTCATTGTTTTTCTTGCTTTTATCCTTCTTATCATCCCATTAATTCTGTGCATGACTTCAGCAAGAAGAAAGTTCATGCCCTTTCTATAGTCATTTCAAGTCTCAGGTCCTTAGGAGATTCAATATCTCTATTTTCAATGTTTTGCTTTCTATTTAATGGTTTCCTATACATAGTATCACCATGAACATAAGATAGGTAGGAAATTCTTACAGTGTTGGGATTTTTAAAAATATTTTATTTATTTATTTATTATTTATTTAGAAGGAGAGAGCATGAGTCAGGGGAGGAGTGGGGGGAGGGGCAGGGGGAGAGGGACAGGCAGACTCTGCACTGAGTGTGGAGCATGACATGGGGCTCGATCCCATGATCCTGAGATCATGACCTGAGCCAAAATCAAGAGTTGGTTGTTCAACTGACTGAGTCACCCAGGCACCCCCAGTTTTTTTTTAACTTGCCTCCTAATATGTTGTCATCTAAGCCTATTTACTTATATTTTCTTAAAAAGGATACTTCATACTACCTTCTTTCTACTTCAGTAGTATTACTAATAGATATTTTGTGGGCACTATGAATTAGTACTATTCTCCTTAAACAACTAGAATTTAAGACATTACACAAGTTACCATGACTCATACCTAGGGACTCTGAAACTTTACATAAACAGATATTTCAGAGTTTTCAGGCAGTTAAAAGTTGAGACATGTGGAACTACCCTAGTAATGCTGAAAATATGGTTTTAAATGGTTTGGAAATTAAATAATTACAATGTTAACATGCTTGCTATTGAGATGTTAATGTTTACTTGAAGTTTTATATGCTGATGGTCATTCAAATGCTTAGGTATTATTTTTATTTCAACTTCAAGTTATCACAGTTACACACTTCCCAGTTGAATCTACCCTATTTTAGACATTTTTAGAGTATAACAGAACAAAATGGCATTATGTAAGTGTGAGTGTGGGTAAGATGGGAGCAATGCACACCATGGAATTTTTTCTGAAAAGGTGGAGAAAATTGAATTTCTATTTGTTAGCCTAGGTAGAGATGAGTCACAAGAGAAATTAGAAAATGTTTAGATAATATTGAATGAAAATACAATATGTCAGAATCAAGGAGATAGATCATGAATGGAACAATGTACTGGCAACAGGAATTCATCTGAACAGAACATCTAATGAACGCATCAGAGCCTTCATGCAGAAATCACACCTCTTTGTACAACCAAAAATTCTAACCAGTGAGAAATATAAATGTATTCAGTGTGGGAAAGCCTTCAGTGGAAAGTCAGGACTCATCGTGTGTCTGGGTATTGAGGATGTCACTAGATCAGAGCTTAGAATGAAATTTATAATTTTAAATATTAGAAAAGAAGTGTATAAAATCAATTATTTAAGCTTCCATCTTATGAGAATAGAAAGATATGAGCAAATGATACCCCAGATAAGTAGGAAGTTGTAAGTAATAAATGGAAGGAAACAAATCAATGAACTAGAACAGGGATCAGACTACAGGCCAAATCTGGCTAGTGGCCTGTTTCCATACAGCCCTTAAACTAAGAATCATTTTCACATTTTAAAGGAGTTAAAAAACACACAAACCAAACAAAAAGAAAAAAAAAATAAAACAGACTACACAACAGAAACTGTAGGTGGCCCACAAAACCTAAAATATTCAGTATCTGGCCCTTTACAGAAAATGTTTGCCAATTCCTAAACTGGAGCATATGCGAACAGAAAAATCAATGAGAACAAAAGGTGGCTCATTGAAATAATCAATACAATTGGTAAATTTTTGGATCCACTGATCAAGAAAAAGAGAAGACAAAAATTACTAATAGGAACAAAGGAGGTGGCACCACTATTTTAGAGTCAAAAAGATGATAGTTATTAATGACTTTATATGAAAAATTTGACAACTTAGGTAAAATGGAAGATTTCCTTGAAATAGCATAAGTTACCAAAATTGAGTACAGAAGAATTAAAATACTCAAATAGCCCTGTCCTGTTTAAAGATATTGAATTTGTAATTTAAAATCTTCCCTGAAAGAAAATTCCAGGTCTAGGGCTTCACTGGGGCATTCTATCTATATTTAAGGGAGAAATTAATACTAATTAATTAATACTAATTAATACTAATTCCACAAAAACTTTAGAAAGTAGAGGAGTATTAACATTTTCCAACTCGTCATATTACATTAGTATTACCCTGAAACCAAAACCAGATGCAGACATAAGTAAAGAAAATTATAAGCTGAGGGTGCCTGGGTGGCTCAGTCAATTAAGGGTCTGCCTTCGGCTTAGGTCATGATCCCAGAGTCCTGGGATTGAGCCCCACGTTGGGCTCCCTGCCCAGCAGGGAGCCTGCTTCTCCCTCTTCCTCTGCTGTTCCCCCTGCTTATACTCTCTCTCCCTCTCTGTTAAATAAATAAATAAATAAATTTATTTTTAAAAATTATAAGCTAATATCTCGGATAACTGTAGATGTGCAGATTTCTTTAAAATTAATAGTTTGTTGGGCACCTGTGTGACTCAGTCAGTTAAGCATTAGACTCTTGATCTCAGCTCAGGTCTTGATCTCAGAGTTGTGGGTGCAGGCCCCAGGTTGTGAGTTTGCACCCAGCATGGAGCCTACTTTTAAAAAAATATTTTGAATCCAGCAATACATGAAAAGTGAAATATGCTCTGTTCACGAATGCAATATTTTATTTAAACATCTGATTATCCATCATGTAATTCACCATTTTTTTTTGATAAAGGGAAAAACTCACATCATCTCCATAGATGCAGAAAAAACATTTGACAAAGTTCAACATCCATTTGTAATGAAAACTTTTGTCGAATGAACAACAGATAGCAACTTCTCTACCTCAACCAGTTTTATGGTTACTTCTTTCTACATAAGATTAGAAACCTAGCAAAAGTATCTGTCCTCATTTTTTAAAAAAGATGTTTATTTATTCCAGAGAGAGTGGGGTATGGGCGGGGGCGGGGAGGGAGGAGCAGAGGGAGAGGGACAAGCAGATTCCACACTGAGTGAGGAGCCCAACTTGGGGCTTAATCCCAGGACCCCAAGATCATGACCTGAGCTGAAACCAAGAGTCAGATACTTAACGGACTGAGCCACCCAGGCACCCCCTCATTTTTATTCAACAATGTAATAGAAGTCCTGGCTAGTGTAGTAAGCAAAGAAAAAATAAGAAAGCATACAAATTGGGAAGGATGATGTAAAATTTTCTTTATTCATAACAACATGATCTTATACGTTTAAAATCCTAAGGAATCTACAAAGATTAAATTTTTTTTTAAGATTTAAGATCTTATTTACTTATTTGAGAGAGAGAGAGAGAGAACATGAGCAGGGGGAGGGGCAGAGGGAGAGAGAGAAGCAGACTCCCCACTGAGCATGGAACCAGACATGGGGCTTGATGCCAGGACCACAAGATCATGACCTGAGCTGAAGTCAGATGCTGAACCAGCTGAGCCATCCAGGTGCCTCAAAGATTAAACCTTGTAAGTGAATTTTGCAAGTTCTTAGGATAAAGGACCATTATACAAAAGATAATTGTATTTGTACATATTAACAACCAAATATTGAAAAATAAAATTTAAGAATCCACTTACCATAGCATCATAAACCATAAAATAGGAATAAATTAACCAAAGCGAGGCACTGAAAATTGCAAAGTATTGTTCACAGAAACTTTAAAACTAAGGAGATGGAAAGGTTATTCATCTTCCATGGACTGGAATACTCAATGATGTTAATACATCATTTGCCCCACATTGATCTATTCAATCCCAGTCAACAGCCCAACAGGCTTTTTTTTTTTTTTTAAGAAATTGTATGGAAACTTGTATGGAAGTGCAAGCACCAAAATAACTCGGAAAATTAACGTTGGAGGACTTAAGCTATCTGATTTCAAGTCAGTGTAAGTATTGTCCTAAGTGTAAAGACAGTGTGATATTGGCCAAGCATAAAACTAGATCAACAGAATAGAAAGAAGAGTGTCCAGAAACATGCACACACATGGTCAATTGATTTTTTAAATAAACTTTTTGTTTGAGATATTACTCCCTGAGGATTTATCCTGGAGGGAATCAGAGCTCACTTCATTTATTTCTCTTAAGGATCACAGTTCTGTTCTATTTTCCAGTGTCTGAAAACCATTGTTTTATGTATTTTGTTCAGTTTCCTGGTTTTTCAAGCTAAGAATGTAATTCTGGTCTCTTTTGTTCTATCGTGGATGGTAGTAGAATTATTACCTTCATCCTATCCCTCTAGGTTTTTTAAAAATAGAGTTGTCACATTTATTTTCAACTTCATTTGAAATCGTAAATGCAAAAATAGCCCAAAATTTATTGGCAAAGAAGAACATTCACAGAGGAATTTCCCTACCTGATGAACTTACCTTAAACATTATAGTAATTAAAGTGTTATGGTATAGGCACAGGAATAGCTCAGTAGTAAAAAATTGGGAGTCCAAAAAATTATGTATGTAATATGTGTGTATATTTTAATTATAATATTAATATATTTTAATATTTATATTTAATTAAATATAAATGAATACATGTGTATATGATAGATAGATAGATAGATAGATAGATAGATAGATAGATAGATAGATATGCATTTGGCATTTCAAATCCTAATCCATAGAAGTGGGAGTGATAGATTTGAACAAATAAACAAAAATACAGTATTTACAGTTTGAAAAACAAGAGACAGACTGGCAGGGGGCGTATTTGTAATGCCTACAACAGAAAAGATATTAATATTCAGAATACAGCAAAGTTCCTAAAAATAAAACAGATAAAGATAATCTACCCAAAAGAAAAAAATTTTTTCCTTGTAATTTTGTGATTTCATGAACACAAATATGATGTACACATAAGCTGTCTGTTCCTTTTCTTTACTGCACAGCCTGCTGTTGGGACTGGTGACTCTGATGGCCAACTGGGCTGCTCTTTCTACAATGGATTTGTGGTTCTTGGAGCATATATTGTGCGCAATCTCTGCATGGTAATATTTGTTACACATCAGCAGCACTTCACTGCTCCTTGACATGGTGGAAGCCACTGGGCGGCATGTGCTTTGTTTCCTTGTTGCTGCCGTAACTAACCTTGCACATCAAGATCTGGCCCTTGAATTTTCTGTGCACCCTATTGTTAGTGCCTCTGGGTTTCTGCCACTTGTTCTTAATTTTTACATAATGGTCTGACTGGTGCCTGATGAACTTCTCAGTCCTCTTTTTAATAATCTTGGACCTCACCAGAGGTCTGAGGGCGGCCATGATGCCGAGTACGAGATGGGTGCCACATCTGTAGGCAGTGCCGAGGAAGAGGAAAAAGAAAAAATTTCAAATGATAAAACAAGTAATCAATCAAATAAACATATAAATCATACCTAAATTTACTAATAAAGGAAACAAAGTAAAATCAAGAAAATATCCAATAGGCAAAAATAATTTTTAAAGTGGATATATAAGGCAGATTCTAGTCAGGAAAATAGAACCTATAGTAGATAGTTCAATGAAGGGGCTTTAATACAGGGAAGTTGTTACAAAGGTATAAGAATACCTACATTAGGGGCGCCTGGGTGGCACAGCGGTTGGGCGTCTGCCTTCGGCTCAGGGCGTGATCCCGGCGTTGTGGGATCGAGCCCCACATCAGGCTCCTCTGCTATGGGCCTGCTGCTTCCTCTCCCACTCCTCCTGCTTGTGTTCCCTCTCTCGCTGGCTGTCTCTATCTCTGTTGAATAAATAAATTAAAAAATCTTAAAAAAAAAAAAGAATACCTACATTAAATGCAAAAAGGGAACAGTGAGACACAGCAGAGAGTAGCAACAATAGCTGTCAGAGGCTGTATGTTTGTGTTCTCCCCAAATTCATATGTTGAAACCTAATCCCCAAAGCCATGGTATTTGGTTTTAGGCTTCCCAGCCTTCAGAACTCTGAGAAATTTCTGTTGTTTATAAGCCACCCAGTCTATGGTTATGTGCCCTGTTACAGCCTCCCAAATGGAATAAGACACATGCACTGCTGGTAAAAGTATGAATCACTGTAGCCTTTTAGAAAGATAGTTTGATGATATCTAAAATTTATTTTATCTTCTGTGATTTTGTCCTAATCAAATAAGGATGTGGATAAAGATCTAGCATTGAGCATATTTAGTTCATATTTGCTTATAATAGAAAAAATTGGAAATAACATGCTACCGCTCAAATATTTAGATTCAGTTTGATGGAAAGCTGTACTAACATTAATGTAGATTAATAATTAAAGACATGAAGGAATGTTTACAAGAAATTAAATTTAAAAAGCACTTTCAATTTGTTACATTGCTATATTTTTAATTTTTAAAAAAGATTTTTAAAAATTCATTTATTTTAGAGAAAGAGTGGGGGGGGGAGGGGCCAGATCTCACAACCCAGGTATCAGACCTGAGCCCAAACCAAGAGTCTGACGCCTAACTGACTGAGTCACCCAGGCACCCCTAATCTTTTTAAAATAGAATCCACGCCCAGCTTGGAACCCAACAGAGCGCTTGAACTCAGGACCCTGAGATCAAGACCTGAACCAAAATCCAAGAGTTGCAGACTTAATGGACTAAGCCACCCAGGTGCCCCTGCACTGCTCTGTTTTTAATTTCAAGGGTATATATAGTATATATTTAACCATATGTAAATATATATTTACGTATATGCACACAGGGATATAGAGAAATAACCTATAGTATTTACATATATAATAGTGGGCATCTTATAATATGCTTTTATCTTATTTTAATTTTGTTGTTTTCCTTATTTCTATTCTCTGTAATCCATCTATATTCTTTGTATAGAAAAAAAGGTAAGGTATGTACATTCCCTTTTTTTTTTATTTTTAAAGATTTTATTTATTTATTCGACAGAGATAGAGACAGCCAGCGAGAGGGAACACAAACAGGGAGTGGGAGAGGAAGAAGCAGGCTCATAGCAGAGGAGCCTGATGTGGGGCTTGATCCCATAACGCCGGGATCACGCCCTGAGCCGAAGGCAGACGCTTAACCGCTGTGCCACCCAGGCGCCCCTACATTCCCTTTTAATTAACTGCACTTATTGGACTCTACTCAAGAAGAGATGTGGAGGAGGGGACCAATTAATTTACAAGGATTCATCAAAACACTGTTTTTGGGTGGTATTAAAGTGAACATAACCTAAATACATGACAGAAAGACATTAAAAAAACGCTAGAAAAAACGTTACCCAAAAAAATAAGTTTTACCTCCTTCTTGGTTTGAATCAATCATTCTTTCACCCCTCACCCTCCTCAAACACACACACACACACACACACACACACACACACACACACACACGAAGAATGGGGCTGTGAGACTTATTTTTAGAATACTATGTGTATACTGATGTGGTAAAGACAGTAAGTTTCGAAGCTGATGGCCAAGGAAGAATTCTTGAGACGCCTTTGGTGCAGAAAGGTGATTTTATTAAAGCACAAGGACAGGACCCATGGGCAGTAAGAGCTGCACCGGGGTCATGAGGGGTGGCCCATTATATACTTTCAAGTTGGGACGGGGTTAGTGATAGTGTGTCTCCTAAGGAATTTTGGAAGCAAGGTTTCCAGGACCTTGAGAGGGCTAGCTATTGTTGGGAAAAAGTCACTTATTACTGTCTCATCAAACCTTAGTCCTGAGACTCTTCAGATGTATATCGGTGGGCCATATGCTTGGGGGATGATTACCAACACGTACCTTGTGGGGGGGGGGGTTAGAGATAAAGGAAGTTTCCAAAAGAATTTTATACCTTAAAGTAGACTTATAGGATCCTTGGGCGGGGGTGGTGTCCAGCCAGGATTGCCTTTTGCCCTTAGCAAAGTATTAACATTGAGGCGGTTGAGTCCCTAGAGGAATGTCACTCTGCCTGTTTCAAGGACTTGTCAGTGGGCTGTAGGTAGTAAAAAAAAATTTATAATTTTTCTTCTGCCTTTGTTTCCCACATCATACACCACAATGTTAACAGTGACTATCTCTTTGTTAAGGAATTCCATCTAGTTTGGCGCTTTTTAGCTTACTTGTTGAATAAGAGGTTATGTTCATCTATTAATACAATGAACAGGCGTTCCTTTTACGTAAAGGTCAACGAAAAATCTGCATCCCTCCAGATTCACATTTGCCTATTGCGAAAGAAAAAGCTTGTCTCCGTTCCTTTTTACTTTTTATTTGAGTTACAGAACAACGCTACTCAAGCTTGCAAGTCGCTCCAGAGAGCGAAAGGCAACTCTGGCGCCGTAGGAGACGCAGGTGGAGGGCGCCGGCTTTGGCAGAGCATACTGGGAAATGTAGTTCCAGGACGCCGCGTGCGCAGACGCACTTTCTGGCTTGCGAGGTAGTGGGGGTTTGGATAGTCGGAGGGTGTTCTTTTCTCCTTGGAGTTGGTGAGACTTCTTTTCCCTGACGCCTACACCCGGGCGGTAGCTGGGGAGGGGCCTCTGCTCAGGACTCCTCAAGACCCTTGGGGCTGGGGCGGGGGGCGCGAGGGGCCTGGAGAGCTTGTAGTCCGGGCTTAGGGGAGGGGGCGGAAGAAAGGCGGAGAATTGGGAGGTCCGGGTTCCCGTCCGAGTTCAGCGCGAAGCGGTCGCCTGGACTCCGCATCGGGTTTAAGCCGGTCTAGGGCTGTGTATGGGTTAGGGGGAGGCAGAGCTCTGGCTGGGCATCTCAGCCTTAAGGGTCGGGGTTTGGGCTGTCATTTGTGGGTTGGGAGTGGGGGGGGGGTCACGAGCACGGAGCGTGGGGCTGCGGGGCCTTTGGCTGTGTTGGGGATCGACTGCTCCAGACCTTGTCTGGGAATTAGAGAAAAACTGATCTAGGAACTTAGTAGCACCCCCCCCCCCGCCGCCCCAATGTAGGATGTAGGTCTTCCGACATCCACGCCTTTGCTCTTTCCTCTGAAAAGCACTTTCTGCAGAGGTTTTTTGTTTTGTTGTTTTGTAGGCAAATTTCTGAAGCCTCTTCTGTAGGAGCCACGTGTGGAATTGCTTGCCTACTTTCTGTGGGCTATGAAGAGCGGCGATTGTTGTGAGTCACATCCGGGTAGTCAGAAGGTTCCCATAAAGACAATCCTGGCTTCTCAGGGCCCCTGTCTTTTTCAGCTTTGCCTTCTCAGGTGTCTATTTGACTAGACAAATGGCATTAAGAAAGAAGACCTGACTACATTGCCTTTGGTGAGCAAAACTTTTCAAGGCCAAGTACCATAAGCTGGTTTTAATTTCTAAAGTTCCCATCTGAAGTTTGAAAAACCACATGTAATTGAATATCCTTTGAAATTTTCTTAAACTGCTCATAATTTATATGTACACATTATATGTATACAATTATGCAGTAATATATGTATGAATGTACCCAAATATGTTCTTTAAACATTGAAATAATTCCTAGCGTGGCAAGACGTTCACTTAGAAGAAGCATGTGAGACTTGAGACTGAGGAAACAGAATCTTCCATCTCATGCTTCACTCCAGGTGGCATACTTTCTTGAGCCTATCTGGCAACTTTGTACACATAAAAAATGCAAGTGAGTCTGTAATGCAACTCGGTTTTACTTTTTCTTTCCTGAAGTATCCTCTCTGTGCCCAGAGGGAGGAAAGAGCTTTCTTTCTTTCATTCATTGAATAAGTGTTGATTGAGGGCCTGCCTTTTTGCCAGGTAATGTTTGAGGCACTAGAGATACAGCAGTGAACAAAACAAAGTCCCTGCATACACAGAACTGATGGTCTAGGGTGGGCACACAGGCCACAAACAAGTAAATATAAGTGTGTCAGGTGGTGACTGACAGAGGAAATTACACTAGAGTAACGGGCTTAGGGAGGGCCTGGGAGAGCTGTTATTTCACGTAGTGTGACATTGAGTAGAGACTTGAAGAAAATGAGAGGGTGAGCCTTGTATGTATCTGAGTTGGGGAGTTCCTAGGCTGAGGGAACAGCAAATGCAAAGGCTCAGAGGCTCAAATGTGCTGAACCTTTATGGAGGCCATTGTGGACAGAAGTGTGAGTAACAGCATAGTAGATGTTGAGAGGAGAGAGATAAGAGGGGTCCAGATCACACAGGGCTGTGTAGGAGTTTGGCTTTTACCCAGAGTGAGAAGAGAAGCCATAGCAAAGTGGCTGTAGTAATTATTGTTTAATCAGCTCTACTGAGGTATAATTTACATGCAATTTACTGATTTTTGTAGGAGGATTTTGAGGAGAGAAGTGATATGACCTGTAAAAGGAACCATTCTGGGTGCTCTGTTGAGAATAGACTGTATGGGAACAAGAGCAGACATTGACATTTAGTTAGGAACTAAGGCAGTGATCCAGGTGAAAGATGATTTCCCTGTTTTCTTTACTCTCCCATTCCTGCCAACCATCTGACACCTTACTCACATCAGACCTCCAGCTCCTTCCCTGTGTTCACCCTCAGCTGATGATCCTGCTTCCTGTTTCACTGAGAGGAGAGAACAACCAGAAAAGAACCTCCAAAGGCTCTCATCCTCCCGTCCACCAACCTTCCTGGAAGTATCCCCATGTAGTCTGTCCTCCTGGTATGATACCGAAAAGGTCTGTGCTCTAATTATGGCCAGCCCCTCTTCTTATGTGTTAGATCTCACTTCCTCTCATATTCCCAGGCCAGTGTCTGGGATAATCATTGGACAAAATTCCTGATAGTTCTGTTGTTCGTATATATATATTTTTAAATGGATATATCAACAACAGTAATTTTTCCAGAAAAATTCAAATGCAGATTTAAAAATTGTAAATGATATAATATCCATCAACACTAATATGCCCTGGAAGTAATCTCTACAGTTATTTCATGCATCTGTCATTCTTGAGTTACAAGGGACTTCTGTTCGAAAAGCTCACCTATAGCCCTTATTGGAACAGAACTAAACGTATAAGATTTCCTTCTCTTCCAAGTGTGTCTCATTTTCAGTTTAGTTTATTTCGAACATAGAAAAGACAAGACATCTTAGCCAATTCTTAAAGCTCTGCTATCTATATTTTCAACTTGGGCTTAAACCATTGAAATGTAGTGATTTCACTTCAGTTGCCTACGGATCCCATTGTCATTCGTGCGTGGAGATTTGCTTTACAGGCATTCAAGTTGCAAGTGTCAACTGTGAGGCTGTCCATTTAAAAATGTTTACTGCTATCTGTTTGATTAAAAACAGATGCATTGTTATGGTCTTCATTATTTAAACACTTAATTTATAATGTATTCATGTCTTTAGAAAGACTCAGGTAAAGTTGAATAGCTCGTTGCTACAGACTTCTAAACCATTGATTTTTAATAATTTTTATCTCTGGATTTAACTGATAATTCAAAATATACTTTTGGTCATTCTTGTCATTTTCTTTTCATAAATAGTGCTCGGACTATTTTTAAATGGAGAGAAATAATACTGAACTTGAGAATGGGAGAGAGACTACAGTGCTAGCAGCTGTGTGACCTTAGGCAAGTTACTTCATTCCTGCTGGTTGAATTGTGTCTTGGGCAAACTAGGGTATTAGTCGTCATGTTTCCTGAGCCTCTTTCTAGCTCAAATGCCTGACATTATGACATCGTTTGTGAGGTTCAGAAAGTAAAAGCCTCTAGCATCTGGTCCTTGTGTTCACCTTCTTGTCTTTACTTCTCTATCAACATCAGAGTCAGCCCTGAAAACAACAACAACAAAGAATTCACAGTTTGATGATCTGAGGAACATGGCAAAGATTAGGACAGTTGCACATCTTTGCCTGGCTGATCATGGGGATGGTTCTGAGTTGAGAGAATAGTAACCACACGGAGTTTTAATGACAGATGTCAGGTCACCAGGATACTAGGACGTAAGAAAGACAGGGTCTATGATGACATTTTTGGGGGGGTTGTCATGGGTTCTGTCTGGCTACTCAGATTCAGAAACCTCACAGATTCAGCAACAACAGCAGAGGTATGGTTTAGAGTTCTGAGATGCAGGCTTCCAGAAACTAAGCTGATAAAGGAATAAATATCAGTTTGTAGAATATTAATCAACAAGTACTCACTGAAACATCTAAAATGCACCCTACTGAGTACATGGGGCTTTAAAAAAATTGGTGATTGTAGTCCTTGCTCAGAAATAAGAAAGTTGACCACAGGAAACATTAACTCTAAACTTCTTTTGCAGTTAGAAGACATTCCATAAATGCTGGATTGAAAAATGTAATTAGTAATGGTTTAGCTCTAGATAGGCCTGCACAGAAGAAGGGGGACAGACTAGATGATTTTTTAGGATCCTAATCCTGTTCAATTCTGAATTTTTTACGGTAGTTTCGTAATGCAGTCTGTACACCTTGATTGACTATTGAGACATAGGGAAAAATAGTGTCTTAAGTCACACTTCTTTAAGGTAGCTGGTTTAACTGGCAGGATGCTATTGTGCAGAGACCACTGGATTGGGAATCGAGAGTAGTCTTCACTCATTCAAGAAATATTTAATGGATGTGTCATATATACCAGGTTCTGTGTGTGGCGCTAGAGACAAACGAGTAATTTAGACAATGTCATTGTCCTCAAGATTATACTCTAGGAAGGAAAACAGAACATTGAAAGTGGAACACTGAAACATAATAAATGTAATAATAGATGGAGTATAATATGCCATGGGTTAATTTTTGCAGGTAACATAATTATTATTAAAATATATGATTAAAACAAAGATAAATTATTGTCACGAACCTGGTATGATTGTAATGAAACTTTAATACATATAAATAAGTGCCCTTTTCAAAAAAGGTCCCCTCCCCGAAAGACTCTTACAGTTTAAACACCCACTTAATGGTATATGAGAGCACCTATTTCCCCACATAACTTAAGCAGTACTGGATATTATCTGTATTTTAACATTTTTGCCAATCTGATTTTGAAAAATGAGATCTTATTTTAATTTGTGTTTCCATGATTAAAGGTGAGCTTGAAAATCTTTTCATTTCTTGGCCATTTGTTTTTCTTCTCTAAATTTACTGTTTGTTTCCTTTGCTCACATTTGTATTGCATTATATTTTTTCCTAATTGACTTGTAAAAATTCTATATAATACAGCCCATAAGCCTTTTGTTTTATTAAGTTGCAAATATTTACTGCCAAGATGACTTTTCTCTTTTAGTTTCATTGATTGCCTTGTAGGTTTGTGTAGTCAGATCCGAGTCTTTTCCTGTATAACCTCCAGGTTTTACATTTTTAAAGGACTTTCCCACTGCAAGATTACAAAAATTTTCCTCTGATATGTTTTCTGGTTACTTTGTAGTTTTATTTTTAACGTTTCACTCTAATTCACCAATAATTTATTTTTATAAGGCAATAGTATTAAGTTTATTTTTTCCCTAAATGAATAGGCCACTTGTCCCAAGATCATTTATTGAATCTCCATCTCTCCCCAAATATTTGAAATGCTACATTTATCATGCATTAAATCCCTAAAAAGCATAGGCCTATTTCTAGGCTCATTATTCAGTTTTATTATTTTTTCTGTCGGTTGTTGTGTCACTATTACCCTGTTTTAATGAACCTACTCTATGTTTTGATAGGAAGTATGGACACATCCCCCTTTGGCCTCATTTTGTTTTTCTTTTTCAAAAATACATATTCTCTAAGTAAAATTAGGAGGCATATTCATTTCATAGGGCTGCTGTGGCAAAGTACCACAAACTAGGTGGCTTAAAACAACAGAAATGTATTGTCCCATAGTTCTAGAGGCTGGAAGTCCAAAATCCAGTTGTCAACACAGCCATGCTGTGTCTGAAACTTGTGGGGGAGCCCTTCCTCGCTTCTGGTGGCTTGCATAGCTGTAGTCTCCGCGTTCATTGTCACGTGGCGTACTCCGTGTGTGTCTGTGTCTTCACGTGACTTATAAGGGGCTTACCCCACTCTAGTATGACCTCATCTGGATTATATCTGCACTGACTCTTTCCAAGTAAGGTCACATTCTGAGGTACTGGGGGTTAGGACCTCAGTGTGTTTGGGAGGGTACCTTTAACTCATAAGAGAGAGCTGGCATCTTTAAGATATTGAGTCTCTTCATCCAGATAGATGCATTTTCAGTTGATTCTCTTTAACTGCTGAGAAGTGAGCAGAGTATTGCTATTTGGAAGTTGCCATGCCTATTTCTTATACTGGTTTTAAGATTTTCCCCCACCGATTTTCAGAAGTTTGACTATGATATCCTTGGATGTGCTTTTCTTTGTATTTAGCTTGCTTATGGCTTGGGACTTCTTGAATCTCTGAGTCATCAGTTGGGAAAATTTTCCACCCTTATTCCTTCACATATTGCAATGTTCTTGTTCTCTCCTCTTGTTTTGCTGCTTTTTGGGGCGGGAGTTTCCTTTTATAATTTAAATTCAGTAAAGTAACATATAGTGTATTAGTTTCAGAGGTAGAGTTCAGTGATTCATCAGTTGCATATAACACCCAGTGCTCATTCCATCAAGTGCCCGCTTAATGCCCATCACCCAGTTACCCCATCCCCACCCCCCCCAGCAACCCTCAGTTTATTTCCTATGCTTAAGAGTCTCTTATGGTTTGTCTCCCTCTCTGATTTCGTCTTGTTTTATTTTTCCCAGATTTGTTTCTTTGTTTCGCTTCTTTGTGCTTTCAACAGATATATAGTGGTGCCAAATAATGTACTTTTAACCACTTTTTTTTTTTTTTACTTAGAATGTGAATCGTTTTTTAACAACTTGCTAGCCCTGCACTTCGTTATTTTCAGTTCTTAGCTTTACTCTTTCTGTCATAAATGGTTGCCTAAGTGATCCTATGGTGAGTAGGTGTTTGATGTGTTAGGAACCAGTGCCACTGGAGGATGTGCCAGTGAACTTTACCTCGTAAGAATGAAAAGAACCAGATCATTAGCAGACAGTGTAAGGGATGTGGTGACAATTATAGAGGCCGTGTCTCCTTAGATAGATAAAGCTTCGTAATTACTACAGATTACAGTGACTTTCCCCTGAAATATGTCAAAGTATGTTTTGTAAGTGCTTATCTGAGACTGGGCTTTGAGTTTGGGGACCAGAGATTTTTTATTTTATTTGTGCACAGAGATAAGATATTTCTTTTACTATTAAACAGGTGATATGTCTTTTCTTCAAAACATTGTAAATGGATAGTTTTATTGTGCCACCTTAGCATCAACGTTCCTATATCTCAGAGTTCCTGAAGACAACTTAGGACACACTTGTGAGATCCATCATAAACACCCAAGCCTATATCCTAAATCGAGAATGGGATATCAGCTTTTTAAATCGGATGTTATCTTTCAAGAAGAAAGAACCATATTTATACAGATAAGAGGAAAAAATGGAGAAATTTCACAAAACACTTAACCAAGAAGAAATCAGATAGCTAAGTAACAACCAAATAGCTAGAAATCCTTGTAACAGTCCATCTGTCCATTGTGGTGGTGATAGTAACAATACTGGTACTAGAAGATAGATTTGGAAATGTTTGTTAGTGCCCACTACACAGGGCCCTTTTATCGGTGTCAAAAACTGAGTTCATCTAGGGCGAACATCAACTTCATTTCTACGTATCTTTATCCATCTTCTCACATAACTCTGTGATCTCAGAGAAATAGATATTGGCTCTTCTACTGCTAATTAATCTCTCCATCTGTACCCCAGACTCCATTCTTTTTTACTCATCAAGGTTTTAGGACTTTGGTTTAGTAATTATTGCATTATTTAGTCATTCCCAGTTCTAACTTCCGACAGTCAAAATTTTTTCTTTTAAAAGTACTCCTTGTATAACATAATTTAATTTTTATCCACCTTTCTCTCCTTTCATTATCAGACTTGCTGTACTTGTAGCTAACAACCTCAGTTCCTATTCTGCTGTTGTCTATGAAGCAGATTCTTATCTTCTATTTTTATACTAACATTATTTGGAAGACACTCCTGAATCCTGAATTCTTTCTTGATAGCACTCTGTTCTTAGTCGTTTCTGTAGTTGGACTTTC
Organism: Ailuropoda melanoleuca; assembly: GCF_002007445.2. NCBI lineage: Eukaryota > Metazoa > Chordata > Mammalia > Carnivora > Ursidae > Ailuropoda > Ailuropoda melanoleuca. Next base: position 40,366,809 of record NC_048224.1, on the reverse strand, counting down.
TGCTGCATTTGATGTTTTTTCTTTGCTTGTGTGACATCGGTGGATTCTTTTTTGTTCTGGTCCCTTTCCAAATGCTTTTTAAATAGCTTCACTTTTGCCCTAACACAAATGCATGCGCTTTTAAGGTTTATGTTCTACTTGTTTATTTTTTTTTCTCAAAGAATCCATGCATTCTGGTATCTTCATAGTCCTCCCATGCCATTAACTTCCTGAAATGTTTTTTTCAGTCCCAATATTTCATTTGCATTCTGTCCCCATAGTTTTTCCTGCTTAGAGTCTTGTTTCCACTTAAATGTCCCACTTCACTTTAAATGACTTTAAATTCAATATGGTGAAAAATTAAATCACCGGCTTACCCTAAGTCGCCTCCTTTTCCTTCAATATTTCTATCATTAGTACCTATTAGGGTATTTACTGTTAGTTCCTCTGTTAGTACCATAATTAGTGTGACCATTAGTTCCAAACTTACTGGCTAGAAACTATTGTATCTTTATAAACTTCATTTTGTAAAAACTCCCCATAATCAGTGTCAGTATTGTTTTTTAATTTCTTTCTTCCTGTTTATGTTTTAGATTTACTCCTACACTAAATTATTGCTAGTATTACCCCAGTCCAGGCCCATATCATTTATATTATACTTTTTGCTGAATTCAGAAGCCTTATTCTTTCATTATCCACTTTAAATAAAATTAACAAACATCTTTATCCAAAATGTTTCATAGTTATCATGTTACTATTATGACAGAAAACTTTAGTTTTCCTATCTCCTACTGTATGGCATTGAATTTCTGTATTGGTCAGAGTTTTTATTATCCAGTCACATTTCACTTTTCCTTTCTTATTTTTTTAACCTCTGCTTTCCAAAACATTCATTTGAATTAGTGTCATTGACTTTCTGTCATGTCATGTACTTTTCTGTGTCTTTATTTTTTATTATGCTATGCATTTTGTCGCAATGCTTCCATTTCTTCTACTCTACCTATCTGTATTAATTCTCCCCTCTTCAAATTTTCATATTAATCAGGACCTATACTGTATAATCTTTTGTTTCATCATAGCACTGGTTCATTTTTATTTCTATTATACTTTTTTTTTCTGTAATTGATGAGCGAGTTTTTTTTTTCCTTTTATATTCCAGAGAGAAGAGATACTGTCTTCTCCTTAATCCTGGATACTATATCCAAAGTCAGAACATCAACTCCAAAGCAGAGAGCTTCTGAAAAAGAATAGTGTCATGGCATGATGTTAGACATTTTTCTAAATGATAGTTCCTAAAACTTTGCATTAGAAGAATTGGAATTTGATAACCAACTTGAGAAATGCTAGTAAAACCGAATTACAAGGACACTCAATTAAAGAGGAAGATCATTATAATAATTTTGAGGAAATATTTAACCTGAACTCAACTCTCTTTAAACAACCGAGAGTTTCTAATGACAATTATGACATAATTATAAATGATAGCAGCTTAAAGTATAGTCTGTGTCAGTTGATTTTTTTAAAAGGCAACTCATAAATGGAAAATAATTTATTAGAAATAAGCAAGGATGCATTTTTATCTCAAACCTTACTTATTCTGGAAACAATTTAAGTGTAAAGCCATACTTCAGTACTAATGGAACATAAGAAAATTTGTATGAGAGAGAAGCATGAATGTAAACTATGTGGTAAATCCTTCAGCCGGAACACTAATCTTATTCAGCATCAAAGAATACATACTGGAGAGAAACCTTATGAATGCAATGAATGTGGAAAAGCTTTTAGTCAGAGCACTAATCTTATTCAACATCAAAGAGTCCATACTGGGGAGAAACCTTATGAGTGTAACAAATGTGAAAAAACCTTTAGTCATAGGTCATCCCTTAGAAATCATGAGAGAATTCATACTGGAGAAAAACCCTATCCTTGTGATGAATGTGGAAGGGCTTTTAGCCATATTTCAGCCCTTACTCAACATCACAGAATTCATACTGGAAAGAAACCATATGCATGTATTGAATGTGGGAAAACCTTCAGCCGGAGCACACATCTTATTGAACATCAGGGAAGTCATTCTGGGGAGAAATCCTACCAGTGTAAGGAATGTCGGAAAGTTTTTTGCCATAGCACATCGCTGATCCGACATCAGAAAACTCACACCGGAGAAAAACCCTATAAATGTAATGAATGTGGAAAAGCCTTCAGTCATACCCCAGCCTTCATTCAACATCAGAGAATTCATACTGGAGAGAAACCCTACGAATGTAATGAATGTGGAAAGGCCTTCAATCGGAGTGCACATCTTACTGAACACCAGAGAACTCATACTGGAGAGAAACCTTATGTTTGTAAGGAATGTGGAAAAACCTTCAGCCGAAGCACACACCTTACTGAACATCTAAAAATTCATTCTGGTGTGAAACCCTATCAATGTAATCTGTGTCAAAAACTGTTTTGCTATAGGACATCACTAATTCGACATCAGAGAATTCATACAGGAGAGAAACCCTACCAGTGTGATGAATGTGGGAAATCTTTCAGCTTAAGCTCAGCTCTTACTAAACATAAGCAAACACACTCAGGGGAGAAACCTTATCAATGTAAGAAATGTAGTGACGTTTTCTGTCATAGTGCTGCTTTAATTTGACATCAAATAACTCATTTTAGAAATGAAATCCTATCAGAGTAATGAATGTGGGGAAGCTTGCAGCCATAGATCATCACTTATATCTGAAAACTCGGTGGTAAGAACCCCTAGGATTGTTAATGCAAGCAAAACTTTAGGCAAATTGCTCACTTTGTTTATGCTGAGAAAAAGCATTGTTCTTGCAATTAATCCTGAAAATGTGTTATCATTCAGATAAAAACTTATAATGGAATTATCCCCAAACTGGTTTGTTTTTAAAAACATATTTAGAAAATTATTCTTAGAAATAATTTATTACAAGTGTATATATTTGCTTATAATAAAGGCTTTTCAGGTACACAAAAGTTTTAGTGGGATGATGAAAATTGTTTATATATCATCTTTTATCCTTTTAGTAATTCTCATGTTATTCTTCACTGTTAAACACCTTTATAGTGGGTTTGAGTTTTTTTAAATTAATAAGTTTGTCTAATAGCCATAAAAGAGAATATTTTCCTCCACAGAGAAATTTGCATTATTTTCCAGTATTCATGGAATATTTTTTAATGGAATATATATATAGTTTTTTGCCAAAGCACATCATATATAGTCCATTAAAAAATATTCCATGAATACTGGAAAAAATATATACATGGTCTATTAAAAAATGTATACATTAAAATATATATACATATATTTTTATATATGTGTATATATATGGGCCCATTAAAAAATATGGCTATGAAGAAGATCTCAACAAATTCTCCCCAAGGGAAATATTCAAGCCCTTCCCGTTTTTTTTTAAAACCACAATGAGATAAAAGTAGATATGAACAAGTAAAAATAGCACCACAAAGTTATTTCGAAATTACAGAATAATTTTGTAAGTAACTTTTGTGTTAAAGGATAAGTCCAAAGAGAAAACAAGACAGTTATTAGAAAATAATAAAATTAGGGCATAAATTATTACATTACCAAAAAAGGAAATAGAATAATTATATGAAACCAAAGAAAATAAAAAATGCATTAATAAATATAAAAGTACACATTAATGAAATAGGAACAAAAATATGTTTGATAAGCCAATAGACAAATTCTAGCAAGTAGGACAATGGAAAAAGAAAAAAACATCTATAAAAAAAGGAATGTAAAGGTACATAAAAGGGAAGTTAAATTTCTAATTCAATGACTAACAAGTCAAATCTAGCAGTTTTGTAAAAACAATACTGAGATTTATCATAGGACTTCCAAACTAGTTCAAAAGTAGAAATGTACATTAATAAAGAGAATATACTTAACAGATGATATAAAAATATTTGGCAAAGTTCTACAGGGATTGGTGTTTTTTTAAAATTAGGGCCAGAAGGAAACTTACTTCAGCTGATAAAGGATATTTATCAGAAACCTATGTAAACATTGTGAATAGCCAGATGCATTCTTACCAGAAACAGGAATGAGAAACGATGTTTGGTGTCAGTACTATTAGCATTGTTCTGAAGGTCCCAGATAATTTAGTAAGAGAAAAAAAAATGAGTTAGTAATATTTGAAAGAACTAACATCATTTGAGATGGTATGTTTGGTGACTGGAAAATCTAGTAGAACTAGTAAAGTGGAGATACATAATTTATCAACAGTGCATAAGTGAAAAGCTATCTTAAGTAGAAAAATAGAAAATGTGGAAAAAAGTGACAGTCACAATATTGACAAAAAATCTAAAAATACCAGGAATAAGAAAATCAAGAGATGTTTATAGGACAAATCTTTGCAGAAGAACACAGAATAATATAATAAATGAAGAAACATATTTGGAAAAATAGTATAAAGAGATCTATTTGTTTCAAATTTATCTTTGATTTGTAAATTTAAATCAAATCAATGGAATTTTTATTTNAGTATAAAGAGATCTATTTGTTTCAAATTTATCTTTGATTTGTAAATTTAAATCAAATCAATGGAATTTTTAAAAAGAACAGTTTTATTGAGGTNAGGCTCATAGCAGAAGAGCCTGATGTGGGGCTCGATCCCACAACGCAGGGATCACGCCCTGAGCCGAAGGCAGACGCCCAACCGCGGTGCCACCCAGGCGCCCCCAANGGAATTTTTAAAAAGAACAGTTTTATTGAGGTATAGTTCTTTTTTTTTTAAGATTTTATTTATTTATTTGACAGAGACAGCCAGCGAGAGAGGGAACACAAGCAGGGGGAGTGGGAGAGGAAGAAGCAGGCTCATAGTGGAAGAGCCTGATGTGGGGCTCGATCCCATAACGCTGGGATCACGCCCTGAGCCGAAGGCAGACGCTTAACCACTGTGCCACCCAGGCGCCCCTATTGAGGTATAATTCTTACACCAAAAATGTCACCCTTTTAAATTACCATTCAGTGGTTGTTAGCATATTCAGGGTTGTGGTACCGTCACCACTATGTAATTTCAGAACATTTTCATCACCTCATAAAGAAACCCCATACCCATTAGCAGTAATTCCCTATTGTCCTCCCTCCAGCCTCTGGTCATCACTCATCTACTCTCTTTTTGTGGATTTGTCTACTCTAGCCTTTTCATATCAGTGAAAATAACAGAATATGTGGCCTTTTGTGGCTTCTTTCACTTAGCATTAATATTTCCAAGGTTCATCCAAGTTGTAACAAGTATCAGTACTTTGTTTCTCGTTATGGTGAAATAAGACTCCATTGTATGGATCTACCAGATTTTGTTCTCCATTCATCAGTTGATGGTCATTTCAGTTGTTTCCACTTTTTGGTTACTGTGCATAATGCTGCTGTGAACACTCATATAAATTTTTGTGTGGACATGTTTTCAGTTCCCTTGGGTATATACCTGGGAGTGAAACTGTTGAGTCACAAGTTAACTCTATGTTTACCTTTTTGAGGAAATGTCAGATTATTTTCTGAAGCATCTACACCATTTTACAAACCCACCAGCAACATGCAAGGGTTCTTATTTTTCCACATCCTCACCAACACTTGTTTTCTCTATAAAAGTATGTGTATATTTTCATAAATATTTCCACAAATATACAATAGGTATATTTTTCATAAATAATAAATATAGATGTATATTTTCTTTGGAGAAATGTCTGTTCAGATCTTTTGTCTATTTTAAATTAGATTACTGTCTTTTTATTGAGTTGTAAGAGTTCTTTATACTGGATACTAAAACTTTACATATATAATTTACAAATATTTTTTCCCATTCTGTGGGTGTTCTTTGATGTTCTTTAAAGCAGAAAAGGTCTTAATTTTGATGCAGTCCAGCTTACCTATTTTTATCTTTTATTGTTTGTCCCTTTGGTGTAACCCAAAGTTGAAGAGTTATGTATTTTCTTCCAAGAGTTTAATAGTTTTAGTGCTTATTAGGTCTATGATCCATTTTGAGGTAACTTTTTGTATACGGTGTGAGGTAAGGGTCCAGCATTATTCTTCTGCATATGGATATTCAGTTATCCCAGCACCTTTGTTGAAAAGACTATTTCTCACATTTAATTGTCTCATCATCCTTGTCATTCAATGGGATTTTAAAATAAAATTTAGCACACTAAATATATTTGAATAACTAAAAGAATGTTAAAAATTAGGAACAACATATGGGGCTTGCCCTCCAAGAAATTCTAATAGTCGTCTGTAGGAAACAAAATAGTTGGTACACTGCAAATGAAACCATTGGATCTGGAGAATAGAAAACAGAAAAGTAGATGAGAATTTAGTTTATGGTAACAGTAGCATCCCAAAATGGTAGGGAAAAAAATGGACTAGTCATTAAATGATGTTGAGTTGAATGACTGTTTATTTGGGAAAATAATTACCTCATAACACACACAAAATTAAATTCAGAAGGGAGGAGTAAGTGAATGCCATTTTGTGATAGTTTTCTGTGAGACAGGAGCTGGGCACACGAGTCTGAAGTTTTCTTGAAATGTACAATCACAATTGGGTAAACGCAAATTTAAGAGGAGTTTTGAAAAAGTTTTATTATAACCGCTGATAGAATTATGGCATCATTCTCCAAATCATTACCCAAAAAATGGAAAAAGCAAACAACATTGCTTTAGGGGAAAAAAAGATTGTAAAAGAATAAACCTAAAACATAGGAACAAGATTAAATGTAACCGTGATGGCAGTGAAGGACCCTTTCTAAAGGTTACACCTTTGAGATTAGATATACAGGAAGGAGAACAAACACTTATTGGTTGCTAAATTAAACAGTATAAGAAATTAAGGTGCTAAAGTTAACGGACTCATCCACAGTCACCCAGTGCTTTAATAGATCATTCAAATTCAGGTTCTCTGTTTAATACTGTGAAAGATTTGCTAAGTTGTATTTTTGGAGGAATTTTGCCATTTCATCAAAGAAGTTGAATTTCCTATTCTGAAATATTATTTCTCCTTGCTCTGGTAGGAGGGCACTGGCAGCCTTCATCTCTAGATGACTCAGAAACTAAAACCACTGTGTCTGTTAATTTTGTCTCTTGAGCCTTATTGGAGCAATTTGAGGAGGCATCGTCACCAGCGGAAGATAAATCAATATTCTTCCTTCCTCTTTGATTCTTGAAATATGATATACTTGCTTTCCTTTCATTTTCTAGAGTTTCTGGAATACTAGATTCTTCTGGGTTTGTTTTGGTTTTGTTGTTGTTGTTGTTTGTTTGTTTTTCTAGTTATATCTGAATTGGAGGTGTGTGCCCTGATAACCTTCCCTTCAGCATTCTCCTTTGGAGCACTGTTGAAATAACTTTCTAGACCCAACATGGAGCTGCTCCTGGGGGCTCTTCAGCAAAAAAAATTTAGATAATGCTCATGTCCCTGTAAATGCTCCATTTGACAGAAATGCAGTTTATTCCGTCAGCCAATCCCCAAACGCCAAGCCAACTCTGGGCCTTCTTACCTGAAACAAGATTGTCTATGTGGCCCCAGCCAATTAGATATTTTTTATTTGTCTCTTCCTTGTTCTTTATGCTATAAAGTCTTTTTGCTTTTTGCCCCATTTTGCAGTTCTCCAAAAGGAGACTGGCTACTTGACGAAGTGTTAAAGCTTGTGCGTCTCACCTAAGTTGTCTTTTTAAAATCAATGTTTAACCACACTGAGAGAAATTGGTGAAGAAGGCCTGAGCCGGGAGGGTTCGAGAGAGTTGCTTTGGGTGCTTCTCCATTTTACTCCTTCTCTCAAAGTAAAAACAGCCCCAGTTGAAAAGATCCTATTGGTAGCAACCAGCGTCCTGTGGGACTGGGGCTTTAATTGAACTATCCCAGTGCGCCCAGGCAGGATGCCCTCTAACCCACCAGCATGCCATGCACCCACCCACCCCTGCCTCCAGAGAGGATGTGCCCGGGCCAGCACCCCAACAGGGCGGCACAGGGCCAAAGAAGGGGAGCGGTGGAGCCCTCAGGCAGCACCCACCTCCTTTATTTATTTTGGGTTTACTTTGCCCTTCTACAAGCCTCCTACGGTGAAACGTTGGGGCACTGATTTTTAGACTTCTTTCATAAAAAGAGAAGTATTTAAAACTACAAATTTTCTTCTAAACGCTGCCTTAGCTGCACCCCACAGATTTTGATATGATGCATCTTTATTGTCATTTAACTGACCTGAACATTTCCTAATTTTCTTGTGATTTCCTCTTTGACCCGGGCTCTGGCTGCCCGTTCCTTGCTCCCTTGGGCGCCTGTGCCAAGCCCTGGACTACTTCATTTAAGCCCACAGGGCCTTGAAACCGGTCCCACCTTCCTGCAATCCCGCCACCAAGTGCTCGGCCTCAGAGGCCCCTCGCCCGAGACAGAGGACCCGGTAAGTGGACACACTCGCACACGCGCTCACGTGCACACGTGCTCACGGGCACACCGCAGAGCTGATCGTAGGCCCTCCTGCTGTCCTGCTCTGGTGGCCTCAGTCTCCCTTGGGTTGAGCATGTTGTCCCTCTGCGTGTTCTTTTCTGGATCCCCATTTTCTTCCCGGCGCCCGCAGAGGTTTCTCGACTGGTCTCTTTGGACCACTTCCAGGGCTTGGCGAGGGCCCCGTGGGGAAGAGGGACGGAAAAGAGCGGGTGGGGGGCTAACCTCGCTCTCGAAGTCTGATGGACAACTAATTAGATCCCCTTAAGGTCGCGCCGGAAGGCGTGGCCTCACCCCCGCGTGCTTTGTCTCCGCCTAGCGGCTACCAGCCTCAACTGCAACCTCCCAGGGTCGTGCTTTTTTGCAACTGTCGATTGGCCCCGTGGAAAAAGATTTTGCCTCTCATTTTAACACGGAACCCCAGGGCCGTGGAGATTTCTGCTAGCGTGGCAGTGGATAGGGAGTCAGAATTTAGACTGTAGGGCATGTCAATTAGAATGGGAGAAAACAGATTAAATTCCCATCTCAAAAAGCCCATGAAAACATCAAGATAAAGAAAGGACAGAATAAAAATAAAAGTAGATATTAGTGCTGTGTAAAATAGAAAGGCAGTAGAACTAGCAAATAAGTTAGAATCCTCATTCTTTGGAAAAAATGGGGGAAAATTAGACAACCACTAGTTAATGTAATCGAGGCAAAGTGGGGAGGGAGAAGGAAACAAGAAGACATTAATGAAAAATTCAAGGGGACTGGACCTCAGAAGCACGGCTGGCAACCAAATTTGTGGGCCCCAGTGCAAAATGAAAAGTCAGGAATCCTTGTTCAAAAAAAAGAAGAAAAATGTGCCCTGAAAGGTACAACAATAAAATAGGGGTTTTTTTTACCCCTTCTCCGGTCTTCACTATTAATTATTAGCATAACTTATCCTCTTCATCTTCCTATAGTGCAATGTCGGCTTTAAATGCAATAAACAGCATTCAACACATATGTAGAATCACCAAAATTAAGCCAATTGGGTTTCGTAATTCATGTATGCACATGCGTTTCATTCTCCCAGGACAGCAGAAAAATGCCATACAAAACGAACTCACTTTTTACATCCTTTCTTGACATGTGCACGCTCCACCAACGTTCTCTCCCTCCAGCTTCCTGATGAGTGTACAGTAAGGACCACGAGAAAAGAAACTCCGTGTTATGCCACGTTTTCTTTCCTGTCTTTGTCATAATTTTCAGCCTCAGTAAATGCAGGGATGTATCTCTAATGAAAAAGGGTAAGATGTGGTTCCTTGGTACCGTTTGTATTTCTTACAACACCATTGCCTTCATGCTGAGATGGAAACGAGTTTCTCATTGGAACAGAAAGCTCAGCCTCTTTTTGGCCGTCAGCACCTGTACTTACAACACACTTAACCTTTCTTGAGTCTCACTGAGTTCCTTTCTACACACTGTGAGTCCACTGCAATTCCCTCTTCATGGGACTTGGGGAACATCATATCCAAATGAAAAGCGAGGAATGGCAGACATACATATTGTGCGAATATCCTCTGTCCATGCACCTGCTCCATTGTCCCAATGGGTTGCCCTCCCACAAAATGAGCCCTGCTCAGAAGCACGTGCACAGCCCGATACATCTGATCCATCTGTCGGTTTACAGATCAATCCCTGCTGCCCAAGTGCTGAGCAGAACATGCATCAACTACCCACTGAGCCAGGTGCACCACGGGGCTGGTGGCTGTGCGCCCACTCCCAGGGGGGTGAGTGTCCAGCGGGTCCAGGGCTACTTGCGGTCCGTAGAACATGAATATCAGGCTAGGCGCGCAGGCTTCCCGACAGGTGGCTACGCTGACGGCTTTACCTTATTTGGTCCCTCTCAGTATGACTTATACTGGAACTTTGTGGTGTAATGTTATTACACATCTTTTCTTCCAGAAACGTCCATTTTCCTTAGAGTTACTTACTGTTTTGTAGTTTTATTTTATGTATCTCTCCCTTATTCATTATGTGATAGAAATGTAATTTGCCTTTTAATTATTTCTTTTCTTCCTCCTCTTCCTTTTTATCTTCCTCCTCCTCCTCCTTCTTTTAAACTCGGAGACACAATCCTGGCGCTCTTCCCCCTCTCCAGTCAGGTACTTGCTCTTGTCTTAGAACGTTCCTTTCCCATTATCCGCAGGTCTCCCTTTGCTTCTCTTGTGTACCATCCCGTGTCCACATCTTTTTTTTCTTTACTTCCTTCCTCATTTTGTGACTCTCTTCCTCCAGAAACTTCCCGATCAAGGATTCATGGAAGTGAATATGTTCAATTTTTCATAGGTGAAACAGTGTTGATCCTATTCCTACATTTGACTGATAGTTTGGCTGGATTTTGTAAACCCTGGGTTAAAAATCACTTTCTTTCATGAGTTTGAAGTTATTTTGCCATCATTTTTGAGTTTCTAGTGTTTTTGTTAAGAATGCCATCTGATTTTGCATGTGACTTTTTGTTGTTGTTGTGAACTCTTAGGTTCTTTTCTTCTCCTCCAGTGTTCTCAAATTTAAGTTTGTGATGTTCCTTAATTTTGGATCTTTTCATTCACCGTCATATAAATCTACTGTGTCATTTTACATTCCACCAACAATGTATGAGAATTCTTCCAGGGTTTGCCGTTCTCATTAGTTTCTAGAGATATGTCACTGTAGTTTTAATTTTAAAATGTAAAGAAACAACCAAAATATCAAAATATCATTTAGATTTGCCTCCTCTCCCTGGCAAAAAAAAGTAGTAATATCCTTTCTTGGTTGAGGAATTTGGAAACCAGACTTTCTTTTTTTTTTTTTTTAAGATTTTATTTATTTATTTGACAGAGACAGCCAGCGAGAGAGGGAACACAAGCAGGGGGAGTGGGAGAGGAAGAAGCAGGCTCCTAGAGGAGGAGCCTGATGTGGGGCTCGATCCCAGAACGCTGGGATCATGCCCTGAGCCGAAGGCAGATGCTTAATGACTGCACCACCCAGGCGCCCCGGAAACCAGACTTTCATATAGTGTTGCTGAAAGTATAAGTCTGTGCAGGGTTTTTGGAGGGCCATTATCTATTCAGTAAATCTTCACTTACTATGCCAGGCACTGTCCTAAGCACTAAGTCAAATGGGGAATAAGAAGAAGTCTTGCCTTCATGAGAAAAACAGATGATAACATAAACATAAAATCTTATATATCATTGTCACCTGCTAAGAGGAAAGTAAATGGGGTGCCACAAAGTAAAGATTGGAGGTTGGCATACCTAGGTAGCAGGGTCCTAGAGGGCCCTGCAAGGAGGTGATATTTAAGCAATTTGATTCGTAACTAAAGGTAAAATGTGCTTACCTCNCTAAGCACTAAGTCAAATGGGGAATAAGAAGAAGTCTTGCCTTCATGAGAAAAACAGATGATAACATAAACACAAAATCTTATATATCATTGTCACCTGCTAAGAAGAAAGTAAATGGGGTGCCACAAAGTAAAGATTGGAGGTTGGCATACCTAGGTAGCAGGGTCCTAGAGGGCCCTGCAAGGTGATATTTAAGCAATTTGGATTCGTAACTAAAGGTAATGTGCTTACCTCTTGACCGAGAGATTCCTCCTGTTAGAAATCCAGATTACAGAAACACACACACAGATGTGCGACGGCGTTCACTAGTGCTCCTCTCGTCCTGCTGCGCTGCAGTCTAGCTCACAGTGCCAGTGTCATCTTTGAAAACTCAAGTCTAATCATGTCACTTCCCTGCTTAAAACCCTTCAATGAGTTGTACTTGAGATAAAATACAAACTCCTGTCTTTATAAAGCCCACTGTGGGCTGCCTGGGTGGCTCAGTCAGTTAAGCGCTTGCCTTCGGTTCAGGTCATGATCTCAGGGTCCTGGAATTAAGCCCCACATCAGGTACCCCGCTCGGTAGGGAGCCTGCTTCTCCCTCTGCCTACCACTCCACCTGCTTGTGCTCACGCTGTCTCTCTCTCTGACAAATCAATAAATAAAATATTTTTAAAAAACAAAATAAAGCCCAACATAATCTGGCCATTCCCTATTTCTAGCTTCACTTTATTTCATACCCTTTCCCCCCCTCTCTCCTTCTGATCCAGCCACCCTGGTCTGTTTTCTGTTCTTTACATAAGCTACAGCTTTGCACATACTGTTCCCTCTGCCTGAAAGCTCTCGCCTGATGCTTTCTGGGGTTGATACATTCCCATCCTTTGGGTCTCAGCTCAGGACTCACCTCCTAAGAATGGTCTTCGTGACTATATAGTGGCTTGTGTTCTGTCAGCTTGGTTACCCTGAGAACTGTATTTTCCAGCAATGCTTTCCCTGTGTAGTTCTAGTTGGACTTAGCCAAAAGAAGAGCGTGCAGGAAATTTGGAAGTGAAGCAATGGCCATGACTCTCTGAAGTCATTGTAGTCCGATGAGGTGATGGACAGACAGATGCAGCCGTGCCCAGTAGATTCCAGCTTGCACTTGATCTCCTTACCTTCAGCTTGCTGTGTCTGGCTCTTCTTTCCATGTCCTGCCCCTGCTGAGCAACAGCCTCAGGCTTACCCTGCAGCAAGGGTGACGGAGGCAATGCAGAAGTCCTCCCCTTTGGGCACCAGGAGGCTGAGGCTTGTGAACGCTGTTGAGTGCATCCTGTAAAAAAGAAAACCAGAGGGATCCTGAGTGCTTCTTTCCTCCAATACACACTGGGCAAGATGGCTGTGATGATTCCCATCTGGGGGAGAGAAAAGACTGGACACCCAGAAATGATCCAGTTTGAACCCTCTGGGGGAGACTGTATTAATATTTCTGTTATTTTCGATACATAATTATCTGCGGTCTTTGATTGTTTTCCTCTTTTAAGAAACATTAGTAAAATGTTTGTAAAAGTATTAAGCATTGTCTACTCAGTTCCCAGAATTGATTTATTTTGTCACTGGTGTGATTTAGTTTACTTACATATCTACAGAATTAAGATGGAAGTAGATCTTCTTTTCTTTTTTTTCTTTCTTTCTTTCTTTTTTTTTTTTTAAGATTTTTATTTATATATTGGACAGAGAGAGACACAGCAAGAGAGGGAACACCAACAGGGGGAGAGGGAGAAGTGGGCTTCACGCTAAGCAGAGAGCCTGATGGATGCGTGGCTCCATCCCAGGACCCTGGGATCATGACCTGAGCTGAAGGCAGATGCTTAACTGACTGAGCCACCCAGGCGCCCCTAGAAGTAGATCTTTTATTCCCACAGTGCTTTTGGCTCCTTCTTAGATATTAAACAAACAAACATGTTAAAAAAACAAAACAAAACAACACTCTGGCATGAAACATCCAAAGTAGGATTTTTGAAATGCCGCATAGCCAATGTCTTACCATTTCTTTATTCTTTATTTGTCACACTGAACTCCAGCTTTGTGCCAGGTGCTGTCCTGGGCATTGAGACACAGCAGGGAACAAGCACACAAAATCCCTATTCTCCAGAGTGTATATCCTATTCAGAGAGATAGACAATAAGCAAGCAACAAAATAAATATATAATAAAATTGCAGTGACTATGTGCTATGGAGGAAAATAAAGCAGGGCTAGATAGCGATTCTGGGGAGAACCAGCCTTGCAATGAGGTAGGAGAACGTGTTTTAGGCAGAAGGAGTAGCAATTGCTCAGGTCATGAGCCGGCAACAAGCTCGACGTGTTCAGGGAATAGCAGACCAGTGGAAGAGGGAGGGGACTCAGACATGAGGCTGGGCTTGGAGGGGTCAACAGATGGGGAGAACGGTAGAGTAAAGTGATCTCTTTACCGTTTTTATAAGTTTGCTCTGGAAGCTTTGTGGAAAATTGGTTAGGACTAGGGTTAAGTTGTGAATGGAAATCAACGAGATGAAGATGAGAGCCAAGAGCTTTTGCTAGATTTCTCAAATTTGTCAAAATAACAGACTTCCCAATTTTCAGACCGTAATGTGAACCAGTTCTGTAGTCCGCTGAGACTCTTCAGCTGATAGGTGCAAATTATATTTGTATGTATGCATATGACAAAAATAAGCAACCATTTAATACTCCCGACGGCAGAAACCTCACAGTGCACGCAGGACGAAAGGAAGCCGGCAAGAGGCTGTTCCAGCGGGTCGGGAGCACCAGCAATGGGGCGGGGGGACAGCGCAGTCCTCTGGATGACCACCAGGGGGCCACACTGTGCCTTGCTGCACTTCTGGCTCTTCCGGAATAATCTGGAAATTGCTGAAATGTTTGGAAACAAAAATACCTTCTTTAAGCAAAACAGGCCTTTGTAGTGCAGCTGTGATGGTCCATCCTTTGAAAACACACACACACACACACACCAGAGAAGCATCAATTTGGTGTCAGAAGGTGAGATTTGCCAAGCCCTAGAGAGATCATTCAATGCTTTCTAAAGGGGGCGCTATGGATGCGTTGATGAAACAGTTCCACCGCGGGGGACCAGCCTAGGTGTGGTAGAAGGGTTGGCAACCCTGGATCCTGGACACCAAATGTCAGTAGCACTTACCAGTCACTGTAAAAACCAAAAATGCCATACCCCCTCCCTCATTTCCAAAACCTCGCAGGACTAGTGCCCTCCATAGTTATGAACCACTGAATCTTTTCATTTTTGTCCTGGGGAAATTGAGGCCAGAGAAGAGAATGAACTTGCCTAAGTCACGAATGAGACATATATAACACAGTCAGCGAAGATTTATTGAAAACTTGCTATGCAGAGTCCAGGCGTTCTACTAGAACCTGGCTGGGGTGGGGGACCAAGGGGGAGGGGGAGGGTGGAGTTCACAAGAAATACCAAACGTGGTTTCTAACCTCAGAAGAGGAGAGGAAGAGAGTGCAAGGACTAATATTTTTTGGGAACCTATTGCATTCTAACACCTTCTAAACCTTTTCATGTTATCTTCGCAAAAGCTCTTTGAGGAAAGGGAAGCTCACAGGGGTTCATTGTAGTCAGAATTTGAATCCAGGTTTTTCTGACTCCAAAGTCACTATTATCTTTTCAATGGAAAGACGGTCCTCTGGGTAGCTTGGGGCCATATGCACATAAGTACTTGCTGAATTTTGATGAGTGGATCTGGAGGCAATAATCACTGGGATTCTTGGTTTTCTGACCTACAGGGAGCCCTCGTGCTGTGGTAGAAACTTGACATTAGAAATTGAATTTAAATTTAAAAAAAGGAACCCCCACCCCCACCCCAAAAAAGAAAAGAAGGTAAAGAGTTCTGCTTTTACCATTGCTTCTACCCTATGTGGAAAGAGAGCTATGGACTCTTTTGAGGAGACTCCTTATTTCTGGACACTAGGATGGTGTGCCAGACATAGAGATGTATTCCTCAGATTCTCCCTCCGAGAAAGGGCTCATGGCTGAGCTATGAGGAGTGCGGTTAGCTGACAGCCTCCACTGTTCCGATTTACCTCCGTTCTTGAGCTGAGGTACTGGTTTTCCTGAGGGGGCTCCAGCCAGTGACTGAACGCGACTGTGGTACAAGGTCCTATCCAATTTCCGCCTGACGCGGGACCCCTCCAGCGTTCTTCAGAGCTGCCCACTGGGCTGACGGAAACTTGTTGGACCTACACCGTCTTTTCCTAATCCTGCTGTAACCTTGCCTCCTCCTGTTTCCTTTCACAAATGTTACTCCCAGATAAGCCTTTTACACCCCAACTCTGTCTCAGTGTCTGCTTTCCAGAGGACCCAGCTGACACAGATGGTATGTTGTTAGCTCCAAGAAACCTTTCATCCGTAAAGGGAGTGGATATTTTAGAACTGGATTTGCGTTGGTACCAAGAGAATGTATAATCACCCTGGGTGCTAGGGACCAAGAAATACTTCCATTCTGGCGCATGAATTAAGTAAGCTTGTGTTTCTTCCTATTCTTCTTGGCACTGGCAACATCTTGGCTTATATAACATGGCTTGGATGTTCCCACTGGCGTTCTCAGTGAGTGATCTGTTCAATTAATTAAGAGTATGACTGAAGACAAGGTCACTAAGTCCATTTCCAGTCAGCCAATTCATTTCAATCGAGTTGCCTGGCTGTAAATGGATTGTTATCCACTCATATATGGATTCCATAAGCCCCTTACCCACATGCTGAGTCACGATGTAGGCCAGTCATTTCTCAACCACCTGGTAGACTGTCACCCTTCTCTTGGGTCACTTATAAAATGCCTTGTATTTGGTGTTGAGTGAGGAAGTCCTAATGTGTTGGTGACCAGGTTCTGAACTTGAAGCCATGAATGGAAGGGAAGAGTTTTTCCTTTTTGGTATAGAAGTATCTCCACATTCCTTATGAGAAGAACAATCTGTCCATATCACCCGTCCACCCATTCAGCTATCAGATATCTGTTTACTAAAGAGTTGTTACTTGCCCTTCATCCGGTCAGACCCCTGGCAGCTACACCCACGGGTTCCACATTTCTGAGAAATCGACATGCGGCTTCTTCAGTCATAACTACCCGGCAGGTGCCTCTGAGGGTCTAAAGCATTTGTCCTTCATGTCAGAAACATCAAGCTTTGATCTTCGACAAGTGAAGTGGTAAGAGTAGGGGCTCTGGGGTCAGACAGTCTTGGGTTCAAATATGGCTTCTCCCACAGACTGGCTGTGTGGTCTTGGTCGGTTTACTTAACCTCTCTGAATCTTAGTTCCTACCTCTGCAAAACAGGATAATCCCTATCATATAAAGCTCTTATGAGGATTATAGGAAAGGATATTTGTAAAGCAGTTATCTAATACTGAGTTCTTACTCTATTTCTGACATTAAATATTTTTTTAATGTATCGGGCCCTTGGACAAATGATATTTGTACTGCCGTATCCTCATTACAGCTATTTGCCTTGGTAAGTGGATTCTGGCACAATCCCATCCTTGAACAAATGTGACTTTGAACAAGACCTTCTTTCTTTGGTTACCAGATTGTTCCTAAGTTTGATGAAGCCTAAAAGCCTTAAATATAAAATTTGCTGAAGCAACTTGACTGTAATATAGCAGTTTGGATTCAGGTTTCATGTTTGAAATGTGACTATATGATTGAATATTAGCTCTCTGGTCGTAAAAGATTGGTAGATATTTGGGGCCTAAACAGTTCAGCCCTGGAACGACAGGCTACCCTTAACAAGAATCAGGACCCTACTCAGCTGATCTCATAAAAGGGAAGGTGCAAAGACTAGCTCCCCAATACAGCAGCAGAGGCCACAATCATGGGATTGTGCCAGAACCCATAATGTAAAATATCATTTTATTTTTAATAATATATATTACATAAATATGTATGTAAAACATATATGTATGTGTGTTTGTTTATATATTTATTTATTTTACAAGTATTTTCTCCCAAATTGTCTCTTTCATTCTTTTGTGACTTTTGAAGAACAAAACTGTTTAATTTTGATGATATCCTATTTAGGAAATTGCTCTCTTATGACTCATACTTTGTATTATATCTAGAAAATCTTTGCCTAACGTAGGGTCACAGAGATTTTCTCCTCTATTCTCTTTGAAAAGTTTTGAAGTTTTAGGTTTTCAGTTTATGTCTATGATCCATTTTGAGTTAATTTTTGTATACGATGTAAGGATTGAAATTCATCTCACCACGTGGATAGCCAATTTTTCTAGCATCAGTTGTTGAAACTATCATACCCTTTGTCAAAAATCGGTCATTCGTGTATGTGTTGATCATGCTAATATGACATGGTCTTTATTATTAGCTTTATTTAAAAATCTTGAAATAGAATAATGTTAATTTTCCAGCTTGTTCATCATTTTCAAATTTGTCTTGGCTATTCTAGAACCTTTGAATTTTCATATAAATTTAAAAATTTTGAAATCTATTTGCCAATTTCTAGCAAAAAGTGCCTACTGGGATGTTGATTTTGGTTAATCAAATGGAGGGAATAAAATACACAGCCTTTGCCACCAAGTCAAGGTCAGTTCTTTCATCTAAGGGCAGGAAGACCCATAGCCCATAATGGCTAAAGTTATATAGACCTCAAAATACCAGTGCCTAGATACTGGTTGAGCAGATATAAGGAATGGTTCACAGGGTCTGGAGGGACTTTTTTTTTTTTTAAGATTTATTTATTTATTTGAGAGAGAGTGCACACACAGCAGGAGAGGGAGGGAGAAGGAGAGAGAATTTCAAGCAGACTCTGCACTGAGGGCAGAGCCCGACACAGGGCTTGATCCCAGGACCCTGACATCATGACCTGAGCCAAAATCAAGAATGGGACGCTTAACCAACTGAGCCACCCAGGTGTTCCTGGAGTGACTCTTTAAAGCTGCAAATAGAATGCTACAATTCCTGGGTTCACTGCCTTGTGCCCAGCTCCTTCCATGACACCCACCTCTTTCTGTTTGGGGGGTGGTGCAGAAAGGGACAAGACACAAGGCAGAAATGAACCACAGCTTTTAACAAGCCCCAGCTGGGGGCACGGGATCTTACTTACCTGCAATGCTCTTCCCACATGCCCTCCACATCTTTATACACTCCCTGACTTTCAAGACCTATACCAAGTCCCACCTTCTCCAGGAATAATTCTCTGACCACTACGTGCCAGACATTATGCCGAGGGTTCTACGCACACCCTCAGTGAATTCCCTACAGTAATCTATGAGGCACATACAGTTATCCCCATTTAAAGGAAACTAAGGCTCGGAGAAGTTAACTCTGTCCTCATGGCTTCAAAATGGCAGAGATAAGAAGGAAGCCCAGATCTACATTAACTCCAAAGCCATGTTCTTAAGCCCTTTCTATGGATTCCACCTCCCAGTGTCACCCCTTTTCTGACCTACAATGGTTTGGACTTAGTCCCACTCAGTTGGGTTATTTCATATACTTGTAGAATAAAGTTTTCATTGAGTAGATGAAGCATTTCCCCAACTCCATTGAAGGTTACTTGAAGGAAGAGATGACATTTTGTACTTCTCCATCTCTCTTACGAGGCCTGTGGTATAGTGAAATATACACAAGGATTAAATACTTTGTCCATTCATTGTGGGGGGAAGGGGAAACCACAGTGGTTCAGAGGATAAGGAAAAGAAATTAAAATATACTGAATATCAGAAACCATATTTCATTATTTTATTCAATCNTTCTCCATCTCTCTTACGAGGCCTGTGGTATAGTGAAATATACACAAGGATTAAATACTTTGTCCATTCATTGTGGGGGGAAGGGGAAACCACAGTGGTTCAGAGAATAAGGAAAAGAAATTAAAATATACTGAATATCAGAAACCATATTTCATTATTTTATTCAATCCTATTTTGATCAACTCTATTTTAANCCCATAACGCCGGGATCACGCCCTGAGCCGAAGGCAGACGCTCAACCGCTGTGCCACCCAGGCGCCCCAATCCTATTTTGATCAACTCTATTTTACTGTTTTGTGAAAGGTGCTATCATCTTTGGTAGAGACAGTTTCTTTGCTTCTGAAATTAATAACAATGGAGTGGCATGCCCAATTCTGCACACCACATAAGTGGTGGAATACAGGTCTGCTGCACACTCCATGTCCCAGTTATAGTCCATTCCCGCCACACATATTTGCCTTTTTGATTCCGAGCCAGATCCACAGTTAAATCTGGTTCCAAAAGGCAGCTCTTTTTTTTCCCACTATCTCTTGCGTATGTGTTTTGAGAAATCTAAGGCCACCAGGTAGACCTAAAAGAGAGGAGATTGCCAAGTTTCAAAAGGGCAGAACAATCCTTGGCCTCACACCAGTGAATGACAGACCATTTCATGGAGTGGGAGGAGAAAAGGTGGTGTCCCCTGGATGAAAAAACTAGACCCGGACCAGATATAAAAACAGAGGATTGGAGAGTGGAGCCACCATCAGGAAGAGACTCCGTCTCAGTGACTGTGGGGAAGACGGTGCCATACCCTGCCAAGATGAAGCTGCTGGTGCTGTGTTTGGGGCTGATTCTAGTCTGTGCCCATGAGGAAGGAAACGATGTGAGAAGAAACTTCGATGTTTCAAAGGTAGAGTCAGTAAAGTGTAGTAACTTCGGACCTTGGGGGTGGTTTGGAGGATTCTGAGGCAACATGGCCCTACCGGAGGACAGGGGTTCCTTTGACATACTAGACAAAGGGGTGGTTTCAGACTTTCCACTTAGAGCAGTTGTCCCATGTGAAAAGACGACAGTGTTTGGGGTCCTCTGTTCTCCTTGGAGGGGCAGTGGAAAGAGCCCTAGATGTGGTGCTAATTGACCTGAGGTCTAATTCCACGTTCATGTCACCATTATGAGTCCCGGCCCACAAGCCAGGGTTCATGGAGACACGTGATCCTGTGGTGTTCCCTTTCTTCTTTTCTCACCCAATCATTTTACTGATTTATTGCAGATTTCAGGATATTGGTATTCTGTTCTCTTGGCCTCCGATGTCAGGGAAAAGACAGAAGAAAACAGTAGCATGAGGGTTTTTGTGAATCACATTGAAGTCCTGAGCAACTCTTCTCTGCTCTTTAACATGCATATAAAGTAAGTGTGGCCTTTTTCACTTGGGAAAGGAAACACGAGAGTCTGAATAGGGTGTTAGAACTCTGTGTGCGAGCGCACGCACATGCACACAGGTGCACACATACACCCTGGGTCTGTATTCAAAATCAGAGCCCGTTATCTGACACTGATTCAGGACCTGGAGAACCTGGGCCTTTTCTAGATTCAGGGATAAGAATCATGACAGAAATAAACTAAAACAGGAGTAGAGGAGGTGAGGGGTGGAGGGTTTCAGAATCATAAGGAGTGTGGCATAGGTTTGGAGCACAGGATTTGGAATTGGCAGCCTCTCTCTCTCTTGAACCTCTCTCTTACTAGCTGTATGACCAAGAAACTTCATTTCTTTCCACCCCAGTTTTCCCTTGGGTAAAGAGGATGATAATAATTCCCTCGTGGTGTTTTGCAAGGACCGCGTGAGGTGATGTTTGTAGAGCACTTATCTGAGAGGTTGGCCCCTGGTGAGACCTCGGCTAATTATCTAGCCAGGTGGTTGTAGTAATAGTGGGAAATAGTGGCAGAAGAACAGTGATAGAAGTCATTGACTCATTCTTAAAGTATCACCTAAAGTGAAATAATGTAAATAAAAGCTCTTTGGAAACTGCACCCCCAAAGCGTTCAACAGTTAAGTGGAATAGAAACTCATAGGTAGAGTGTGAGAGAGCCTAGCCCGTCAATATCTCTGGGACATCAGCTTATTCTGTTTTACAGAGTGGATGGAAAGTGTACTGAAATTGCTCTGGTTTCTGACAAAACAGAAAAGGATGGTGAATATAGTGTTGAGTGTAAGTATATGAAAAAGCCTTTCTAAATTTGACTTCCAACTCCAAGAATTTACTAAACTCCAATATCTTCAGGATCTTGACCGATTCCTGAGCAGTGTTTATGCACATGATATAATGGGGGCCATCTAATAGATAATATCCTGAATCTGGAAGAATCTTGGGTATAAAAGCCAATGCCTGGCACATAATGCCATCAGATAAAGAAGGCAGTTTGGTTATAGGTACCTCCAGCAAGGAAAGGAAATTCGCAGAAAAACAAGTGGCAGGGCAGCTTCCAATTCCCCGCGCACTTTCTGATGATGTCTGGTGGGCCGTTGCCACAGCACATGGCTCAGGATACAGCCCTGGGTATGGATGCCAGTGGGGCTTGTAGAGAGGACAGAGACACATAGTTGGCAAAGTTGGTCAAGGGAGGTAGATGAGTCTCAGGGAGGGTGATAGAGCATAAGTTGCCGCTATGGCTGAATTTTTCTACCACTTGTAGTCATTGTACCAGTATCCCTTGGGATGTTGCCTCACAAAGCCCCGGGAGATGTAAATGAAGGCATTAGATAGCGCGCTCTATCTCTTCCACCATATGCACTTGAATCTGTTTTGTGGGTGAGACTAAGGGTTTCCCTTGCTTCCTGTGGACCAAACAAGCTCTGAGCTGTTTTCTGTTTCCTCCACAGATGATGGATACAATGTATTTAGGATAGTTGAAACAGACTACACTGACTACATTATATTTCATCTTGTGAATTTCAAGGAGAAGGACTCATTTCAAATGATGGAGCTCTCTGGTAGAGTATTTTCACTCTGACACTCATCTTGGGGTGGGGAGGGGGAGAAAGGAAGGTGAGCCTGGAGACAAAGTGGTCCTCCCAATTTTATCCTGGAATGTCTCTGCTCCCCTGAAGACAGATGCTCACATTTGGTAATCCCTCAAGCTCAGTGATGGGAAAATGGTAACCTCTCTCATGGTGCCAGAACATATCCTTAAGATGTAAAATTCAAGACAGGTTATAACCCATCCCCAAGACTTCCACCTAAGCACCCAATCAGTGCTGTTCATTTCCCCATCCATCTGGAGCTGCCCCCTCACGAGCCTCAGTGACATACTCAAGATACAATAGTTCCTGTCACTCTCCCCACAGCCCGAGAACCAGACACGAGTGAAGAAGTCAGGAAAAGGTTTGTGGAATATTGCCAAAAACATGGAATTGTTAAGGAAAACATCTTCGACCTGACAGAAGTTGGTAAGTTCAGCTGTTTTTGGTTATGCCTTCCTAAATTCCCATGTTACTGAAGGGAAAAAACCAAGAGAAGGCAATGCCCCCAATTGATTTGTTTCCTTTGTCTTACCCTGGGGAGTAAACTGGGGGTGGTGTTTGCATATGCTTTGTCTCTACAGATCGCTGTCTCCAGGCCCGGGGGAGTGAAAAGGCCTAGGACTCCAGGTTGGTGATCTCTGGTGGAGACGGTGGCCCAGGGATGAGTGCCTTCCAGAAGCATTAGGGGTTTGTGTCCAAAGATGACAATGAGGGTCGCCTGGGTGGCACAGCGGTTAGGCGTCTGCCTTCAGCTCAGGGCGTGATCCCGGCGTTCCGGGATCGAGCCCTGCATCGGGCTCCTCCGCTATGAGCCTGCTTCTTCCTCTCCCACTCCCCCTGCTTGTGTTCCCTCTCTCGCTGGCTGTCTCTCTCTCTGTCAAATAAATAAAATCTAAAAAAAAAACCAAAAAACAAAAACCAAAGATGACAATGAAAATAATTTGGTAGGAAGCTTTGTGGGGAGAGCTTGAGATGTGGAGTTGGAGGAGCTGGGTTCAGGACTCATTCCTATCATGTGCTTTTGAACAGATGACCTAAGCAATTACAAGGGGAACAATGATGTCTACCCTACTGAGTTACTGTGTGGACATGATGTTGGTGAAAGGCCTCAGTAATTGATGACGTGCTAAAAATCGTTAAGACTTAAACATTTGAAATAGGGTAAGAGTAACAGGGTGTGAGTTTCATACTCATTATTCATACACATAGCCATTTCTGTGTTCATGGTCTATCTTCCACGCCCAGAAGGCCATCTCACCCTCCAATTTATGGCAAACATTTCTTCCTTTGATCTCCACACGTCCTTAACTTCTCATCTGGAAATAGCACTGTCTGAATGTCCACTGTCCTCTAAGCTGGAAAATAGACTCTGACTTTTCTCATCGTTTTCCTATCTTAGATTTATTGTAGAGCTTCATTCAGATAATGTGGCTTGCATAAAGTAAGCATTTAATAAAAGGTAGCTATGGCTTTGCCATTGTCTCTCCATTTATCAAAAACTCTTCAAAACTTCTAGTGCTGAAGATGGCAGAAAGAAGCCTTGTATCCCTCATTGCTTCCTTTCTTTTTGTCATAGATTCAGTTTGGGGAATATTAAGATGAGATCAGCAACAGGAAAAAAAAAAAGGCATTTACTCATTGCCCTCCCTCCCCTATTTTGGCAAATAACATAGGTTAGAATACAGGTTGACATCTCCTTTCTCACCATTTGTCTCTATAATAGAAATTCTTTTTGTTCTCAATTCAATCCAAGAAGTGCGTAATACATTTCTGTGTTCTCTTTTTCATCTGCTGATTTAGGGCTGAGTGAATGCTTCCTCATCTGGGCTCCAGGATCTTCCCTTCCATGGTCCCCACGCCATCTAGTAACAAGTTCTGTGACCTGATTTCCATCATTATCACTTGTGAAAGCATTATCTCTGTCTGGGTTTTCAGGATCTTCCCTAATTATCTAGGAAAACTCAACGACCAACCAAGAATTAAAGATTTTCTCCTAACTCCAACTCCCTTTGCCATACCCAGGAGAACTCTACCATGAATAAGACCTTCCTCTACTTGGTCAATAAATCATTAGCCTTGCAGTCCTGTGGTTTGTCTTTGTGTATATGAGCAATGTGGGGCTGACAACAATTGAATGGGGGGGGGGACCTCCTTGGTTCTGAACCCATAATCCTTCTCTAGCTTCTCAGAATCGTCCCTGAGTTTCTCCCTCCTCTGCCGTAACTCTCTGTCCCTGTGAGCGCTGCTTGCCCTTTGACTTGCCTATTTCTTAGTGACCTGTTAAGACAAACCTGCCCAGAGTTTGCCCCATGCTAGAATTCTCTTTTTCAGTGGAGTGCTGAGAGACAGATGCCGCAGAGCCTGGTACTGGCTCAACAGGGTTCAGGACCTGTCCCCTTTTTTCAGCTTCTCCATGTCATTCATCCTCGGAGATGGTGGGTGTCCTCCCATTCTCTTGGAAAAGCGCCTTTAATCCCTACAGTCATCTTCTGTGAACATATTGAATGAGGTTCCATTAAGTGTGAGCAATCCCTACCTTCAGCAGTCTGCACTTGGTATGGTCAGGAGGCATTAAGGAGGCAAAATGCTATCAGCCTCTTCTTTGGGGAGCTTACAGGCTTTGGGGAAAGGGAAATTAAAGACCCTTCCCCACTTATAATCCTTTAGCAACAGTGTAAAAGTTACACATGGGAGTTGGGGCAGAGCAAGACCTGGGTGGGGGGTTGTCCTACAAAAGGAATGACTAGGTCAGTCTGGACATATGGATAATGAGGGAAGGCTTTGGAGGCATGTGGCACTCCCCACATCTTACTCTGCCTCCAGGTCAGAAGAAGTTAGGCTCAGACTTATTGCTCCAGACTTAAGCATTTGGTCTGATTGGCTGAAATACGGCAAAAGGCTATGTAGAAAGCCAACCAGTCAGGCTGAGATCCCTCTTTTTTTTTTTTTAATTTTAGTTGACACACAATGTTACATTATTCTCAGGTAACACAGTGATGAAACAAGTCTATCAAATGGAGTAGCCATGTCCCTGATGCCAGGTCTCGAGAAAATCTAGGATCCCTCATTTTTTAAAAAAAAATATTTATTTATTTATTTATTTATTTATTTACTTACTTACTTACTTACTTACTTACTTAAGGGGGGCAGAGGGAGAGAGACTTTCAAGCCAACTCCCCACTGAGCATGGAGCCCAACATGAGGGTCGATCCCATGACCCTGAGATCACGACCTGAGCCGAAATCAAGCGTCAAATGCTTAACTGACTGAGCCACCCAGGCGCCCCTAGGACCCCTCATTTTTAAAAAAGATTTTATTTGTTTATTTGAGAGAGAGAGAGAGAGCAAGAGAGAAAGAGAGCACGATTTGGGGGATGGGGCAGAGGGAGAGGGAGAAGCAGACTCCCTGCCAAGCAGGGAGCCCAATGTGGGGCTCAATCCCAGGACCCTGGGATCATGACCTGAGCCCAAGGCAGAGACTTAACCAACTGAGCCATCCAGGCGACCCATAGAACCCCTCATTTTTAATTGTTAGCACTTACGGGATAGAACAGCTGATACCCAGAGAGGCATCGTTTAACATACCCTTGAGAATGCTGAAGACATTACCAACACTAACAATCCAAGGAGGGCCACAATGATGATGGGAGATGGCTGGGTAGTGCCACATGTCGGCCAAGAGGCATGCAGAGAAGGACCCTCTGTTGTTCTCAGGTCAATCTGGCAGCTTGAGCTCACACTGAAACCTACTCTCCAACTCCAGCCCCTTTATGCAAATGAGTCAAGAAACGTTCAGAATACTGGAAAGCAAGGAGTGAAGATGTCTGTAGATCAGAAGCAGAGCAGTCTTTCTGGAAAGGGAAGGGAAAGGAAGGGAAAGAAAGAAATGATGTGGGTAAACAAGCCAGAGCAGCACCGTCCTCTGGGTTCCAAGTACAGAGCTGGGTCACTCAGGCAGCTGGGTCACTCAGGCAGCTGGGTCACTCAGGCAGCTGGGTCACTCAGGCAGGGTTGGGAGCAAGTGGCACAATGGCCAGTGGGGTCACAGAAAGAAGCTGACTGCCTGTGGCCTGCAAAGGAGATACCACCACCCGTTTGGGAAGGAAAAACAGTCCCTGCTATTCTAGAACCATCGTGACTCCCACTGCTAGGCTTCAGTGTTATCACAAGCTGGCCCGATGCTCACAGCTAGACCATTATTAGACATAAACAATCTCATAAAAAATCAACATCAGACAGCGTCACTCTGAGATAAAAAAAAAAAAAAACAAGGGCATTGTGCAAATATGCCCCCTCTCTCTGCTAAAACGACTGAATTCTACTTCTTTATTCTCATGCTCGTCTCCACTCCTTATAGGTAAGATTTATTAAGCTAACCAATCAGACTTGCCCCTGCTTTCTGCCAGCACCCAATCTAGAGCTTCCCCAGATCTTCCCCAAATCCTGTAGTAGGTTCTTCCTAACCTTCTCTTACCGAGACACTCATGGTTCCCCATGGTGAGCGCTCTTCCTCCCTGTAATAATAAACCCAGCTTGTTCAACTCCAGTATGTTCCTAGTGATCTTTGGTTGAAGAGTATTAACCTTTTTAGGACTAGAACCCAGACCCACTCCATGCATGTACTGCCTGGAATTCTGGGAGGCACCAAGCTAAATCACAGATGTCGGGTCTGGCTTAATGCTGTGTATCCTCGGGGGCTAGGACACAGGACGCCTCCAAGGAGTTTGGCCTGGGTAGCTAGGAGGATGGAATTGCCATGTCCTCCAGTCAGCTGGAGGAACCAGTGTAGTGGGGAAGGATCAGTATCTCAGTTTGGGACATTTCATTAATTTATCTAGCTTGCCTGCTATTAAAAAAAAAAAAAGTGTGTGGGGGGGACTCTACCATATCCATTGTGGTTGAATGAAGATAGAATTAATTTCACTCTCCCATGAAAAATCTAAAGTGAGCATTCCAAGTTGGCTGGCAATTCCGTTCTTCCTATCTTGTTTCTCCAACCCTAAGACATTGTTCTCATCCGTGTGGTCAACCTGAGTTGCAGGAAGTGAGAGAAAAGAGAATGTGGTGGAAATATGGTCTTATGCCCACTGTCCTCTGTGGTCCCTGGCCCTGGGGGGTTCTTCCTTGTCCATTGCACCGCCAGCCACACCCACGTTCTGCTTGTCAAAGCTTGGAGAGATTATTTTGTGGATTAAAGAGTCACATGCTTTTGCTATAGGCCAGTCCTAAATTTCTTTTGGCAATGGCAAATTTTTCAAATACTCAGTAGGCTTCTGATGCCTTTGGCTCTTGACTTTTCCTATATTGATAACCAGATCCCCCAAAATATTTTTTTTNTTATTTTGTGGATTAAAGAGTCACATGCTTTTGCTATAGGCCAGTCCTAAATTTCTTTTGGCAATGCAAATTCTTCAAATACTCAGTAGGCTTCTGATGCCTTTGGCTCTTGACTTTTCCTGTATTGATAACCAGATCCCCCCAAATCTTTTTTTTTTAAAAGATTTTATTTTATTTATGCGACAGAGATAGAGACAGCCAGCGAGAGAGGGAACACAAGCAGGGGGAGTGGGAGAGGAAGAAGCAGGCTCATAGCGGAGGAGCCTGATATGGGGCTCGATCCCATAACGCCGGGATCACGCCCTGAGCCGAAGGCAGACACTTAACCGCCGTGCCACCCAGGCGCCCCAGGATCCCCCAAAATCTTATTTAGGCATAGATTTATGCCTGGAAACTGCGATTTTCTAGATTGGCATTTATGCCCTGGCCACCCCATCTCCCTTTCTTAATTTAAAGGTAGCTGCTTTGAGTCCATCAGAAACAATGGATTTGAATGGGGTGGGCCCTTAATCACTTCTTTGCCAGCAGGCTTGAGACCTTCTAGAACACAGCCCTTACATCGTACTTACGTCCTACTGAGACTAGATGGCCCCTTCACAGCCACTGCTTCCAACTGCTTCACTTTGGGGTAGAGAAGCCGTGACCCTCACTGAGATTCTGCTTTCTCAGGAGCTCCCAGAGACGTCAGCGCTGTGCCACCCAGGGAGAGGGGTGACACAGGTGAAGTGAAACTATTCATAGAGAAGCCGTGACCCTCACTGAGATTCTGCTTTCTCAGGAGCTCCCAGAGACGTCAGCGCTGTGCCACCCAGAGAGAGGGGTGACACAGGTGAAGTGAAACTATTAACTTTCTTCAGTGCTTCTAGTCTGGGAGTATTTTGCTCCACCTGGCTGCTGGAACCTCCCAGTTGTTCTTCCCAGCTCCCACAAAGGGATCCTCGCCCATAAGTGGTCGCGAAATAGGTGTTTCTGTTAGGGGATGAGGGCTCACACCGCCTCTTCCACCATCTCGCTGATGTCAGCTCAGATTATTTCACCGAAAAGACACATAGAAAGATGTCGCGTTTTCAAACCTACTTAAACGTTTTCTAGAATATCTAATGGAATCAGGGATCGTATGAAAGGTGGCGGAATCAGCCACCACCCGGAGCTAAGCTACTGCTTCTCAATACACTCTGTTCAGGAACTGGAGGGCCGAGCTCACAGCCAAGTCCCACCAGCGATTCTCCACCGTGATACATAAATTCTAAGTTGTTTTTTTAAATTATTTTCTTATCACCCTACTCTCACCTCACTGCCCATCCACATATTCTTAGGTCTGAAAACAAATTGAGTTGAGGAACGGAAATAATTTGCTACAAAGAGCACCCCTGAACATATTTCAAATGCGGACAGATACAAACTTTCACTCCTGCCACGTTTCCTTCCAGGAGTGAAAGATATATGCAAGGAAACTCGCTTATGCATCAAAATACAGTGAGGAAACCCTATTTCGGCATCCAGCTGGACAGGAGACATGGGTCCCGGACTGATTTTCTCTTGTAACAAATCACCACAGCACATGTTTCGAAGGTCAGAAGACTGACATGGGGCTTACTGGGCCAAAACAAAGTGAGCCCCAAGTCTGTCAATTTATTCAGATCATCTTCTATGTCTTTTTTTAGAGTTCTAAAGTTTCCCCCTTAGTAATCTTGTGTATTCTTGGTTGTTGAGTCCTATATGCTTTGACTGTCTGCTTTGGTTTTTGGTTTTTGTAACCACTAGTTGTTATCATGCGTTTTTGCTGGGTATAGAGAAATGTTATTGATTTTTGTAAGTTAAGCTCCTTAGCAAGCTTGATGACATTTTTTTATTAGTAACAGTAAAATCAGTTCTAATGCTTTATGGATTCTGTTGATTTTCTAGGTGTATGGTCATATTATCTGCAAATAATGTCAATGCATGTCTTCTAATGCTTGCACATCTCTCTCTCTCTCCCTTTTTTTCTCTCCCTATAACGTTAGCCAAACCTCAGGACCACTTTAAACGTTGAAACCGTACTATCTATACCAGGGGTTAGCAAACCATGGCCCATGGGCCAAATCCTTCCATCTGCCTATTTTTATATAGCCCATGAGCTAAGAACATATTAGGAACACTAATTTTCAACCCCAATTAAGCAAAATGTTACCCCGTCCAAATCCATTCTTCTAACCAATAGACCTATATTAGAAATAAGTTGTACTCAATATTATATTTTAAGTTTCATCAACAACATGAAAAGGTGCTTTCTGGATTATTATATCAGTACCTACATAACATCTTCGATTTTGCCTCTTGGCCCACAAAGCCTGAAATATTTACTATCTGGCCCTTAAGAGAAGCACTTTGCCAGCCCCCTTTTCTATACATGGCCTCTCCCCTGATTGTTATTTACTATAGTTATTTGTACTGCATTTACCCCCAAGTAAACAAGCTTGTCCCCGCAGAGTGCCTTCAGTAACACGGGCATTCGATTATACGATTGTGGGATTAAGGAGCTATTTTCAAGCTGTCCTGTTACTGTTCTCCTTCAAATATCATGACTCGTTTGAGCCTGAAAGGAGAAAATTTAGATAAATGTCAAATAAACTTCCAGAGTAAATATCAAACCAGAACACCCTGAGGTTATTACAGGGCTTAAGGGAAGGATGAAGATTCCAAATCTCTACTCTTGGCTCAGAGGACTTTGTCATCTGATCCTCTTGTCCCAGGACAGAACTTTTGGTGCAGAATGTGCTCCTGGAAGTAAGCCCATCAAAATATTAGCTGTTATTCTTTAAAATTAGCATTTCAGAAACACTGTTCTGTTGGTTTCAAAAAACGTGTGATGGCTCTGTTTTGGTTATGAGAATAATAGACAATTACTGGCTAATCTCTTGGTAAAGACAGAGAACTGGAGTGCCAGGTGGTTCAGGAGAGCCTGGCCTGGGGGATAAGACCTGGTCAACAGTGCGGACACCATTATCCAGCTGCCAGGATTCCTACAACCTGACACAACGACCTTCTCTCTCCATGTTTCTGTTAAGCCTGAATTAGTTATGCACACCATTTTCCTCAAACACCCATGAGCAATGCCATCTCTGAACTCTTGTCCTTGCTGTTCCCTCTGTCTAAAATACTCATCCCCCAGATATCTGCATGGCCCACTCCCTCGCCACCTTCTGGCCCCTGTGCGTCACCCTACAGGGACTCCTCCAAACCCCGAGGATCAAGTATCACTCTTTCTCCACCTTCTTTGACTGGCCTCTCCTATTTATTTGTTTCTTGCCTGGACCCACTCCCTCAAGAATGCAAACACCATGAAATCAAGGAGTTTATTCTGTTCACCACGTTAGCCAACACCTGGAAGAGTGCTTATCACGACACAGGCCCCCCATGTTTATTGCCTTAATATGTGGGCTCCCCTGACTTGCACAGGAGGAATTAAAGAACCCTTCTTCTTTCTCCCTTTCTTGCCCTAATATTTTCAGGAGAGTGTCTCAGCTCAAACCGAAGAATGTGGGACCTCCAGAATGTTGCCCATTGGTGGAATTGGAGAGATGGGAAGGCGATTGCGTCATAAAACCCTGGGCTCTTGGAGTGGGGCCTGGCTGTCCCTCACACACCCAAGAAGAGCAGGCCTAGCAATCAACCTCTGAGAGTGGAAGAAGGGATCCATTCATTTCCTGTCTCCCCATCTCCTACCACCCTGGCCAGAGTGCCACCTCACTGCCATTTCTGTCCCTCCCTCCCCAGGGGGGCGGCTTGAAAGAAGTTGAGATTCGAGAAATTAGTGAAATGATAGGCACAGACTTGGCCAGATGGAAGGAGATGGATGTTTCTGAAATGTGATCCAGGCTTCAGAGTTGAGTTGAGGTGGCCTGAGGGCACCAGAGGTCTCTGGATTACAGACGAAAATGGAAGAGCAGCTTTGCAGGGTTAGGAAGAAAGGGAGGGACTGAGCACGTGGGGAGCTCAGGGGCAGACTTTATGCCTACCTTACTGTCTCCCTTCCCGCAAATCAGCTTGGCTGGTTTGACTCAGACTCTCGGGGCACGTACATGTATGAATGAACCTCCACTCAACAAAAACAGAGATTGCTACAGTAGCAGTCATCTAGTGCGATATTTCTATTGCTACGCCTCCGCCCGAAGTGACAGCGGGGCCCACATGTCCACATTCCCCTGGGGCCTGAAAAGAGTGCAGGAAGCGTCTCCACCTGAGTCGCTGTTCTCCACTCGCGCTCACTGCACTTTCTCATCTCAGCTCTAAAGCACCAAATATAGCAAGATTCCACACATTTCTTCCCCATCTATAAGAGGGGAATAATAATAGCAACATCTAAACGATAGATTGTTGTAAAGATTAAATTAAAGTTGCAAAGTGTTTAGAACAGTGCCCGACACACAGTAAGTACTATTTAAAGCCTTTGCTGTCATTATTCCTTTGCTGCATTTCTGGAAGTAGTTTGCTGATAATTGCATTGTAATTCTTACACACACCTCCACAATTAAGCTTCCTCCGTAATGTCTTTTTATTCAGTGATTCTTATCAGATTTTAAGATAATGCTGCCTTCATAAAACAGATAAGGCAGGTTTGCACCTGAAAATAATTTAAATAGCTTCAGGATGATCTAGTCTTTAGAGTATCACTTAAATTAAAGAGAATTTATCTATAAAATCATTGCACCATCATCTTTGGTATCTTTTTTTCTTTACTAGTTTTCTATTTCTCTTAGGCTGTGATTTTTTTTTTTTAGATTTTATTTTTTTATTTGAGAGAGAGCACAAGCAGGAGGAAGAGGGAGAAGCAGGGTCCCCACTGAGCTGGGAGCCTGAGGTGGGGCGCAATCTCAGGACCCCAGGGTCATGACCTGAGCTGAAGGCATACGCTCAACCAGCTGAACCCCCCAGGCGCCCGGAGGGCTGTGATATTTGTGTTAACCACCAAAGATTTCTGTTTCTCTGGGCACGCTGAAATTAGGTGCGGCTCTATGACTTGCTTTGATCAGTACAAGGTGAGGGAAGTTCCATATGTCCCGGGCTTCAGGATTTTTCAAGCCCCCCAGGTGATTCACAAGGGCAGCCAAAGTGAAAAACATTGATGTAAGGATGGAACGAGTTGGTTTCCTCACAACTCTTTAAACTAGAATCTCTAGAACTACCACTGCGGAGAGGGGATGCCCAGAGAGGCCCTAAACCAGGTCTTTGCTGCTGCCGGGCGTCCGTGGGTGGGAGGGGAAATCGCAGATTGCCCTTTTCAGATCGGCCCCGGTGTTCAGAGGGATCCAGAGAACGACTTCGGCCCCCTCACAGGCGGCCTCTCAATGCCTCTGCTCAGCCTTGTCTCCCTGCAGGAGGGAGAGATGTACCGGGAGGGCCGCACCTCCCGCGGGCAGGTGCACTGGCTGGGGCCGCCCTCCGAGGACGTCAGCGGGAGGTCTGGCGCCGCCTGGTGGCCGACCGCGAGCATCGCAGCCGGGCGTCGAGGGGGCGGTGGGGGCGGCGCTTAGTCCAGCGGGAAGAGGACATGGGCCACTTTGGAAAGCCTCTTCTAGAAGGCCTGGGCTCATGCTGGCTTCCTCAGATTCTCTGCAGGCCAGAGAAACCAGGTCGGCGCGGAGCATGGAGCGGAAGGCAGCCTAACGGTGAAGGGGGAGGCTGGTACAGGTGCTTTTTAGAACCTGGGGGTCAGGGAGCCTCCAGACCCTTCTGGTCTCCTCCTCCTGACACCCGCAGTTGTTGCAAAGTTCAGAATAAGGATTTGCAGGGGCCCTGTGCTGGGAGAACTTGGGTGGCAAGGCCCCTTGTCCTGTCTTCCACCCACAGGCATTTCCCGCTTAATGTCAGGAATGAAAATCGTGTTCATGACCATCGGAGGCTCTATGTGAAAATGCTAACTGAAAAGTTATTTCCTATTTTTAATAGTTTTCTTGAGATGTAATTTTCAATCGACTGTACCTATTTAAAGTATAACATCTGATGAGGTTTTATGTAGATAGGCCCATGAAAGCACGACCACAGTCAGGGTAGTGAATATATCCCTCACCCTCAAAAGTTTTCTTCATAAACCCTCCCTCCCACCGGTCACCCAAGTCCCACGCAACCACTGATCCATGGTCTGGCTCCAGAGTTTGCATTTTCTAGAGGTTTATAGCAATGCCGTCATCAGTAGGGAGGCTTTTCCTGTTGTTCTGTCTACTTTCAGTTGGCATCGTTATTCTGAGGCTCGTTCATGTTGTGCTCACCAATAGCCCGTTCCTTTTTATTGCTGAATAATGTAGTTTTATGGAAATATTAAAATTTTTTACCCATTCGTCTGTTGGCAGATACTTGGCTATTACGAATAATGCTTGATGAACATTCATGTTTTGGGACATAGCTTTTNTTTTTTTTTTTTTTTTTTTTTTAAGATTTTATCTATTTGACAGAGAGACAGAGCACCAGTAGGGGGAGCTGCAGAGGGAGAGGGAGAAGCCGGCTCCCCGCTGAGCCTGGAGCCCAACGCAAGGCTCAGTCCCAGGACCTTGGGATCATGACCCGAGCTGAAGGCAGACGCTTCACCGACTGAGCCCCCCAGGCGCCGCTATGGACACACTTTTTTCGGGTTATACCTGGGAGTGCAACAGCTGGGCCATATACAAGGTGTATGTTTAATTTGTGAGAGACGCTGACAATCTCTTCTAGAGCGGCTGTATCATTTCACGCTTCCATCAGCGGTGTATGAGAGTTCCGGTTCCTCCACATCCACTTTAAATAATGTGTGACGCAGAACCCCGCACTTCCCAATGGTTCCCTAAAATCCAAGTAAAACATAGGAAGTGCCTATGTGGGAAAGCAACCAGTAACCAAAGGGTTAACAGGGCTACCAGGCACAGCTGCCACTTTTTACTCCCACCTTTCTTTCCTTTGCCTTTAAACAACCCCTACTGTCCTGCTTCTGGGAGGCAGAGTTGGGCTTGCTCTCCCGTCTTCCTCCATTGGCTGCCTCTCCAATAAATCCTTTCCTTGCTGTATCCCCGGTATCTCGCAGTTTGGCTTTGCTGACGGTCAGGCCCACGAGCCTGGGTTCGCTTACACAATGGGCAAGCCAGCCCCGAGCTCTTTGCTGGTTGTTTGGGGCCCCCAGCCTGTAACAGGAGTCCCATGAGGAGGGCAAGCAGGCTTCCCCGGGCTCTTTGTCCTAGGGATCATCCCCAGGACCCCACCCTGACTGCACGTGACCGGCCTTCCATGCTTAACCATTTTTTGGTTTCCTTTAGGACAGACATCTCTTGGCGAGAACTCCGTGAGGACAGGTGAGCTTACTCCTTCCTCCCATTGGTTTGGCTCTCTTAGCCTTTTTTCTTGCTCTGGTAATAAGGGGTTGGGGTGCCTGGGTGGCTGAGTTGGTTAAGCGGCTGACTCCTGGTTTTGGCTCAGGTCATGACCTCAGGTGAGATCCAGCCCAGTGTTGGGCTCTGCGCTCCCGGTGGAGTCGGCCGGAGATTCCCTCTCTCTCTCTGTCCTTCCCCTACCCCTTCCCTCTCTCTTTAAAATAAACAAAATACTTTTTTTAAAAAAATGGGTTAACTAGGAAGCCATTTGGTTCAATTAGTGAAGCCCCAACTTTCAGGGAGGAAAAAATTAATGCTCACAGAGGTACTCTGAGCTCCTTCGGTTTGTTCCTGTAGCTTCTGGTATCTTTGGATCAAACTAGCCGTGTTCTAATTGAAAAATGGGAAATGACAGTCAGTGCCCGCATGCAGCCCTTTGGCTGTGTTCTCCAAAATTGGGCAATCCTTTTTTTTTTTTTTTCTACCAACAATGCTTGATGATAATATTCATTAGACTCTGGAGGAAAATGGCCGATAATGGAACCGTAAATTTTAACAGGTTGCAATTTTATTTTGTAAAAGGGAGCTATTTGGGAAGTGGGCCTTTAAGA
The DNA here is from genome assembly GCF_002007445.2 of Ailuropoda melanoleuca. Classification (NCBI taxonomy): domain Eukaryota; kingdom Metazoa; phylum Chordata; class Mammalia; order Carnivora; family Ursidae; genus Ailuropoda; species Ailuropoda melanoleuca. The sequence goes on along the minus strand of NC_048224.1, from coordinate 40,331,025 downwards.
TTTTGTTCGTACCTTACCTGTGTATTTGTGTGTGGTCCGTGTATGTTGTGAATGTGAGCTATTTTCTCTAACGTTGGGTGGTTTTGCTAAAATTAGTTTGTACAAGGGCTCTAGGTAGTTGGTTTGAAGGCAAGTGCTTGTAAAATTAGCCATTCTAAATTTAACTCTGAAAGATAGAAACTAACCCAAATGTTTTCCGAGTTCATGTAATCTAGGAAAACGTGCAAAAGTCGTTGTTTAATTAAAATGGACACGTCTTTAGAGTTGCCAGCATTTGATGTAAAACTCTTGTTCTGTCTGTGTTTACTGCAAGTCAGCTGGGCTCATGCTATTTTTGTTTTCTCTGTAGCAAAATCTGTCAGAAGGAAAAGGAAAAAAAAAAACCTCTTAGAACTTTGTGTAATGCCTAATGAAGTTTTACAGGTAATCTACTTAGTTTTCACTAGAAACTGTGGTTTCTAAGAGTTAAGAATTTTAATAAGGGAAACAACTCTATGCAGGTGAAGTGAGACTGGTTATTTAAAGAGGGAGAACTTAGGACAAAATCTGCCTTTAAAAAGGAAAGTTGTAGAAGGTTCGTGAGAAGGGAATCTTGAGAAAGGAATTTTTAGTCCCAACCATGCACAAGATTGCAGAGATTAGTAGGTCAAAAAGTTTATTAGGGAAGTGACCGACACCTGGGGAAGAGAAGGGAGGGTAAGGGAACAAGAAGAGGCAGAAGCTGAGCTGATTCTCCGAGCAGTTCCAAAGGCTGGGTTACCTTTGAGAACCATCCTACACTGGAGCAAAAGGGCCAGACTTTGATACCGTCCTATGACTAGTCACTCGATGTGACCACCTGGGAAGAGGCCACAGCCTTGGCAAGGCAGCTGTCTTCAGTCAAGGCAATCCTTGATGGCGTCTGAGAGTTGAGAACCGTCTGCTGGCAGCAACCCCACAGCTGAGACTCCCTCGTTCCCGATGGGGGCTCTGACCAGCGCCTCCTCGCACCCACCGCCAGAACTCCGGGCCATGCCGTGCCTCCGTGTCCCTGTCTCCGTAAGCATGCTTCAACATGGCAGATGACCCGGAGGAAAAAAGGAGGGGCTGCATAAATTTTTTAAAGATTCATCTTTTGGGGGGTGCCTGGGTGGCTCAGTTGATTGAATGTCTGACTCTAGGTTTTGGCTCATGATCTCAGGGTCCTGAGACCAGCCCCACATCAGGCTCCTGGCTCAGCAGGGAGTCGGCTTGAGGAGTCTTCCCTCTGCCCCTCCCCCCACCTGCGCCAGTCTGTGCGCTCTCTCCAAAATAAATCTTTTTTAAGAAAAGAGAAATAAAAAATCTTTTTGGACTGAAATTTTAATTTCAGAAGTACACCGGTGTAAGATGGGAATTTCATTTTTCTCTGTTAAAATGACTGGGTTTTCTTAGGTCTGGTTGTAGTATGAAACCGTAAACAAAGGTTTTTCTTAATCTTTATCTGGAAAAACAGTTTCTATGTATTGTCTTTATCAGGTCTTGGATAACTTAAAGTTGAATCTTAACGCTAAAAAACCTAGGATTTGCTAACGGCAACGCAACCCCTCCGAATCTGCCTTTGGAATCTCTTGCTGCCATCTTGGCTGGATAGATAATCAAGTTTTTAAAGTTTTTGTGAAGATCTGTAATCCTATTTAGGCATGTGCTTTAAAACCTTCCGATAATTCTGACAAACTTCCCCAAATTCAGCTTCTAAAGGAAATCTTTTTAACTGGTTAGGCTTGTCTACTTGGTATGTCAAGTTCCATGGGAAGCATTTTCTAACAAGTGGTGATAAACCTTCTTAGGCTGTGTTGTGTGCGTGAACGCTAGAACTGGTCCAGAAATCACACAAAATCCCTAAGGTTTTGATGTCCGATAGAATGTCATCACTTGTAATTCTAATCATTGAAGTGCTGTGTGTCACAGAAATAACTAAATTTCTTTGTCAGCCGCATTATAATGAACTTTCATCAGATCTTGACCCATGGCCATCTCTGAGTCTCTTGTCATTCACAGTCACTGGTTTTACTCCGACCCTCCTGCACCAGGAGATTCGTGGAAAGGACTTTGGACACCTGCAGGTTTCTGATAGCTTTAAGAGCCTAAAACTAAGAATTTTCAGAACTAATGGGAAAACTGCATTCAAACAGTAAGAATTAGCATGGGGCTGGACAAATTGAGGCAGATGATGGTATTGCTGATTCTCGAATGTTTGTTCTTCCAAATTTAAGGACTTAGAGAAACCTGGAAAAAAAACTCCTTTGTAAACTATTAATGAAACATTTGTCTTTTTCTCCCTATCTGATTTCAGAATTTAGAAACTCTCCATGAATATTCTTACATTTTCATGGCAATGTATTTTCTGTGGATTAAGTTCAATGAGACTCTGTTCCCCTTATGACAGGACGCAATTGGAAAAATTGGTTATGTTACCAAGGCTTTGACTGGAATGTCCTATTTGAGGGAGACATGCAAAGACTCAGATATGACCAGACAACTTTAAGGAACGAAGGTTGACTTTAGTTGGGGAAAATAAAGAAAACTGATCTTGCTTACAGGGCTTCCAGCAGCCTTACCAGGTGAGGAAATATGGCCACTTCCCGGCAGTTGCAGGAACCTCAGAGGGGAATCACCCAAATCTATAGGTATTGCAACCAAAGTCTGACAAGTATTTGTCTTGGTTTATTAGCCTGGAGAGGCTGTAAAAGTTCAATCTGAAATCCCTTATGAAAAGTTCCAGCCAGGCAGATTAAGGAAAAAAAAAAAAACCCATATGGCCAATCACTATTCTCACTGCACTTATATAGATAGACCAAATTTGTTAAAACTTGACTTTTTTTTTTAAACTAATCTTAATTTGGCTGCCTTTGGTATATAGGAGGGTGATTTTGGCGGATTGGAGGGTGATTTTAGAGAAATCATGTTTCAGTCACCCCTTTGAGGATGTTAGATTCTAGTTCTGATGAATTGTATTGGAGAGTTTGTTCGCCTATTAAACTGGCTGGACCTTGGATTCTTCTGATTTCCTTAAATATCTGGCTGTGACTCTCCAAGCTAAGGTGTCTGATGTTCTCCCATTCTCTTGACTTGGAATCCTTGAAAACTAAAAATGCCCTTTTCCCTGAAGCTCTGTAGACTGAAACTTACAGAGACTCCAAAACCCTCTATGATGGCTTTAGTACCAGACACAGATCTGAATATCATCCCAAATATTCCTCAGAAGACCCAAGAGCTGAGGAATGGGGGTTTGGACACCATGCTGGCACTAAAGCTGGCTGGAAATATAATGAACAAGGAATAATCCTTATCACAGAAAATCTTATGGAAGAAATAACTCGCCATATTCACCAAAGCATCCATTATAGGTGAGCTGCCACTCTTCAGTGGGTCCAGAAATACACTGTGGGTCCTAATCTTCAGAGAACCATTCAAAGTACAGTCCAACAAGTGGGACATTTGTGCTAAAAACAAGACTGGGCCCCCGCCAGTTTTTGAAGGTATACAACTTCAAATTAAAGCTAAAGACTGGCAGATTTTCTTTTTTTGAGATTTTATTTTCTTAAGTAATCTCTACACCCAGGGTGGGGCTCGAACTTATCACCCTGAGATCAAGAGTTGCATGCTCTACCGACCAAGTCAACCAGGTGCCCCAACTGGTGGGTAGCCTTTAACAGCAGGATAATGTTTCCCACACATGTGCCCTTACACTTCCTGAATCCTGGGAACTTGGTGTTTGTTATTAAAGACCTGGAAACAAGCCCCTTGAAGGACCAACTCCAATCTCATTGGACAGGACCCTATGAGGTGCTGTGGGCCACCCATTCTTCAATGAAACTAAAGGGAGTAAAGCTGGTTCCACAAGGATCCATAGGTTCCTTCTATTCTGTCAGCAAGGAGAACATCAAAAAGAACTCTGCTTGGACCAGCAAGCCTCTGACAGACCTGAAGCTACCATTTAGGAGAACTGGTCCAAAGAAACCAAAGAATATTTCTGAATGAGTGCAGGAAGATTCCATTCCTTTACCCCCAGTCTTGCCCCATTTCAGCAGGAAGTAGCTAGGCTGGTCACCGTTCCAATTCCCTCAAGAATGAGGAATGATCAAAGAACAGTGGGGATTGAAACCAGTCACCAAGGGGCCAACAGGGCTAATAAGTACAGTTGCACCTTTTGACCCAGACCTTATTTGGTTTGCCTTTAGATATCCCTGACGCCCCTGGTTGGAGGCTTGTTCTCCAGACTTCTACAGGCTGCTTCTAGAATAAACCCCTTTCTTGCTGCATACTTGATATCTCAGGGATTGGCTGTGGGGCATGTTGGGCAAATGAACTTGTGTTCAGTTACAAAAAGCAGTGAACTGTAATGCTGGGATGTAAACAGCTAAAAACATTGCTGCTTCATCGCCAAAAACAAACATGGTTGCTTTATGTTCAGTAAGACTGTGATGCTTTTCTTAGAACATCAAAGATGCATATTCCTTTTGTTGATGATTCTGAAGTTCTACAGATTGTATATAGAATATAATTCAAGCTTTCCCACAGATTAAAAATGTGCCATTTAAAAAAAATTGTGAGCATGTGAGCAGGGGGAAGGGGTAGAGGGGGAGGGAGAGAGAGTATCTCAAGCAGACCTCCGACTGAGGGCAGAGCCCAGCACAGGGCTTGATCCCAGGACCCTGAGATCACAACCTGAGTTGGACACTCAACTGTCCGAGCCACCCAGGCACCCCAAAATGTGGCATTTTTTAAAATCTAAGTTTCCCCTGAACATCTGCCCCCAAACCCATTATTTTAATACAAATATTCCATGAAGATTTGGGTATTGCAAACTGAAAGACTGGGAACATTTTGTAGCCTCTGCCTTTATTTCTGGCTTTCCCCTGGGGCTCTTAGTGGAATCACTCTCTCCACTCACCCCATCCCCACATCCCTGCCCCACCCATGTCATGGAGTTGGGTGTGACCATGTGACTTGTTTGGCTAGTAATAGTTAGAAGTGATGTGTGTCACTTTCTGGCAGGAGTTTTGAGAGCAAATATGCATTCTGTCTGTCCCTTCCTTTGCCACCTTGCCAGTATCCAATGGTGACTCCGTCTACCTGGTCCCAGAGGACAATGACCCAAAGCTCAAAGTCCCCACCTTGTGACGGGTGGTTGAGTTTGAGAAAGAAATCCTCATGGCGTTGACCCACTGGAATTTGAAGGTTGTCACCACAGTGTAACATGGCATACCCTGCCTGGTCCATGGCTTCCATTTTGGACACTCAGGCATTGCTGGGAAAGCAAAATTCCTTTAGGTGTTCAAGTACATTGTCATAAAGTTATACTTCATATTCTTGTGTATTTTGTAATCTCGTCTAATTATGTTATTAGGTATGTTGCCTTTCTTAGTCTCACTTTTACTCTCATGCTATCTGAATCAGTCTACCAACGTAAAATGAACACATTCTTTCTTTTTATTAATTTTAAAAAGAAAGGAGTTTTATTCAAGGCTAAGTTAGGACAACTGCCCAGGATACACAATCTTTACAAAGAGAATGTTCCAGGGACGGAACATTCGGTGCAGGGTTATATATCTTTCTTACATAAAGAGTTCCAAATCATCATGACAACATTCCAGAATGTTACAGGATTTATTTCATGTTTTGTTTTTGTTTAGAATATTCCTTTTTTTTTTTTTTTTTTAAACAAAGCAGCTGTACAATGTGTGCTCAGGGCAGAAATAAAGCCCCTGCTTTGAGGTTCTGCAGTCATTTTGATCTTCGTAAATGTTAAACTATAGCTTCCCTGGGGGCCCAAAAGCAGGGCCCACAAATATTAAAAGTTGAAATTTACCTTTATCTTTCCCCCTTTTGATCGATCATCTTCCATCAGAAAGCACTGATGATCAACTTTGTTTTTATGTCCCTCGGTGCCAAGGTGACTGGCTTGTCTTCCTGGGATCTATTAAGTCCCTTGCTGCTACGTATGTTACTAGGTATGATAGATAGAGAGATAGAGAGATAGATAGATAGATAGGTTTTTTGTTTTGGTTTGGTCTGGTTTGGTTTTTGCCTAGGGCTCCTTGTTAGGGGGAATTTATTGTAATATAAATGGTGGGATGTTGAAAAGGGACCTATGTTCTCTATTAAGTCCAGCTGATGAGCAAACATAGCATGTGTGCTTGGCTTAGGTTGTCCGTTTTTGCACTTGATAAGGCTCTTATAAAAGGTAGGTGGACAGTAAAAGAATTCCAATCGTGCCAAAGGAACTGAAGCAACATTGGAATAAATTTGAACAGACGAGTAAAACTCAAAGAATCCTTCACGTACATCTGGATAAAAGGGCAGGGAAGTTTATGACTATTCCTGAGGAAAGACGGAGCGCACACAGGAGCAAACATATGTAACATACGTTTCCATGTTTACTTTTGGGGTGGAAACGTAACATCAGAACACGGCCACATTCAGCCCCTGATGTCAGGAGATGATCTGAGGACGAGAAGGGGCTATGGGCATGCTCTGAAAGCTGGTATAATCTGGAAGGGGTCTTAGGCTTCCTTATCTTGAATACGGAATGCGGGGCCTGTGTTGCTCCCAGGCTAGAACCCTATTGGTTGACCTTGAGTCCTGGCTTCTGCAGAGGCACCTGGCGGGGGCAGGGACAATAGCTGATGAGGGGGAGTTGTCTCTTCAGAGAACCATCTTTAAATTTCCTGCCAGTTCTAACTTCATTAACCCTATGGGGCACGATTTCAGTACCCCCCCTCCCAGCCCTGAGTTATGCTCATTCCTTAATCTTGAGGAATTGGGATGAAAACAGCTCTGGCTATTCTTTGTCTTCTCAGGCGAGGTAGGTTTTGGGGAAAGAGCAGTTTTTGTAAATTCTTAGTGGTAACATGCCTCCATGCAGGGCTAAGCAGACGTTTTTAACCTATGGGCCACAGCCGCGAGGGAAATGGAAGCAACATGGAGTCCGATATGCTAAGTCTTTTTCCCATTATCAATCCTTCCTTCCATTTCTATGGAACATGGGTGGAGGTCCACCTTCCGAACTGCTACAAGCTGATTTAGGGCGCAGCAGGGGTTTGGAATGAAAGAATTTGACAGGGTGTAGGATGTACGTTTGGGTCCCCTGTGCTAATGGAGGGCTGTCAGAGGTAGTTCCTTATCTGAGAACTTGGATGTTTTTCTGCACAGCTCGGTACTACATGACATCGTTAATTTTATCCCTGAGTATATTCCAAGGAATGGTAACGGTATAGTCAAGTCCGATTTTATCATTACCTCTAAAATGAATTTGATGCTGGTGGGTATCTAAGAGCATAGATCAGTAGATTAGCCCCGGTCACCTTGAAAGGAAAAGGGGCGTGGGTCAAGGATATTTTATTTCTATGGGTTCTTATCTGCAAGGAAGAGTGAATACAGGTGCAGCAAGGCGTGGTAGCCATCACATAGGCTCTGCCTCGTTCAAGCAATCAGCGAATTAAATAAGAGGCATTTCTATGGAAACAAAGGAAAAACACACGTTAATGGTTGGAGCAGATTATAAACCCCGTGTCTGAGGCTCCGGTGCCGCCAGTGAGAAGGTCCCTAGATGTCAGGCTCAAAGCCTCACATGGAGTGGGAGCAGGGAGGGGCAACCCGATGGATTTTTCTGGTTTGGAGTTCAAATGTCTCTGGTGATCCTTTGGAGTGACCATAGGGCAACCGGCACGGAGAGTGTCTACACGTGAGCCAGTGTGGCTGCTTCTCTGAAGCTTATGTCAAGTTTTCCCCTTCAATGTGCAGAGCTTCGGGGAAAAGGGCAGTGTTAGTTCAGCATTTTAAGATGAGAGAATGGGAGAAGAAACCTCTTGTGGAGAGTCCTAGCCAGATACTCGAGGAAACCAGAAGAATTCAGGATCCAGCCTTGTTTTACAGGCAAACAACAAACACTCAAAGACTGTGAATCGGAACTAGAATCTAACATCCACCAAAGTGTTATTGAAATATAATCCTCCTCTCTAAAGTCACCTTCATTCCTGTGAATGACCGCCAAATTGAGACTGATTTGTTTGTAAAATGAGTCCAACTTAACTTGGCCTAATTATTTACATAAGCACAATATATAGGATAGCCTTCGACCATACAGGGTTTTTTGTTTGTTTTAATCTGCTTTGCTGGAACTTTTTATAAGTAATTTCAGATTGAGCCTTTAATTGTCCTTTTAAACAAGGGAGAAGACAAGTCAAATAACTTGACATCAGATTTGTCTGTGATACCTATAGATTGGGGTGAAGTCATCTCTTCTTGAGGTGCCAGAATGCCCTGAGGTTCCCATACCTGTCAGGAAGTGACTTTCCTTACTCACCTGGTAAGGCTCCCAGGAACTCTGTAGGCAAGGTAGCAGGCCGGTATTTCCAAGGGGCTTTGCTGGCTCCAGAAAGTCATCCCTAGTTCCCTAAAGCTGTCTGGTCATATGTGAGTCTGTGCACGTCTCTCTCAAAGATGACTTTCCAATCAAAGCCTTGGTAATAGGACCGATGTTTCCATTGGTGTCCAATGAGAACAGGTTCTCATTGAACCTGTGCACATAATGTATAATTGTCATCAAAGAAAGAATTCTCACTGAGGGTTTCTGAATTCTGGAGGGTTCAGGTAGGGAGAAAAATATTTCTTTACAAAGAAATGTTTGTCTTTTGGGTTTTTTGGGGGGAGGTTTTTTTTTTTTTTTTTTTTTTAAAGATTTTATTTATTTATTCGACAGAGATAGAGACAGCTAGTGAGAGAGGGAACACAAGCAGGGGGAGTGGGAGAGGAAGAAGCAGGCTCATAGCAGAGGAGCCTGATGTGGGGCTCGATCCCAGAACACCGGGATCACGCCCTGAGCTGAAAGCAGATGCTTAACCGCTGTGCCACCCAGGCGCCCCTGGAGGTTTTTTTTTTTTAACAAAAGAATGTTTTTTCAAATTTCTGTAAGTTGTAGATATCTGAAGAAAAAAAAAGTTTCCTTTAAATCTAGAAGAGCAAACATTAGAGAACCAGCAATGTTTCAAACAAGCCCTAGAAATTATAATTATTTTCCTTAATTCATTCAGTCCCATATTAGTCTGGCTTTTTTTTTTAAAAGATTTTATTTATTTATTTGAGATAGAAAGCATGAGCATCGGGAGAGGGAACAGACCCACTGAGCAAGGAGCTCGACACAGGGCTTGATCTCAAGACCCTGAGATCATGACCTGAGCCAAAGGCAGAGGCTTCCGTGTTCGTCTGCTTGAATGAAATTTCCCATTAGTTCCAGAAATTCTTATGCGATTTAGTTTTATGATCTAAAGGAATCAGAAATGTGTATTTGTGGAAAATCCTTTTCATGAATCCCCTTGAAGTTGAAATATATTTTGCAAGAGCATCAGAACAATAACTATAAATGAAAGAAGACTCCAAAACGGGCATGGTTAAAAATCTGATGGGGGGCACCTGGGTAGCGCAGTCGTTAAGCGTCTGCCTTAGGCTCAGGGCGTGATCCCAGCGTTTGGGATCGAGTCCCACATCGGGCTCCTCCGCTATGAGCCTGCTTCTTCCTCTCCCACTCCCCTTGCTGTGTTCCCTCTCTCGCTGGCTGTCTCTCTGTCAAATAAATAAATAAAATCTTTAAAAAAAAAAATCTGATGGGAGTTCATTATAATGCACTTGACAAGGGAATTTGGTTATTTTTGTGACCTACAACCTGTCAATTAGAATTACATGTGGTGACATTATACCAGGATATGTTGAAACTTGAGGACTTTTATATAATCTCTGGAAGTTACAGCATTGACTCACATATTAATACAACCTGAGAACGCTCATCATCATTTGTTCAACCATATTTCCCATGTAACTTAACAAACCAAATAAGCCTAATTAGTCAGAAAGACTTTATCTGGGATTTGAATTTCTGGGAAGTCCTTTAAAAATATGAAAAGGTTTTAAAGCACATACCTAAATAGAATTACAGATTACTACAAAACTTAATATTTAATTCTCTGTATAACCAGGGTGGCCATTAGAGATTCCACAGAAGGTTATATAGTTGTTACCTCCTTTAATATTGAGAAGTTTTAGTTAAGTTTTGCTTTCTTAATTAAAAACCTGATAAAAAACAAATATAGAAACCTTGTTTTTCTGGGCAGATAAAGAAAAAAACCTTTGTTACAGTTTGTTTTGTTTTTATCAAGAGCAGACCAAAAATCTAAGAAAACTTTGTTCTTTTAACAGAGAGAAAAACCAAATTCCAGTCTTATATGAGCATACTTTAAAAATTCCCTTATTCCAAACTTCACCAGTCCTGACCATGCATAAAATTCTTTTCCAAAGATTCCCCTTCACAAAGCTGCTACAACTTTCTTTTTCATTTAGACTTTGCCCTAAGTTTTCCCTCTCTAAATAACCAATCTCATTTCGGGACAAAACTACTTTCTTTTCCCACAACAAAAATGTATTCTCATTACTTATACCTTTCTCAAACATCTCCTACAGAGTTGCTTTCCTTATTTCCTGTAGTCTCAGTTATATTTATGCAGAATTTTAACTCTTAGAAACCTCCGTCTCCAGTGAAAACTAAGTCATAACCAGTTGTGAACTATTACACTAGAACTCTTTAGACTTGTAAACTTATGAGTACATTTCATAATTTTTAGAAACGTGTTTTTCATAGTACAACTTTCAATAAAATGTAAAACGTGTTTCTTAGCAGATGAAAGTATCTTTAGTTTCTCCGTAATAAGACCTAAGCAGACAAACCTATGCTTAGTAATTAATGTTGCAGGACTTTATTTTATTTGGAAAAGACTTAGATACCTAATGGATTTAACCCAAAGATTTTGGGAGCTATTTAAAAGTTTATCTCTAAATGTTTTTATTTATTTAAACTATTTGCTCTTAGCAATTACCCATGAAAACTTCATGAGACAGACAAAATCAAATATCATTTTAAGTCCTTTTTGCTGACAAGTTGCAACAGACACAATGTGAATTTAGTAAGTTCAGGTAGAATGAAAGCTGATTATCTGTTACAGTTGACGATAACTCCAAAAACGTGTCGACTTTAATCAAACCAACTTTGAATTAGCTTTCGTACCAAATATGTTTCCCCTGTGCCCACGCACAAGGCAGTTGGTTCCCCACTGGTCGGTTTCACCTGGGGCTCCCGTGGAGAAATCTCAAGTGGGCAGGAGCCAGGGGCAGATTCAGAGTTTGGACTAGCATTCCTCCAACTCTGTCCCTGTCTCTCCCTCCTGCAGAGACAAGGGTGGGTGGGTTGTTTGTGGCTTTTCAGCCCTCTGGAGGGGGTACAGGTAGGGGGTTGGGCTCCAGTTCTAGTGTTGTGTTTGGGGGTGGGCGTGGGGCAAAGGAGGGGAGGGATCTAGGATTTCTGGTGTCTGCCCGTTTTCCTCCATTTCTTCATTATTCTGACTATCAGGATGAGGGTCAGGTCTTAGAGTTTTGTCCATCTTTATCTCTTTGGACCATCAGTTGGGTCCCTTCCCACGAGGCATCTTTATTATAGAGTAACATCAACGTCTGAATGTGAGGAATTTCATCCCAGATCACGTGAACTTGAAAAACGCTGGAGTTTTTATCTGAGGTTGAGAATGCCTAATTTTTATAAGCACTTGTCTTTAAATCAATTAAATAGAGCTCCTTTACAAATAAGCTGTAGCAACACCATCTGGAGGCAGAGAAACTATCTCATTTATAACACCTGTGGACACATACGCACAAGCAAGATGTAAACGAAACAGCCTTTGTTTCAGTCGTGTATGTGGAGAGGTAATTAGAGACCCCAATTTCCAAATATCTCCCTTTTATTAAAATGAATCTAACTGCAAAATAGCATTATAATTTATGGAGTCATTTATTATTTTCCACCCTCCAATCAGAACACAATCAGTTTCACCCAAAGACACCAGAAGCTGCAGCAACAAACCAACCAAATGAGGCCCAGAGCGCCCCCATGAGCACCGGTTCCTCCCCCAAAGCCAGCGAGTTTCACTGAATGAACCAAATGGCTTCCTAGACTCTGGTTGCTTAGTCTTATAGCTGGCTTTCTCTAATTGTGCACACAAGAAAGTAATTCATACATGTCCAAAGAACCCCCAGTTGGGCCCTCTGAGACCCAGGTTATCCTGACATTTTCCCAAGTAAGTAAGCACTTACAAGCATAGGTTCCGTATGTATTGTACATAAAGCCCACTGGAGTTTTCTGTGGGTGGTTGGTGGTTTTGGGGGGGCTGTTTAGCTTTTCATTATTATTTTTAGAGAAAGAGGGAGAGAGAGAGAGCACAATTTGGGGGGGCGGTGTTGCAGAGAGAACAGGAAAGAGAATCCTAAGCAGACCGGGCACCAAGCCCTGAGCCCCACACCGGGCTTGATCTCACGACCCTGCGATTATGACCTGAGCAAAATCAAGAGTCGGACACTTAACTGACTGAGCCACCCAGCTCTGTAGCTTTTGAAGCATGGTTCCGTATTCCTTTCAGTTTCACTTTTGTTTTTAGAATAAGGCTTGAATAAGGTCTGAGGATATTAAGTATGGCGGGTCAAGAGGCTGTGGCTTGTACGGGTCTCTTCCAGACTGCTGCAATACACTCTGTGTGTCCCAGTTTCTGCCTGCAAGGTCCAAGCCCATTGAAGGAACTCTGAGCCCTGGATGATCAGTCATGTGTGTCCCCGGAGGATCTGATTGTTAATTACCTTATGAGATGAGACAGTCCTATGGGACCACGACACATCTCGAAGAACAGCCTCAGACACTTCTGCTAGGCTTTCGGTCGGTCACCTGAAAGTGTCCTTGCGCCAGAAGGAGCAAGTGTCTCTTCTCTTTGGAGCTGAATGATTCAGTCTCCTTTTTCTAGCTAGAAAGCTTACTCTAGCCTTATATTAATATCAGTTAGTATAATGCCAAATTAAAAAACAACCAATCCATCAAGTGCAAGCCCTCTAGGTTATTCCCGCCTAGACAGTATTACTGGCAACTCTCAACGGCTCAAATAAAAGGACCGTCCACTCAAATTGGGGGAGGTTTGGATACCAGGAGAACTCAGCAGATAAACTTGTGAGGTGCTGAGAAGTCAGATGAGCACTAAGGGGGCCTCCCTGGTACCGAGTGCTGAGTTCCAGAGGACCCCCAGTGTTCTCAGGCAAGTGACCCTGATTTCCTGCTGACTGTGCCAAGAAATGTTGATGCAAAATGAACAAAACCTTTTTTAAAATTTTAAAGAGAAAGGAAGAGCGTTTTATTTGAGCCTGTGTTAGGACAGCTGGCTGGATTACACAATCTTCACCAAGAAGAGAATGCTCCGGGGCTGGGGGGGGGGCATATAGTGGAGGGTTGTGGATGCTTTTTATGTAAAGAGTTACAAAGCATCATGACAAAGAACATTCCAGAATGTTACAGGCTTTAGCTTACCTTTTTAGTAATATGCAAACTTATTGACTTTTATGGGAACAGGGAAGGTTTCTTGTTTTTGGTTTTGTTTTAATGTGTAGAACGCTCCTTGGTTATTTTTTAACAAAGCAGATGTACAATGTGTGCTCAGGGCGGAAATAGAGGCCCTGCTCCGGGGTTTCGCAGACTCATTTTGACCTTGGTAAATGTTAAGGTATAGCTTCCCTGGGAGCCCAGAAGCAGAGCATGTAAATATTAAAAGGTGAAGTTTTCCTTTATCAGACCTTGCCAGGGATTTATATACTTTACCGGTCTTTTCAAAGAGCCAGTTTCTGGTTTTATTCAACTTTTTCTAGTCTGTTAATTTCAACTTTTATATGAAGGGAGGGGTCGAGCATGGCAGGTAATGCCATGAACTCAGAACCAGACTGCCTGGGATTGAATCCCTCATGAAAGTCTAGGTGTGTGATCTCGAGCAGGTTTCTTATCCTCTCACTTGTTTCCTCCTTACCTACTTCATCTGGTTTGTGTTAGGATTGATGCATTTAAAACAGTGCCCAGCACTTGTTTATTTTCAAAGCTATTACTGTTTTGTTCTTCCCCATATGTTGAAATTAACATTTGGTTCATTATTACCTTTTAGTCTTAAAAATATAAAAGGTGTTTAAAGCTAACATGCTCTCAAATTTGTGTCCTATGTTTTTGGTATAAAATTCGCTTTTTATAGATTACTTCTACTTTATTAAGTTCAGTATGTGGATCAAAGAGGAAATCAAGATACTCTCTCAATTTAAATTAGTAATTCTTCATCTTTTATTACTAATCAGAAAAGAACCTTGAAGTTTTGTTTTAAATATGTAGTCATGTATGTGTCCTGTTTCATGTGCTCCGCAGGGTGTCTGTTCTCCCTGTATTTTACTACCCAACTGTTAGATTACTGCAAGTTGTTTTATTTTTGCCTCTTAAGTTCAGCATGATTGTTGAAAACAGGTCCTATCAAGTCTCATTTGTATTTTGGGTGTGGTTTTTTTTTTTAAGATTTTATTTATTTATCTGACAGAGAACAGAGAGAGAGACAGCCAGCGAGAGAGGGAACACAAGCAGAGGGAGTGGGAGAGGAAGAAGCAGGCTCCCAGGGGAGGAGCCTGATGTGGGGCTTGATCCCAGAACGCTGGGATCATGCCCTGAGCCGAAGGCAGACACTTAACGACTGAACCACCCAGGCGCCCCATTTTCTTTTTTTCTTTTACAGGTAGCTAAATGCAGGCTGAGGTTCACTATTGTATTTCCTATTTTTTATTTAAGATTTTATTTGTCCGGGTGGGGGGTGGCACAAGCAGGGGGAGCAGCAGACTCCCCACTGAGCAGGGAGCCTGATGTGGGGCTCCATCCCAGGACACTGGGATCATAACCTGAGCTGAAGGCAGATGCTTAACTGACTGAGCCGCCCAGGCACCCCTATATTTCCTATTTAAACTGCAAATAATTATATCCTAAAGCCTACTGAACTGCTGGGCCCTCTTCCTGTGCTGCCCTCCCACAAAGGTTTTCATTGCTGGGCAGGCCAGCAGTCAGACCAGATGCCTGCCCCCAGGCCCTCTGCCATCTGTAAGGCTTGTCTGCAGGGACAGCAGGTACGCTGGTGGGTGTGGCTGTCTTCCGCTCTGCCCAGGGCAGGAGTCCCTTTGGAGTGGTGAGTGGTGCCAGTCCCTGCTGGGGCTGCTTGCAGGGTATGTGGGGGCAGGAGCGGCTTTGGAGGGACCCCTATAGCACGGGGTGGGTTGGATGATGGGGCCCATCCTCAGGAGCAGAGGGGAGTGGGGCACGCAGGTGTCTGCCTATCTAGGCTGCGGGGGAGGGCGCAGAACTGGTCTTTTATCCTTAAAGAAGTCTCCCACCTCTCCAGTGTGTTGGGAGATTAGTAACTCCTCTTCCCAGGCACCAGATGCTCTTCAAACTGCTGCTTTGCTGGATCTCTGCTGGGTTATTCCAACTCTTTAAGGAGCAAGACTACTGTCTCTGGCCCCCTGCCTCTTCCAAACCAAACGGGAGTTTGTCCACCGGATGCACCGCAAGTCAAGAAAAACGGACACTAAGTTTTGCAGTGAAGGTAGGCTTTTAATGGGTTGGCACCGCCCAGGAGAATGTCCCAAACTCCCCCATGGCTTAGAAGCAGGGGCTTTTAAAGGGTAAAAATTCAGGGTAAGGGTCGCAGGGGCTTGATTGCTGATTAGGGATTAAAAATTCAGGGTTAGGGTCGCAGGGGCTTGATTGCTGATTAGGGATTAAGTTGGCGTGTAATTCCTTTCCTGATCATCTTGTCCCTTTGGCTTTGGTGTGACTGGAGGCAGGGGGTCCTTCGTTGTCAGGGGCCTGGTACCGCACCCCCTTCCCGGCTGACTGCCTGAGTGAGGTCAGCTCTGGACTTCGAAGGCACATGTTCTCCATCCTGCGACTTAGGAAGCTGCAAAGCTTTTTCTTGTAAACATCACAGTTCTTAGGAGGAAGGGCAGCCCACAGGCTGTTTGGAGGCAACTTCGTTACTATTTTTAAAAACCTATGAAACTGCCTCAGGAAGTAAGGGCTACCCCGGTCCCAGGTAGGAGCGATCGGTCTACAAGGCAGGGGATGTGGGGGTTTGCATCGCTGGGGTCAGACCCTCTTGTCTTTGACCACTCTTCAGTAATGAGGGGTAGGGATAAGGACCAGTCTAGCTCCTTTCTGTGGAAGAGGGGCCCAGGTCAGGACTGGAGAAAGGAAAGGGTTTTGCTCCTGACCGTGAGCCCTGTTTGGTGCTGCCTAACGGGGCTGCTTACATTCCTGCTTTTGCCGCATTTCACCGGCAGGTAAGTCACAAAAAGAATAGGCACAACAGACAAGCCAACTTGGGTTAATCCCCAGGGTATTGATGGACTTCCGTGAGGAATCCCAAAAGACTAGAAAACCCAACCCCCCCCCCTTTTGCTCCAATTTGCTGCAGCAAGGGGCTTGTTCTCTATTCTTGTCTCTGGGGCTTGTCCACTTCAGCTGGAGAATTAATGTAAAGGCAGCAGGAAAAGTTAATTGCCTTGCTTATCCCTCTCCTTGTTCTGCCAAAATCGAGTCCAAGGCTGTTCTATGGTCCAGCACCACCCGGGCCAAGGGGTCGGATGGTCTGTGCTGAGCCGCTAATGCCTGAGCAGGTTCATTGGCCAAAGTCCGTAAGGTAAGAAAGATTTTTGATCATGGGTTCCCGAGCCCTTATTCCCCACCAGGGTCAAAATGTTCTCCCAACTGAATATCAAAATTTCTCCTCTTGATTACTAGGCGACTAATCCCCATCCGGTGTTGATTCCCTTGTTCAGTAAAAAGTTTAGTCAGGGGACCAGCCCTCTTAGTTTCACTGGAACTGTGGACCGAACGGGGTCACCAAATTTCCTAATAAGTAGATCCCTCTTATTTTTCAACTGTCAAGACACGGAGAAGCCCAGGGTTTAGTGAGAAGTGATGGGAAGGACCTACCTTTTGACCAAGATTCTGCCCCCCCCAAACATTACAGATCAACATTATTCCCTCCTGGCCAGAGTTTAACTGTTCTGGACCTTCGGTAAGAAGTCTACTCCAGAGCTCATGAAGCAGTCCGTCTTGAGACTAGGTCAGTTCAGTTAAGCAGTGGTGTCCTGTCAGGAGGTGGTCCTGCAGGTGGGCTCTCAAAGTTAGGCCTGTATTGTATAAGCAGTCCCATACTAGGAGGCATTTCTGTGGACACAAAGGAAAGACATGTTGATGGTTGGAGCAGATTATAAATGCAGTGCCTGAGTGTCAAGTGCTGCCAGGGAGAAGACTTCTAGATGTCAGGCTTGAAGCGTCTTCAGATGGAGTGAGGGCAGACAGTGGCAAGCGGTCAGAGTTTCCTGGTCTTCAGTGCGAATAACCCCTGGTGGTCCCAGTGGCCCATATAGCAACAGGCACAAAGCTTGTCTAAACATGGTCTGTTGTAGCCACATCGCTGACATTTACCTGAAATTGTCTAGCTTCCGTTCCTGGGGCTTCAGGGAAAAGGGCAGGGTGAGTCCAGGTGAAAGAATAGCAGAAAATTGGAAAACCTTAGTTTGGGGAGTCCTAGGCAGATGATCAAAGAAACTAGAAAAATTCAGGATCCAGCCCAGTTTTAGAGGTAAACATTCAAAGGCAATCAGAATTAGAATTTAACATCCACAAAGGTAGGTTATTAAAACAGGATTTCTAAAATTAACCCTCATTTGCAAAGATAGCCCAATTAAGACTAACTTGTTGGCAAAGTAAGTCCAGTTTTAACAAATTGGGCCTAATTATGTAAGTGCAACTTACATAGGAGTACTGATTGACCTTAAAAGCTTTAAGAGCCTCTCAAGACCAGAGGCCAAGCCAAATACTTGCCCTTCACTTTCACCTGCAATAGCTATAGATTTGGGTTATTTCGTCTCTTCTCGAGGTCTCCCAGATATCCTGGGGTTTCTAAGACGGCCAGGAAGTGCCTTTTTACTCACCTGGTAAGACTCCCAGGAGCCCCATAAGCAAGAAAGCAGGTTGATCTTTCCAAAGGGCTTCATCGGCTCCATAAAGTTAACCCTACTTCCTTAGAGCGGTCTGGTCATATCTAACTATGCACGTCTCTCTCAAGATGACCTTCCAGTCAAAGCCTCGGTTACAGAACCGAGGTTAGGAACTCTCACCAGAATGTCTTTGCCCTTCCCGTGGATTTCAGGGTCATGCTTTAAGCAGGCTCTGTAAATTCCCATGGAAAAAGGCTTCCGGGCACAATGGTATCGGGCGTTCCTTAAATACGTGTTATGCTACGTATCTTACATTAATTTTCCTCTGAGCTGGTAAGATTATTGGGTTCTTCACGTACACTCTTTCTGAATGATCACCTTTATTCCCATGGTTTCTACCACCAGTATGCCAAGTCTTAAATCCATCACCATCACCAGCCTAGTGTCTCAAAGTATGCTAGTGTAACTCCTTTAATCGTGGCCACTCTTTTTTTAGGACTTCACAAATCTGATAGGCGAAGAGTGCTATATTGTTTAATTTTGCACTTCACACTACTAACGAGGCTGGAGATTTGTTTAACACGCCGAAGGTGCAGATGTCTTCTTCCTATCTGAATGGTCTCTTCCTGTCATTTGCCCATTGTCTGGAAGATGTGATGTACTCTCCAGCTCGCTCTTTCAGGACTGAGACATTAATTCCCTCAGATGCTAAGAGGGTTGGCAGCTGGCAGCTGAGTCCCCTCTGGGAACTGGTGTCAGCTGAGGAGAGCTGCCTTGTTCGAAGTCACATGCCCTTCTCTAGGGCAGCCTGAACCTAATGGCTGATCAGCGTTGTGGGGAGGGGAACGTAAAGGCTTAGTGCCCTCAACTCAAGGTGGGACGAGGCCTTATTACAACTACACTACAATTCACCTCCACCCTCTGACTGCCCTCCTTCCCCCTCCCCCATGGCAATGGTCCCCACAGCAGTCCATGATAAACTCCCACACACAGATCTCTACCTCCGGGTCTGCTCCATAGGGAACCCAAGGTAGGCGCTCATTTTTAAAAGCTGAGAATGCTTGTCTTATTCCTAATGATTAAAAAAAACCCAAAACTTAAAGAAAACACTGGATTAGCCCTAAATGTTATATAGGTCAAATTGTTTCTCAAGTCATTATTATCTTTTGCAGAACAAGTTAAGGAAAGCTATTTGTAAGGTTTCTCTTGTCTCGAATAAAATGAAGACCGCAAAGGCAAACGTGGTCCAGGGGGTGAGCTTTATTGCAAGCACCCTCGGGCGAGGTCGGGCGACTCGGGAAAGAGCTTTGAGTCAGGGAAGTCGCGCCCAGGGCAGGGCAGCGAGGGTGTCCTTTAGGAGGAACTTTATTGTGTGCACCCTCGGTCGAGGTTCGGTGACTCCAGAGGGGGGAGTCGGGGAAGTCGCGCCCAGGGCAGGGCAGCGAGGGTTTTTATTGGGTGCTGCTGGGGGTGGGGAAAGTCTGTCTTGGAGAGTCGTGGCAGGGTTTTATTGGGTACTGCTGGGGGGTGAGGAAAGTCGGTAGGACGGGTTTTGGTTTCCCGCCTAGGTTTTGGTTTAAATCTTGGCGGGAGAGTCGGTTATCTTGGCGGGAGAGTCGGCCATCTTGGGTGTCTTGACCCCTTTTTCTAGGCCAGCCCAACACTATTTTGATACCTAGGTGAGCTAGAAGAACAAAGAAGATATGCTACCCTGAGGTAGGAAGGGATAAAGGGGGTCGAAGCATCCACGGTGTAGGGTGACTTAGGGGGGATGGGATGAAAAACCAGCTTCATGTGTCCATCTGGGTCTAGCTATCAGCTTTGCTCCTATGAGCTGGGAGATTGATGTAAAAGACCTTAATAAATGTAGTCAGTGCTAACTGGATGATTTAAGACTGTTGGACTTTGGGTGAGTAGTCGGTGAGAAGATAATGATGGGGACCCCCCCCCATGATGCACTTGCAACAAACACTATGCAAGATGTGAACGAAAAAGTGGTACTCACGCAGCATGTGCTTTCTCTGAGCTTTAGATGGGTCTCATTCTGGGCAACTCTTATGGAAGGAGTGGTACAAAGGACCCCCCTACAATGTGACAGATTTTAGCCTATTGACATACACCATAAACCTACTTACAGCATCAACGGCCTGCAGTTCCCAACATACAAGGTCCCAGAGTCCTGCTCCTTGGCCTAAGAGCCACATGTATTCCTCTTCCAATCCCAGACTCAACACACACACACACACACACACACACACACACACACACACACCTGTCCCTGGCCTTGACAGTGGCATGCAGGTGCCCTAACTGTCCAGCTCTCCCTGACCCTCAGAAATGATTGCTCCTCTCTTAGCCTCTATAATGGGACTGCCCTCACCTCCCTTCCCCATCTTGCTCTTCTGAGCTAAGATATGATATGGAAGAGATTGCTGGCCCCAATTGGGGTCACTTGCCAACTCCTGAACTGGGGGTTCCAGGGTCTGATCCCTTCTCTAAGGACAAAATTAGCACTCTGGTGTCTTGGTCTGCAGAGGTAGTAAGGTGGTGAGGGATCGAGCCCTACCTTCCTACCTCTACAGAGAATCTGAGGCCTCAGCTAAAAATGGTTGAGGTCCAAAGATACCAAAATAGGGCCGTAGAAGCCTGGGGGTTTGGAAAAAGAGGGACCGTGTACTCACAGGGAATTGGGAGAGAATTCCCACATTGAGGGAAGTGAGCTGGCGGAAGGGAACTTCCGTTTGTCCTCTGAGCCCAAACCCCATAAAAAGTCTAGGCTTGCACTTGCTGGTCTCCTACATGACGGGGACAGAGTCCAGAATCTCTGATTTCAGAAAACAGAGCAGGTCTTATACTCTTGGTGAAATGTGGTAAGTTTGAGAAAACTTACCTCATATGATATTTTCCCAAGACACGTTCAGTGAAAAAGTATTTATCTTTGAGTAGTTTAAAAGCTCAAAACTATCGGAAACATAGGATGTTATCCCTTAGGATGCCTTCTTCCCACATAATCCCTCATCTACATCTGGCCCATTGTACCTTTTCCCCTGTGGCCTCTTCCAGTTCAGAGAAGCCAGTGCTGCCAGCCCTCCCTCTTCCCTGTAGAATCTTGATCCGTTACTTGTTCCCTCACCATCCTAATTCTTCAACCTGTTCCTTTCCAATGGCTCTCTTCTCTGTCTCAACAAGCATGCGTGAAAGTCAGGGACACCATGTTGCAGAACTTCACAAGCCCCATTGACATCGTGGTCTCTGTGAATGGTGCCTCCTGGAGTTGAGCAAGGCACATAATAGAATGAATAGACAGTAAGGGGACAGTGAGGATGGGGAAAGGCGCATTTCCTCTGTCACTAGGTGGCGCTCAGGCAGCTTTCAACTACACCACGCGACAATAGTACAGAGATTGACCGCAGCAATCCGGTGAGCTTATTGTCACTTTTTTAGTCAAATAAACTTCTATTAAAAGGCCCTGGGATTATAGACTCAGATTCTTTTAAAAGAGCTTTGAGTTCGCATATCCTCAGCTGTAAACTTCTCCCACAGAAGCAGTATAATTCCTACCAACACAGCTCGTCAGCTGTTGGGTCATTCATACATTCATTCAAGCAGTATTTACTGAGCACCTACTGTGTACCAGGCACTATGCTCCATGAGGAGTCAGGTGATGATAAAAAAGAAAAAAACATGATCTATGCACTCATGGACCTTGCAGGCATTAAGCCAAAATTCATACAAATACCATTAAATCGTAACAGCGTTAAGAACTGCACGCAGCCGAGAGGTACATGATGCTACCAGAACATCTAATAGCCCAAGACAGGAAGTTGGGGCAAGGCTTCCTCGAGAACGCATGGCTGAATTAGCATCTGAAGGGAGAGTAGGCAGTGATGAGATAAAATGGAAGTGAAATGTCATAAGCAGAAATAAAAGCAGGTTCAAGGCCCAGTGGGCAGTTTGAAGACGCAAATGGGGAAGACCAGTGTGGGTGGACTACTGTGAGGAAGGAGAGTGTCAAGTCGGTGGGGGCGGGGGGAGGGGTGGAGAGGGAGAAAGGCCAGATCCAGTAAGCCTCCCAGGCCATGATACAGATTGGGGTCTTTGTCCCAAGGATGATTGGGAATCACTGAAAGGTAATGAGCAAGGAAATGATTTGATCATGTTGGTGCTTTACAAAAAGAACCTTGGCTGCAGCGTAGCTGGGGTGCTGCAGGGTGCCTTGGTGATGTGGGAGATAATTTATGAGATTATGTAGTAGGTGGGAGAGAGAAGCTGGTGGTTTGGGCTGAGGTAGGTTTGGAAAGCTCTGTTAGGGATTCTTGCCTTCGATCAAAGCAAACCTTATATCCAGTGGCCCCAGCTCTTTCTTCTGGGATCACAAAGAACAAGTCAACTCCCCCAACAACATGGCAGTCCTTTAAGCAGATTAAGGAACACACTGTTCCTTTTCCCTCTACCCCATCTTGCCCTCGTCCCTTAGTACTCTTTTCTTCCTGTTTAAAAAGCATGATTTTTCCAACAGGTCCTCAAATATCTTGAATAGTCACTCATCATTCTCACTGCCCCTTTTGGAACAGTCTCCGTCGGCCAATAAAGACCAAATCCCTTAATGAGCCAAAGCTTCTGGAGATTATGATGAACACAAAAGATGGAACTGACATAGTTAGCCCTGATTACAGTACAGAAACAAACAAGAAAGAGTTAAACCTACAACCTGGCAGCTAGAAAATTATAAATTAACATCTGACTCCTCTATCGGGCTGACAATAATAGAAATTAACAGTTATTGAGACTATGTTAAACATATTAGATGCATTAACTCATCTAGTCCTCACCACAACCCTCAGGGTAGGTCCTAATATCGTTCCCATTTTACCAATGAGAAAAATAAGTTACGAGAGACTAAAATCACATGGCCAGTAAGCATCAGAGCCAGGACTCGAGGACTAGCCTCGAGGACTAGCCTGAGTTCAGGGCCTGTGCTCTGAGCCACCACACCAACCTGCCTTCCCCGGGCAAGGAAAATTATCTTCAAACTAGGAAGGGAATAATAAATGTGATAAAAGAGGAATTAAAACCCAAAATGGCTTAGAGACGAAGATAACCAGAGAATTCAGAACTACTTGAGTAAATTCTAATCTAAAGCCCAGATAAAAAATACTTTAAGACACTGAAACAAGAGTCAGATATAAACCCAGAATAACAGTCAGTCATCTTTAAGAAATATTGGAAGATGTCTAGAGATGCTCAAGGAATTAAAAAGATCAATTTGGGAAATTGACTTACTTTATTTCTCTCCATTTTACCTCACTCCCGTATTAGTATCTTTTATCACTGCCCGAGAAGGGTCAAATGGCTTTAGAGAAGGCTTTGAAATTCTGGCTCTTTTAACTAATCACCCACTTATGTTTCACACATACTCATTGAATATCTGCTACAATCCACACAGACTGCTTTGTGCTGGAGAGTCAAAACAGACAGAGTCCCTATCCTTGTGGGACTTTCTAGTGAATAATATCATTACTGATATAATAATCATAAAAACGTATGCCTGATCATAAACTGAGTCATAAATTGAATGTTTTATAATTATTTAAGAGATTGGTCCCAGAGAGACGCATGGGTGACTCAGTTGGTAAAGGCATCTGCCTTTGGCTCAGGTCATGATCCCAGGGTCCTGAGATCGAGTCCCACATGGGGCTCCTTGCTCAGCAGGGAGCCTGCTTCTCCCTCTGCCTGATGCTCCCCCTGCTTGTGCTTGCGTGTGCTCTCTCTCTCTCT
>NC_048224.1:40271892-40306556 GCF_002007445.2 Ailuropoda melanoleuca | reverse complement strand
TCTCTCTCTCTGTCAAATAGATACAAAAAATCTTTAAACATTTACTTTTGTAATTTTATACTCACAAAATAATGTTCACTTATTTTAAACATGCTTCTAGGGGCGCCTGGGTGGCTCAGTCATTAAGCGTCTGCCTTTGGCTCAGGGTGTGATCCCGGAGTCCTGGGATCGAGCCCCGCATTGGGCTCCTCCCCTGGGAGCCTGCTTCTTCCTCTCCCACTCCCCCTGCTTCTGTTTCCTCTCTCGCTGGCTGTCTCTTTCTCTATCAAATAAATAAATAAAATCTTTAAAAAAAATAAAAATAAAACATGCTTCTACCTTAGAAATGGCATTTACATGTTTATTATTAGAAGAAAATCCGGCACGAAAGATGTCAACCACTCTGTACGTTTTTATCTTGCCATCTAACATTTGTAGAAAATCATGACAAGAATGTTTACCCCATAATCAACAGAACATATCTTCTACCTTGTATAAAAGTGATCAAGGGACACAAGTTGACATGCACAAGGTATCAGTGCAACGGACCACACTAATTTCATATTTTTCATTTAACTTCTGGATTCAGGAGTTAGGTAATATAATCACAAACATTGTTTATATCCAACAAGCCACAAACTATCTTTATTCTACAAGAGCCTGGACACTTCAAGATACATAATACGGCTTTTATCTCCAGATGGTGGGTGGATATATGCATTACCTCTCCTTCCTTGCAAAATATTATTGAATGCAGAGGGAATATAAATACGTGTAAATAAGAATAACTCCATCGAGTCAAAGGCAAACAGGATGGATGCCGTCAGTGAACCAGAACGATCAAAGAACATCTGGAAAATGCTGAGGAGATAGAATCAGATTGAAGGCAAAATCCACGGAACGGAGAAATCCCAAAATGCAAGAGGTCAAAAGAGGAGAGAGAAAGAGANAGAGAGAGAGAGCACCATTCTCCCTCATGAAAGGGAAGTCAAGTGGAATAAACTCACTTCTGTATATGATGACTCAACCTAAATATTCAAAACATTAACTTGGTTTCTGGAGGGGGAAGCAGAGCCACATTCTTGTCTCCTCGGCTCTTCTGTGATTCCACAGGTTTCGCAACATCCACGTGTGGGAACGCCCTGCACTGTTTCAGTTCTTCCTCCGGACTAGCTTCGGCCTTTCTCACAGGGTTTGTGTCTCCCTGAGCTCAGAGAGCGATTATGAGCCTCGCTTGTTTCAGCTCAGCCAGAGGTGTTTCCAGGCCTGTCTGACGTCCAGGTCTCTGCACGATAAATACTTTTCCTGTTTCACGAAGCAAAATCTGACTGATAAAAATGATAGTGCAAGCCAGCAAATACCAAGTCCGGGTGACTCGTATGCACATATATTTCAGGTTTAAAATAGCAGGAATGCTGCCCTTTTTTTCCTTGCTTTCTATCTTTCCCTAAATTACACAGTATGGTTTTTGAGACTAGACTTAGGAACAGAACAGTACTTAGGAACAGAAAATTTTTATTCTCATTTTTTAATTTTTTTTTTTTTAACATTGTGAGGATTTGCACTTCGCGGTAGCTGATCACATGTTGGGTGAGGAGTGTAGCTCAGAGCCCCCCTCCCTGAATCAGGGAACTTTGAGTCTCCATCAGCACCTGAAAAGGGGGGTCTATCACCCTAGTGAACCCCTGCGGTGAAGAGCTTGAGGGGAGGGCATGGCGGGGTCAGCTTTGGGCTGAGACAGCGAGAAGCGCAAATGCGTCTGTGTTGAGAGCTATTATATCCCGACCAAGAAGAACCAACAAGAGCTGTTCAGCTGAGATTGATGTGATCCCAAAGGCTCCTTTGCCAGAAAGGTTTCCTGGTGTTTTATTATCCGAGGAGCTGCCAGAAGGTAGCGAGGCAGGAAATAGGGACACCTGGTCTGTAGCTCCTGGCTCTACCTCCAGCCCCACGGCGAAGCTTTCAGTAAATCAGGGCTTGGAGAAATAGCAGGATTCTGAGCTGACCTTTGAACATTTTACTTAGTGATGACAATCTGTCCCAAGCGTAGTGCTGCTGAGGCGAAGGGTATCATCCCAAGGGATATGAAACTTGACCCCACGGTCACATGCTTCTTTGCTGCAGAGACATGCGAGGATACCAAAGGTTTAGCTTAGAGTGCCCACCACCGCTGCTGGAGGGGAGGGAGAGCAGTGCAATGGGAGGCCTGAGTCACAGAACTTCAAGACCAGTCCTGACTAACCAAGGACTTTGGGCCTCCACTTCTGCAGGAGGCTGGTCAAAAATAAGAACGACCATTTAACTTTCTTCTCTCTCAAAATCTGAACGCCTGGGTTCCCTAGACAACAAGGATCGATGCAGTAGGATTTTTATTCACTTATTTAACAAACACTGCNGAGCAGTGCAATGGGAGGCCTGAGTCACAGAACTTCAAGACCAGTCCTGACTAACCAAGGACTTTGGGCCTCCACTTCTGCAGGAGGCTGGTCAAAAATAAGAACGACCATTTAACTTTCTTCTCTCTCAAAATCTGAACGCCTGGGTTCCCTAGACAACAAGGATCGATGCAGTAGGATTTTTATTCACTTATTTAACAAACACTGCATGCCACTCGGTGCCCGACAGTGTGTTGGGCTCTGAGACTTTGGTGGCAACAAGACTATGGTCCCAGCCCTCACTGATTTTACAGCCCAATGGCGCCAAATACATGAATCAAATGTATCACCAGAACAACTGTAAAAATCATAACTGTGACAAGAAGAGGGGTTATATGGTGTTAAGGGACCCTATAATGGGGGAGGAGTGGAATGAATGGCTTCACTAGAAAAGTTGGGTTATGCTTGCCTGAGGAAGTGGGACTTGAGCTGAGACCCAAAGGATAAGTAGATGTTAGCTAGGCAAAACCCAGACATTAGCAGGTTCTAGGTAGATGGAACAGCATGTGCGAAGGCCTGTGGTAGGAGGAGCAAAGAACATTTAAGAACTAGAAAGCCGGGGCGCCTGGGTGGCTCAGTCGTTAAGCGTCTGTCTTCGGCTCAGGGCATGATCCTTGAGTCCTGGGATCAAGCCCCACATCAGGATCCTCCACCGGGAGCCTGCTTCTTCCTCTCCCACTCCCCCTGCTTGTGTTCCCTCTCTCGCTGGCTGTCTCTCTCTCTCTCTCTCTGTCAAATAAATAAAATAAAATCTTAAAAAAAAAAAAACAACTAGAAAGCCAATATGGCTGGAGTTGAAGGGAGAATAAGAAGCAATAAGAAGGGAGCATGGTAGAGGATGAAAGGGGAAAAGTAGGCAATGACCACACTATGCAAGGCTAGCAGACCCCAGTGAGGGGATTTGGCTTTAGAAGAGGTTGTGTATTTTATAGAGAGAAATCTGGCTTCAGGCCTGGAGAGGAATGAAAATGGATNTTTCAGTCCTGGAGAGGAATGAAAATGGATACAGATAAACCAATTGGTAGTTTATTGTGGGGGCCAAGCAGGAGATGATACCTCAAAGTGGGGTGTTGCTCTGAAAATGGAAAGAAGTGGATGGATTCCAGAGACATCTAAGAGGTGGAATCAACATGCTTTTGTAAGGGATTGCATAAAGAAGGCTAAAGAACCAAAGACATCACGGATACCTTTCATCTTACAGCTTAGTCGTCTGGATGGACGGTGGTGCTATCACAGTGGTAGGGAATGCTGTGTGGGGGGGGGACTATGAGTTTGGTCTCATGTTGAAAAGATACGCAGTAGGTCGTTGGTGTGTCTGGATTGGAGACAACTTACTAAGTCGTCATGTAAGTGGTAGCTCAAGACCCACGTGTGGACGAGATTTTTTAGAGAGAGTGAGGGGAAAGCCCACAACAAAGGCCTGAGGAATTCCAATTTTAAAGACTGGTGAGAGTTTGAGGCATCTCCAAAGGTGAAAAAGAAGAGTGGTCAGAGAGGACAGAGATATGCAAAGGGGCTGTTACCGAAACAAGAGAATAAACTCAAAGGTTTAGGGAAGAGGTCAAAATGCTCGAAGGCTGCACAGAGTCAACTAGGATGACATGGGGTCCCTGATGACCTCAGAAAATCCAATTCCGGACATGACGGAGTTGGAAATAAAACAGAAAATGGCAGAAAGGCTTGAAAGTCTGAAGAGAACAGCAGTGGTCTGAACTTGCAATGTTGGAGAATGAAAGGCTGAGGGTTGGCTGGAGAGACAACGCGGGACCGCCGGCTGGTTCAGGGGGCTCGTTTGAGATCGGAGTTAGTAAATGTCCCATTAAAATCTGCCCTATGGTGACACTTCCCCCAACAGTTCCTATTACTTGAGTGCCAGCAGCTAACTGGGTTTGTCCAGGGTTGATGTGCATGGAGAAGAGCGGAGCACCAGAGAATCTGGTCTATTATGAAGGGTGTTGTTGGAATAACGTCCCAGGAAATCCAAGTTAAGTAGAGGAGGAGAAGAGGAGGAAAAGGCTGCGGTTTGGAAAATCATACACTAGTAGAGGGGCACACGGGTCCTGATTGAGTCAGAGTCACGGAAGTGGAAGTAGTTGAACCAGCAACAGTGAAGAAGAGGAGCGTGTGGTCAGAGTGGGACGTTTGAGCGGATGACTGCGGAGATGGCACAGCTACAGCTGATGATCAGATCTGGAATCCAGGGCAGCCTGTGGCTCAAGAAGGGACCAGGTCGCTAGAGATGAGAGACTGTGGATTTGATGCCATCAAATCTCTTTCATTTGGACTTGATAGAAAACCCCAGTCAAACCCGCAATTAAAAAGGCAAAAAGCCGAGGGGTAGTTTTGCCCCAGGCATAGCACACGTGGTGTCCTCAGTATCTGACCCCTCTTTCAGCCCTGCTCTCCTCTCCATGGGTTCCCATGTCAGGCGAGCTCTTCTCTCGTGGTAGCAAAAAGCTGCCAGCACCAGGCTTTCAGCCTCACCAGTGTGACACCAGCAGAAGAGAATAAATGGCTCTTCCCTGACTATTGAAGCCAAAGTCCTGGGCCTCGTTCTTATCGGTCTCCACTGGGGTCAGATTTCCACCTCTAAGCCAATCGCTATGAGCCCAAGGCACTCACTATGATTGGCCAGAGCTGAGTCTCATATCCCCATGGACAGTGGTTCAGTGGGGGTGTTGTTACTAGAACAAGAGTGAGTTAATGTGTCCTGATCAGGAAAACCAGCAGGCGTCTTTCTTCTTCTACGGTGTCGGGCAGGTTGTTTGAGATGCCATTCAGGTTGGCAGCAGGGCTTGGGTGGAGAGGAATCCTATAAAGCCAGAGTCTGTGATGAAAGGGGAGGCACAGCCAGGCATCCGTGACCTCACGTGTGACACAGAACTTGGAGTGTTAGTACAAGTGCCTTTTGATAACTCTGCAGGCTGCAACAGCCTTGAGGGCAAAGGGTTTTGCAACCCCGGTACCTACTCGTGGGCTTGCTACTCAAAGAATGCTTGTAAATAAATAGATGGACGGATGCACGGGCGGAGGGATGGGTGCGCAGATACTGAATGAGCAAATGAAGCCTTGAGTTTGAGAACAGCTTCAACGGGAAGAGGCTCACAGTATTTGATGGAAAGTGTTCAATAAAGAAACCCATTTTAAAAACGTCTCTATTCAATTACATCAGTAATGGAGCACTGCACACATAACACGGACCCCGAAGTCACACAACCCCAGTGTGAATTCTGGCTCCGCGTGAGCTTGCACAAATGATTAGCTCCCCTCGGTCTCTGTTTTCTCATCTATAAAACTGGGCAGCATGACGGTGCCACCTCCAGGGGGCCGGCGGGGGGGCGGAGGCCAGCGAGACAATCTCCCAGGAGGTGGCATTCATTATGTGGCTGCATTGATCATAGACGAGGCCCAGCTCTCAGCCTGATGGTATAAAAAACGCCGTTTCATCAGCACATGGAGAGGAAGCCATTTCCAGATAGAGGCCCACGTGAACCAAAGGCAGAGAGATAAACCAGAATGCCAACTTATTAATTTACCATAAGAAATTATTTGGAGTAGGGGCGCCTGGGTGGCTCGGTCAGTTGAGTGTCTGATTTCAGCTCAGGTCATGATCCCACGGTCCTGGGTTCGAGCCCCATGTCGGGCTCCCTGCTCAGTGGGGGAGTCTGCTTGTCTCTCTGCTCTTCCCCTGCTTCTGCTCGCACTCTCTCTCTCTTAAATAAATAAAAAAAAAATCTTTAAAAAAAAGTATTTGGAGTAACCAAGTAACTAGCACATTTCTCCCTGCGTGCAGCTCTATTTGGGAAGTAAGATCATAACTAGAGGATCGCTGAAGGTCGTGCAAGAGGACTGGGGCTGCCTCTTGCCGGTAGCGATGAACTGGCCACTGGGAAAGCCTTCACAGACGGGGCTCGGATGGCTGCTGACAAGGCTCGTCTCTGCCTCCCGGGATGAGTCTGTACATCTTCCCTTTGTTCTTGCGTACTGATGTCTCCGAGGACATCTTATTTCCCTCATTTGCAACGTCTTGGGGAAAGACTGAACTCGGCCCCTGAAATATCAACGGCACAGAGAGCAGCACCTCCCTGTCAGCTCAGGCTGCAGGGCAGCTGCGAGGGTCTCTCTGGCCTTCAGGATCTGGGTCCGCAGCGTCACTCCCCCGAGTCCATAGCCTGGGAAAGTCCTAAGCCAGTCCCAGACTCCAGCAAGTCCCGGGACGTGTGTTCCTGTGGTATCCTCCTCCTGTTTACTCATGACTACCGCTCAGCATTGTGTCAGCCCAGAGGGAACCAAGCTTCTTTGCCCATTTCCACGAAAAACTTGCACTCCCACCAAACATTCACGAGTAGACTTTTCTAAAGAACTGAGGAGGGAGGGAACAGTCTCAGGAAAGTTTCACATGCACACAAGAGACAGCGAGCTGTTTAAAACCCCTATTAGACATTTCTGTCCTTCTAAAGTCCCTCTGCCCACGCTGACATGGGGGGGCGGTTCCTGTCCTGACCCCATCCCCCGCACTTCTTTCCGTCCCCCTCCCCCCACACCCCCCTTTCTCTCCGGCCCCTCCCTGTCCTGAGCATTAGACAAGTTCCTCTCCTTGACTCACGCAGGGAGTTTCCGCCCCCTCTCGGAGCCTACTCTGAAGCTGACACCCAGGCCTAGGGATTTCACCTCTTAACTGATCCCAGGTATTCTCCCAACAAACACGGTTCCTTTTGAAAATGAATTTTGGAGCCGACCGTTAAGAAAATAAAAGGATTTCCTACTTGACTGTAAAATGCCTGGGATATGCATTGGGTATATAAACTACCGTCTGCTCCTTTGTTGCTCGCCATTGCTGTGATATTCTGTTGATCAACAATGATTTCATCACGACTAAGGTGTTTCTGTTCCTCTCCATGTTCCTGTGCTGGTTGAGCGGGTACCCTCAAATAAGATTCGCTGTCGAGTGTATTTTCCCCATAGCTATAGACTTGCAAAGACTAGTGCCTAATACCGGCTCCCCAACTTACTAGCTGTGTGGTCTTCTGCAAATTACTTAACCTCTCTGGCCCCAATTTCTCCAACCATAAAATGAGATGAGAGGCTAGCTGAGGGGCTTCTTGGGAGGACTGCCTTCATTCATTCCCGCAAAGGGCTAGGTATACAGTAAGGGCTCAGGAAATGTTAGCTGCTCCTTTTTTTTTTTTTTTTAAGTCTTTTTCTCCTCAAATAGTGTGACTTTATCGATATAAAAGATGAGCGAGTGTAGCTTTTGCACTTGAATAAAGCCAATCTTGAGCTAGAGACTGAAGTGGCAGGGTCAGGGTTCAACTTGGCTCCAGGGCCATACCCTGCCAGTAGCCGAGGCCACAGAGGATGGCCAGGCACTCACAGGAGGAAAATATAATCCAAAGCAGAGTAGCCCTAACTGGGAAAGGTACTGACTGCCCTGGGTCTAGTTCATTTCTGGGCCAGAGGATTCAGGTCCGAGGCTGGAGGGTCCCCGGGCGGGCTAGACCTGTCCTAGATCTGGTGGGAATCTCTCGGAGGCCCCTCAAATTTCCCTAGTTTCACAAGAAGACGGGAAGAACTGAGACAACAGGGAGGATCAAGTCTCCCCTCTAGTGCCTACAACCCCAGGGATAGACAGACCCCTTGGTAAGTGGCCAAAATGATCCGTATGCTTCGGGCTGTCATTCTCATGGCCACATCTGCCTGCTGACTACCACCTTCCCCCCAAACCTCCCCCTCCCCTCGAGCCTCTGCACCTCACAGGAGCGGACTGGTTGGAGCTCTGGAGCTTTGTTCCAGGCTCTGAAAAAACAGGGTTAAGAATGGAGTGGGAGAGCCGGGCATGGGCTGAGTGAAACTAATCCCTCCCAAGGTGGGCCTAGGTGAGGGGGAGGAAGAAGGAAGTGGGGTAGCCTGGAGGGGGCAACCAGGCCAGTTCCACAGGGCACATGTTAAAGGGAGGGACGAGGTGGGTCTTTCTCTTTGCAGAAGGCAGCGTTATCTGGGTTGGACACGGGGCTGAGAAGTGACAGGGAGGAGAACAGAAGATGACAGCTCTCTTAAAGGGCACAGACCTACACAAAGTCATTTAGAACTGAGTCCCTCCTCCCATGAATACATTATCCATTTGGCTTTATAAATGCTCCCTGCACAGTTGAGTCTCCCTTGTGTGGCTCATCCATGCTGCCATGGCTACGTTGGGGTTGAACTGACAAGGGGGTGTGTGGGGGGTGTGGTTTGACTCTCCATCCCTGGGGGTGACCCTGAAGAAGGGTCTTTCTTCTTGGCGCATTACCGTCCCTGCGCCAATCAGCCTGGTCGTCCTTGCAGAAGTGTGTACTTGAAGGAGGAAGCAAGGCAGCCAGAGTCACAGAGGGCTCAGGCCAATCCGGGACAGGGAGCCCACGAGACGGAAGAACCATCTCGAAGAAACAGAAAGGGCCCTGGGGACTTCACTCAGAAGCAGAGGAGCTGGTGACTCTCTTCTCTCTGGTGGGATCTGCCCCCTGCCAGAGAGTTTTATCATCTGGAGGGACACCGAGGGCTGTAGGACCTGCAGGTCTCTCCCTTGGCCCCGGGGGTTCGAGGTTGGACCCTGCAGGCCGGGGCCCACCCTGGGGCTCCTACTAGCTCTAGGCTCGCCGAGGCAGGTGCTCAAAGCAGGACTCTTCTCCCAGGGGCCTTTGGCTTGATGAAAGGGCTGCTCTGCCTGAGGTTTTGTTTGGACAGCTGTGGTGAGAACACTTAACATGAGAGTTTAACAAATTTTTAAGTATAAACATATTATTGTACGATATTGTACGGAGGACCTCTGGAGCTAATTCGTTTGCTTAACTGAAACTTTATGCCATTGATTAGTGATTCCTCAGCCTCTGGCAACCACCATTTCCACGCTTTGATTCTTGACCTTGACTGTTTTAGATACCTCATGTAAGTAAAATCGTGCCCTGTCTTTCTATGACTTGCTTACTTCACTTAGCATAATGTCCTCGGAGTTCACCCATGTTGTCACCAATGGCAGAATTTCCTTCTTTTTAAAGGCTGGACAGTATTCAATTGTATGTGTATATATATCACATTTTGTTTATCCATTCACCTATTGATGGGCATTGAGGTTATTTCCACATCTTGACTCTTGTGAATAATACGGCAGTGAACAGAGAAGCACTGACAACTCTTCAAGCCCCTGAAGACAAACAAGTGGGACTGCATCAAACTGAAAAGCTTCTACATGGCAAAGGAAACCACGGAAGGAAAAAGCAACCTACAGAATGCGAGAAAATATCACACACCTTACACCTGATAAGGGGCTAATCTCCAAAATGCATAAGGAACTCCTACAATTTAATTGTAAGAACAAAAACACAGACAAACTAATAGCCAGACTGAAACATGGGCTAAGGACTTGAAGAGACATTTCTCCCAAGAAGATGTACCAATGGCCAACACGCATGCAAAGATGCTTAACATCATTCATCACCAGCAAAATGTAAATCAAAACCACGATGAGATGTCACTCACAGCTGTCAGGATGGCTATCCTATTATTTAAAAAAGGAAGAAAAAATATCAAGATGACAGGTATTGGTGGGGGTGTGAGAAATTGGAACCCTTGCGCCCTGTTGGTGGGAATGCAGAACGGCGTGGCTTCTATGGAAAACAGTACATAGGTTCCTCAAAAAATTAAAACTACAACTACCCCACCATCCAGCGACCCCATTGCTGGGTATTCATCCAAATGAACTGAAACCAACATTCTCAAAGACATACTAGCACTTCCCTCCAAGTCTCTGCTACTCAGCTCCCTACAGCAGCTCTCAAGTCCCTGTAGCTTTTAAACCCAACAAAAAAACCTCACACCCCGGCCCAGCTCCCAGGAGGAACCCTAGGTTCTGTACTCCCCCACCCCACCCCTCGCCCAGACCTGCCCGCCACGGATAATAGAATTTCGCTCCATGCCGGGGGCTCGGCCCAGGCCAGAACACGCTTGGGGAAGGCGCCCCGCGGGAAGTCGGGGCATGCCTGGCTGTCGGGCCATCGGGCCGCGGTCAGGCGGCCGCGCTAGCCGGAGCCGCGTGACGCGTCGACCCAGGGTGGCGACGCGGGGGGCCGAAACGGGCGGTGCGCTCTCGGGCGCCCGGCTTCCTGGGCAGCCGCCCAGCCCAGCTCTGGGGGCGGGGGCGGGGCGCGGCCTTTTAAGGCCGGGAGGAGTGGCCGGCCCGGGGGTCAGCTGCGCCGGGCTGGCCGCTGTCACACGCGCCCCGCGCCCCGGCTCGGTCCCGTCCCGCGCGCACCCGGGCGCAAGGCTCACACTCGCGCTCTGGGACCGATCGGGCCCCTCTCCGAGAGCCCTCATGGGCCCCGAGGCCGCCTGCCCGGGGAGGGGCCTCCTGTCTCGCCTCCGGGTGAGGACGTGGATCGAGCCCGTGGTGGCCTCCACGCAGGTGGCCTCCTCCCTCTACGAGGCGGGGCTGCTCCTCGTGGTGAAGGCGTCCTTCGGAGCCGGGGCCTCGTCCAACCACAGCGCCAGCCCGTCGCCCCAGGGCGCACTGGAGGACCAGCAGCAGAGGGCCATCTCCAATTTCTACATCGTCTACAACCTCGTGGTGGGCCTGACGCCCCTGCTGTCCGCCTACGGGCTGGGCTGGCTCAGCGACCGCTACCACCGCAAGATCTCCGTCTGCGTGGCCCTGCTGGGCTTCCTGCTCTCCCGCCTCGGGCTGCTGCTCAAGGTGCTGCTGGACTGGCCCGTGGAGGTGCTGTACGGGGCGGCGGCGCTGAACGGGCTGTGCGGCGGCTTCTCGGCCTTCTGGTCGGGCGTCATGGCCCTGGGCTCCCTGGGCTCCTCCGAGGGCCGCCGCGCCGTGCGCCTCATCCTCATCGACCTGACCCTGGGCCTGGCGGGGTTCTGCGGGAGCATGGCCTCTGGGCACCTCTTCAAGCAGATGACCGGGCACTCTGGGCAGGGCCTGGTGCTGACGGCGTGCAGCGTGAGCTGTGCCACTTTTGCCCTTTTCTACAGCCTCTTGGTCCTGAAGGTCCCTGAGTCAATGGCTGGTCCCGGCAAGGCGCTCCCCGCTGTGGATACGGTGTCGGGCACAGTTGGCACCTATCGTGCCCTGGATCCTGATCAGTTAGACAAGCAGAGTGTGGTGGGGCACCCTCTGTCTCCTGGGAAAGCACAGCCCCCAAGAACTATCATTGCCCTGCTCTTTCTGGGTGCCATCATATATGACTTGGCCGTGGTGGGCACGGTGGACGTGATGCCCCTTTTCATGCTAAGGGAGCCTCTCAGTTGGAACCAGGTGCAGGTGGGCTATGGTATGGCTGCGGGCTACACCATCTTCATCACCAGCTTCTTGGGCGTCCTGGTCTTCTCCCGCTGCTTCCAGGACACCACCATGATCATGATCGGTATGGTCTCTTTTGGGTCAGGAGCCCTCCTCTTGGCGTTTGTGAAAGAGACATACATGTTCTACATTGGTGAGTCTGGCGTTCCTGGGGAGGCAGGACAAGGACACTGCAGACCTCTAGAGTCATGGGGCTGACGTGGCGTGCCGTGGCTTAGGCCTGGTGCCCTCTAGGTCTAGGTGTCCCAGCTCAGCACCAGGGATTGGACCTACTGCCTAGGAAGGGGGGCAGGATCATGTGCCGTTGAGTTAATCTAGTTGCACTGTGTTGTGTTACCTGTGTTGCCCACGGAAATGGCATGAGTGGTGCCCATGGCTCTAGGAGGTCAGGGGAGGGTTGGTCAGCGGTGCCTGCAGTCAGTAGGGAAGGTTTCAGATTGGCCTCAGGAGAAGGGGTTGGATTTCTTCTCTCCAATTTTAAAGGGATAAACCGTTAAGGTAATCAGGCTGAAAAGTTCCCTTCAGTAAAATCATTTCGGGCCAAGCATGGGCTGTTTAAAAATGGATAAAAACTCTCCAAAAATGCCTTCCACCACCTATGTAATAAATTCTCTCAAGGAAGTAGAATGAGGTTTCCATCTGAGGACCACAAGCAGGGAGCTCTAGACCAATGCGCTAATACAACTTTCTACAATGACAGAATGTTCTAGATCTGCGCTGCCCAGTAGAGGAGCACTAGCCGTGTGTGGCTACTGAGCACTAGAGATGCAGCTAGTCTGACTAAAGAGCAGAATTTTAAATTTGATTTGATTTTAATCACTTTATATAGTCCCTTGTGGCTAATGGCTAACATTTTAGAAAAATCAACTCTAGACAGTTACCAAGGGCTGTCCCTTGGCTGAGGTCACACATCTCGGAAAACACCTATAACAAAATGGCAACTTAGGTCTGGCCAACTGCCAGTTAGACGGGCAGCATGCAAAGGCCAGATTACCCCTCTCCCCTTCTCACCACCGCTACCTCTCCTTTTCTCTCTCCACACACACACTTAAACACACGCCGTGGCCTTGGGGTTATGAATAAGGAAGGAAGGGTGTGTGGCAGCTGCGTAATGTGGCACACATTCCTGCATGCAGTTTGCCAAAGCTCCCGCAACCGTCTCCCAGAGGGGTTAGTGAATGGTGACAGAAGACACCTCTGTCCCAGGGACAAGGCGAGGAGTCTCGAGTCACTTCAGTGTCAACAGCTCCACTTCCCTAGATGCCACTTAACTCTGCCAATGAAGACACCCTTCATGACCCATCACCATGCCCGCTGTGCCCTGCCACCTTGCAGGTGGGTCTGTGGCATCTGTGGCACCGTCAGAGCTCAGGGACTCAGCCTGCCCCGGGGTGGGGGGTGAGAGCAGAGAAACCACTCCTTCCAGGGCAAGCCCTTGGGGGTTGTGGGGAGAGGGAGATGCCTGGTGAGGCTTTTGCTTTTTTCTGATTTATTCCTTGGCCAGAGTGGGGCACAATGAGGAGTGCGCGTGCTTGTGTGATTTCCTTCCAGCTCGAGCTGTCATGCTGTTTGCTCTCATCCCCGTCACAACCATCCGATCGGCAATGTCCAAACTCATCAAGGGCTCCTCTTATGGTAAGTAAAAGAAATCTCTCTGAAGTTCTCTGCCCAGCCCGTTTCAGAGCGGCTTGGCTTGGGGCACAGGGTTCAGACTTGCAGAAGGCCCACGAGAGAGTTCCAGAAGCGGCCTTGAATACACTGGGAACACTGTGGAGTCCATCCAGGGCAGAGGGGGTGAAGACAGGAGGATGGGAAAGACTCAGAAAGTTGGTCACTGAAAAGCCACAGTCAGAGAAGGCTGCTACCACCCACGGGAGGGGCTGCAAGCAGGGAGATTGAGCTGGATAGAGACAGGTCCCGGTGGAGTGAGCCGAGACTGGGAGGGAGCATTAGGAAGGATGCAGAGTCCTGAGAGCTCCTGGACCCTCAGCTAGCAGGGAACAGGGACAGCAGCACATCTCCTTGGTAACCCCGTCCCCTCCACAGGAAAGGTGTTCGTCATCCTGCAGCTGTCCCTGGCTCTGACCGGGGTGGTGACCTCCACGGTGTACAACAAGATCTATCAGCTCACCATGGAAAAGTTCATTGGCACGTGTTTTGCTCTCTCCTCCTTTCTCTCCTTCCTGGCCATCATCCCAATTGGGTAAGACAGGAGTGGTGTCTGTGGTTGGGCCTGGGGCCCTGGGGCAGACATCTGGGCCTGCTGGACCATCTCCAGCCTATTATCATAAAGATTTATTTGCAGCGTTTAGGCCGTGGGTCCTGAGTCGGCTTTCCCACAAAGAAGAAGTCCTCCTGTTCCCCCCAAGCTAATAATCTGGCAATATGGGAAACCCCCAAAGGCCTAAATACTGAACAGAGGGCCACGTGCAGCTGGTACACTTCCTGACAGTTTGGTGGTTTGTTTCTAAGAGCCACACACACTTCCTTGTAATCAGAGGCTGGGATTAGAAGCCCTCTCGAACCACTTCCACCCCTTTTGTTTAGGTCCCTTTAGATGAGAAACATCCTGCCTCATTTCTGAGTATTCTTGGCATGGCTTCCAAAGGCTTGGCACCCAGTGGCCTCTGTACTCAGCTCTGCTCCCTGCCCCCCCCCTTCCCGGAAATGTCATACACCACTGGACTGTGTGAGCTCCCCGGAGGATTTAGGAAGTTCCTCTGACTTCTCTGGGGGAGTTGTCTCATTTGTCAAATAACAGCAGTCAGTTCAGAGCTATAACAGGCAGGAAGAGGGCTGGAGAAGCCAAAGAGAGGCACTCCGCTCCCAAGGTAAGAGCACTGGCCTAGCACATCACCAAAATGGTCCAAAATGGTCTTTGACCAGTCCTCTCCAGTGCGAATCACCAGAGCAAGCCACACTGCAAGCCATACACGAGATTTTAAATTTTCTAGTAACGTTTAAAAATGATACAAGTAACAGGTGAGGTTCATTTTAGTAACACATTCGATTTGACCCAATATATCCAAAATATCACTCTAACACGTAATCAATTTACAAAAGTATCAATGAGTTTTGGGTTTAAGTCTTTGGAACCTGGTATGTGTTTTACGTAGACGGCACTTTTCTGTTTGGACTCAGCCACACTCCAAGTGCTTGGGGGTCAGTGCGACTAGCGGCTGCTCCATTAGCAGAGCCTTGGGCAGTTTGGGCCCATTTAGCCCTTCTCATTTACCACCAGAGCTCTTCTCACTAAAGCCACTAACCACTCTTCAAGGCTGACTCCACTGGACTCCTTGCAGCGCTCTTCCCACATGATTGCCTCGTGGCCCCCACACTGGTGGTCACTCTTCACCGTCTCTGGGCTTTCTCAACACCTCATTGCTTCTTCTCGACAAACCTCCAAGTGGAAGATTCTTTGGGGCTCTGCTGTGGGTTCTCGTTTCATATTTTCTCTCTCTAAGCAAACAACAGTACTTTTAAAGCTTCCAATTACCATCTAAGTTTCCAAAATCGGGTTCTTGATGCCCTCCCACGCCTGTTCCCTCTCCAGTCTGTGTCCCCTCACGAAAAGGCACCACCGCTCACTCAGGAAGAGAAATCTGAGTCACCAATGTCCACCCTCTTCTCCATCTCCCCTCACGTCCAATCCAACAGGCCTCATTGAGTCTACCTTCAAAATAGGCCTCAATTTCATCCTTTTCTTTTTATCACTACTGCTACCACCCCAAGGCCAGAGCACTTGAACAACTGGATTAGCCTCTGAACCATTCCCCCCATGTCCACTCTTGTCCCCACCCCCATCCTCCCTCCACCAGGTGCCCAGAGCAAGTTCCTTCAAGTGTTTAAACAGATCGTGTCATCTTCTGCTCAAAGCTCTGCCCTTGGCTTTCATTGCTCTCAGGATACAACCCGAATGTCTTCCCACGGACCACAAGGCCCCACGAAACCTGCCCGTGCCAACCTCCCTCCTGCTGTTCACCACCCTCCCCGACCCCATGCGTCAGCCCCAGTGGCCGCCCTTATGTCCTTCCCCCTTTTGTACCTGTGCCTCCTTCTTACCCAGCTAGCTATGGTCTTAAACATGCTTTTCTCAAAAAGGATTTGAGAAAATCCCCTTCTCAATCTAAATTAGGTCCTTCTATCATATGCTCCCAAAGCTTCCTGTACTTTCCTTCCTAGCAGGACAGTTGACAGTGATTATCTTTCATATGCCTGCCCGCTGGGCTGCAGGCTGCCTGGGGGCAGGAACCATGGCTTTCTGGCTCAGCACGGATCTTCTGTGTCCAGCAGAGAGCCTGGCATGTAAGAAGTACTCAAAGTATTTAAGGAATGATCTGTTAGAAGGGTGTGGCCCCTACTTGCCAGGCCTGCTGACCTTCCCTCCATCCCCCAGAG
Source organism: Ailuropoda melanoleuca (assembly GCF_002007445.2). Classification (NCBI taxonomy): domain Eukaryota; kingdom Metazoa; phylum Chordata; class Mammalia; order Carnivora; family Ursidae; genus Ailuropoda; species Ailuropoda melanoleuca. Next base: position 40,290,401 of record NC_048224.1, on the reverse strand, counting down.
CTGCCTGTTGGCAGACCCTGAAAGCAAGGGCTGGCCCGTCGCCTGGTGGCCACGGGGCGGGTCTGCGCAGGGCTGGGCTGGAGTCAGGGCTGCAGCCTGTGTTCATGTGGTCCTGGGGTAGCTGCCTCCATGGCTGGGCTTTCCTGCCAGCTTCGTAATACAACAAGTTTTGTTTCAAGTACAGTTAAGTGCTCCTCTCTGTAGAGCCCTGGGGCTCATGGGAGATGGGAAGTCAGAGTTTTTGGAAGTTCTCACGAAGCTCTCTCCCTTAGAAGGTGTGGATTCACACTGGCACCCCATCCAGCAGCTCCAGGAGTTGGCATCCAGGATGAGCTGTGCTCTAGCTTAGAAACGGCGGCGCCTAGAGTGCAAACATAGGAAAACTCAAGGACCCCAGAGGTGGAAGGACGTGCCAAAGGTCACACAGATCCAAGACTTGGACTCAGAGCTCCTAATTCCTCTGCATCCCCTTAGCTACAAATATTTGAGAACAATGCAATGAGGATTTGTGGAAGAGATAAAGGGGCTATGGAAAGGAGATGAGGCAGCTGATTCTGCTTGGGATTAGCCAGTCTCGATCTTGAAATACACATGGGGGGTCATCATCAGGCAGAAGTGAGATGGAGAGAGATTCCAGGAAAAGGAAACTGGAGACGCAAAGGGCTTGAGATGTTATAGGACTGGAATGGGCCTGGAGTGGGAGAAATTCCCTTGGGCCATCTCTCCACTCAGAACAACCTTCTGGGCATGACGGACGGGGCCTCTCAGTCTACAGGTGACCAAGAGGCGGCCATTCATGGGAAGGAAAAGGCACACCTTTTGCCCCATTCCAACTGCTGGCTTGTAATTCTGGATTGTAAATTCTTACAGAATCGTGGCCTATAAACAAGCCTCGTGGCTGCAATACAGAGACATCACGGAGACATGAAGGTGCTGTCCCACAGGAGCTGCGAGGACCAGCAATGGCGGGGCCCCTTTGAAGGCAAAGGAAGGGACTAGGTGCTGGTGACCAAGGCAACCCACCACCCCCAAACCCCAAGTTCCAGCCAGAGTTAGCCTCAGAATGGCCCGCTCTGGCTCAGGGGTCCCTGGTGGGTGGGGAACAGCACTTTCTTGGTGATAGAACTTTCTCAGTTTTCAGATGTCCCTGATAGACAGAGGTTGGGTTCTGGGGGCAGTAGAGTGTGAACTTTCAAGGGTTATATGCAGGCTGCATACACAGTCATGCCAGATGCACAAAGGGCTTCTGACAGCCCCCTTTCTTCCAGGAGCTGTCTCCTGGGCTCCAAGGTACAGCTAACTGGTCACCTGGGTGCTGCGCTGGGAGTCCCACGTGAAAACTCAAACCAAAGCACACATTTTCAACAGCCTAAGGGGAACACAGATGGAATGTTTTATAAGAACTCCCAATGTTTTAGAAGATTTGGGGCTCAGGCTCTTAGCTTCAGAGTAGTTTAATTGCTGTTGTTACTGTTGCTTTTAAGAAGCAAATATCAAAAGACTTTCATTAGTGGAATATTATATTGAATATTTTCAGTCAACAATTCCCAAAGCAGGTGGTGTGAAGAGGGATCTTAGGAGATCTCCAGGAGGAGATCTGCTAAGAGCCATTTTATGTTGCGGAGCCTATTTTTATAGCCTATTTTACTTACATACAGAAAAGCAGACTCACTTCCTAATAAAATTGACATTTGTTGTATCTGTGTGAATCATTCTGTTCCAGTCAGACTCATTCTATAACTACAGGCATGGCATTCTCATACTGGGGTAAAACTTAAAGCTACCGAATGCATTTAAAGCTCCAAGGATTTGGGCTCAGAGAGTCTGCATCTCTGATCCCTTGCAGGGAATAAACTAAACTTTCTGGCATGTCTCCGAAGGTCCCAGAACCAGGCTAGGTGCTGAGATATGGCAAGAATGTGACTGCTCTGCCCTGACAGAGTGTGCTGTCTAGCAGGTGGGGCAGACAGAGCAGCCGGCAACAATGTATCCTATGACACATGCCAACATAAAGCAGCAGATAATGAGCATATAATCCAGATTTAGCAGAGCAGGGAAGGCTTCTCAGAAGAAGTGGCAAATGGTTAAGACTGGAAGGATAAGGAGTTACCAAGGCCAGAAGTTAAGGGCCAGTCCAGGCAGAAGGAATCACAAGCTGGAAGGCCTGAAGGTGAAAATATCTCCAGATAGAGGAATTCAATATAAGGGGAGTGAGGTAAGGAGGAACAACACACAAATAGAGCCTTAAAAAAAAAAAAAAAGCTTCTCTTTAAAGTAATGGGGATAGCTGGTGGAAGATTTCAGGCAGGAGCATGGAATGCGCTCTGGCATCCCTGAGAATGAACTGGGGGAGGAAGGAGCAGGAGCAAGCAATACTTGCAGGAAGGAGGCAAGAGCAGAGATGCAGTAATCCAGGTGGTGGGTGATGGAGCACTAATGTTGGATAAGTAGCTACAAGGATCGAGGAAAGTCGAGGGACTTCGAGAAATCCTTGGGAGCCAGCAGTCAACGGGAGTCGGGGACGGATGAATTGTAGAGGGTGAGGCAGATGGAGGCAAGAACACTCAGATCTGGGGTTCAGGCAACTAGGAAGAAGGCAGAGCCTCTCACTGAGACAGGCAATGTGGATGGAGGAAGGGGGATGGGAGGAAGAGTTCAAGGCCACATTCACCTCTTTAAACCCTCACCAGTTACGCTCGCTCCTTCCGCTGGACTCCTTGCCTGCCGCCCTGGCCGCTGATCGGCTCCCTGAACTAGATGAATCTCATCGCTGGGTGCTCCATTCCTGCTCCTGAAAAGCTGGCTTGCAACATCCAGAAACATTTCCTTACTCGCTCGCACTCACCCCTGCCATGAGTTTGTGGGTTTTAACCGGAGCTGGGCTCTCTAAGCCTCAGCACTGGCTTCTTTTCACCAAACCGGCAGTTTTTGGACACTTGCCCCACGTCATCAATCTTCCGAAGGATGTTCAGGACCCTTTGATGTTCTCAAAGTGTGGTTTCTGGACCAGCAGCATCAACACCCTTGAGGAACCTGTTAGAGATGCAAATTCTTGAGCTCTATGCAAATCAAACCCTAGAGGTGCGGCCCAACAGCGTGTGTTTTTCACAAGCCCTCAAGCTTAAGAACCAATGTTCCTATCTTTGGGCCTTTTTCTCCTTAAGAACCTTTCCCCCTCGCCCCCCTCCTCCTCTTCCTGTGTCCTTAATTCCCGAGACCCAGAAAGCCCTGCCCTTTGTATTCTCCCCAAGTAACCTAGTCTAGTCCCAGGGATTCCAGAATGCTCTTTCCGGCAACTGGTGGACACCTCCACTTGGATTTCCTGAAACAAAAATTCAAGCCAAATTCTTCTCCCTCTCCACCATCTAAGCTTACTCCAACCTTTATGTTTTTCTCCTAATTGTTTTCACATGTCGGTGAATGGAGTCAGCTCCCAGCTCCCAGGCTGGAAACCTCCATGTCATCTCTGAGCCCCTCCCCCGCCACAGAAGTCTTTTAAATCCATCTCTATTCTTCCTACCTCTTGATGCGACTTTTATGATCTATTCCCATCTACTCCCCAGGGCTTTAGCTTACTCTGACCACACTCCTAGCCATAATATCTCCATCACCTTCTTATAGTGGGTACAAGAAATACATGCGCTACCCCCCCCCCCCCCCCCCCTNCCCCCCCCCCGCCCTGCTTTAATTTTCCATCAACAAAGCAAACGGGAAGGATTGTTACGGGAATCCTTGCTATTTAAGTTGGCCATATTTACACAATAGGAGTTCTTCCAGCAAGAGCTCTCCCATAGTAAGTGCTGGTAGACACTTAAGTGCTTTGTAGACTTTGTTGCTAGTCCTGTTGGCAACCCTGCTGGGAAAACATGTCTTTATTTCAAATACCAAAATACTGAAGTTCGGAGGGATGGGACTTCCCTAAAGCCACAGAGCTAGCAAGTAGGCAAGCTGAGATCCGATCCCAAATCTCTCTTATCCCACCTTGCTGCCCCACTTTGTATGACTGTAGTCTTACATTAGTGACGTCTGCCGTCAGTAAGCTCAAGCCCACTTCTGGTGCGTTGCAGTCACCAGGTATAAGCTTAACGAGCATTCTGGTCTCTCCCTGAAACCTACTCTAACACTCTAATGAACCACAGACATTTCTTCTTGCCTTAAAGATTTTTAAAGAACATCATAGCAGGGGTGCCTGGGTGGCTCAGTTGTTTAAACGTGTGACTCTTGATTTCGGCTCAGGTCATGATCTCAGGGTCGTGGGATCAAGCCACCCCTACCAACCTGCCCGCCAATCATGATGGTCACATACAGACACTAGGTAGTTTCTTCATGTCCCCAGATGGGTGCCAACCTATAAGACGCAGGAGAAGGTAAACTGAGGATAAGTCTACAGAGACATGAAGAAGAATTCAAATAGTTCAATTGTATTTTTTTTCCCGGTTGCTCTGTATATCCTGATTCTTGTAGGCACACTCATACCTCTGTGGAGAAAACAAGAAAACTCAATACACGCGCGTCTTCCTGTCATACAAAGTGACGCAAATGACAACAGGACTCAAGGTAAAGAAAGCATCTTTCATAGGTTTATTGGTCCATTACTTTAAGTTAATTAAGGAAAAGAGACCTTTTAAATTTACAAGCTAATAGTTTATCAAGCAATACAAATTCTTTTGTTTACCTCAAAATGTAATACTAATTTCATAGTAAACAACAGACAGAATTTTTCATACACAGATATATGAAAAAAAGTGGACAAAAACCTCGTACCATCATCAAAAATGCAACAAAAACTTTTATTTCTTTTTACAATCTCTGGGTTCCAGAACAAAGGAAAAAAAAAGGTGACATTCTTTTTAAAGTTTGGTAGCTTCATGAAACAGAGACTTTGACCTGGAAATAAATCACTTTCTCATCTACACACATTCTTGAGCACTTTTTTTTTTCCCACAGCTTTTGATTTGGCTTATTGGCAGCATGGAGAGAAGAGAAACACGTTTACATGGGGGACTTTATCAATACCTGGGGGGGGGTATTTTTTCTGTTAAAATTTTAAATGTAAAGAATGATTTCTAAAAATAAGAAATACAGTCCAAACTTTGGACATGATGTAAGCAAAAGTTTTGAATCTCTTTTTCAACAGTTAAAATACAAGTTAGAAAGTTGGTTGGCAGTTTATTGTATGGGAAGATATTAGATGGACATCATCTCTCAATGCATTCCCAACGCACAGACATTAGGGGATCAGGCACGTGGGTGTACAATGGACAGGGCATTTACTGGACAGGACCAAACCCTCAGGAGTGTCCCGGTGAACGGTGCTCACTGTGGAGAGGTGCTGGTTTGTTGTTCCACGAAAGCCCAGCTGACACAGGTGTCCTTCAAGCACACCGATTCACATTCTGTTTGCAACCTCCTTTCCCCTCCCTGTTTCCACACTGGGGAAACAGCCATCCCCCTTTTGTCCTTCCAGTACCATTGTGACTGCAGGGCTGGTCTGAGACTGCGAACCACCTGTCCCAAGCGGGGGTGTTGACAGGTTTTACCTGCTCTGACCTGGCCCCGGGGCGCGGGGAGTGCCGGGATCACCTGGTGAAGGGGGCGGGGCAGCCCGGGGAGGTGTATGTGTAATACCCCGTCACGGGCGCGTTAATAGGGAAAGCTCTGCGAAAATGGACTAAAGTATGTGAGGCAACACAGTATGTTTTAGGTTTTTGGCATTTCAACTTGTGGAGAATTCCTATCTGAAGCATGCTGCTCTGAGGCCCTCCCCCGCCTGCTCCCCGGTTATCTTTTAAAAAGCTGTTCTGCAGAATTGGGGTAAACCATTAATATTGTCATAATCTAGAGTTCTTCGTGTCTCTGTGATTTGTCGATGCTCTACAATCAAGAGTGTGCCGAAAGGCACTGAGTTCATCTTTCACACTTGAAAACAGACAAACAAACAAACAAAAACGGTATAGTGGTCCCTGTGTTTCCTTACGTTATCAAAAATATCATTTGGCAATAGCAACGCTTAGCTTTCCATTCCCAAAAGGCAGCCCCAATTATGAACCGTACTTTCTTGTTGCTTTAAGAGGGCTGAGGGCAGGCTATGTTAGACCTCTAGTGTTAAGCTGAACAACCAACTACGTTTCTAAAAACTCTTTCTATCCAGAATCTAAAACACACGAGTTGAAGAATAAGGCATATTAATAGGTGTTGACAATTCTCAAAAAGCAGAATTAGGCTTCCAACAGTTGTGGCATTTTTACAAGTCTGGGCTGGTTGATTTTCAAGCGCTAACTACACAGAGTGTTTCTCTGTGACTCAAATACCTTATTGGTTTTGTGAAAGTTATTTTTTCGAAAGCACTTATTTACAGGCTATCTAGAGTAGTAAAAACTACCTGGATAACGCATTTTTGCTGCCACACAGAAAGGGTTACACAGCCATACCCAGAATGCATTTCAAGCACATAGGATTAAGGAACACAGTCAAAGTCCCTGCGACAAAGGCCCCTCCCCCGCCTTTTCTGATGCAGACAGCCCTGTGCAGCTCTCATCTGGGCTAGCGGAGGTAGACCAGCCATCCTTAAAAACAGAAAGCTGTCTATTGGGTGAACTGATGAAAAAATCAGGTTTCTGGTTTATTCACTAAATCAAAAAACCATGAGGAAGCAGAGAACAACTCTGACACCCCCAGCTGGATAGGTCCGGCGGGCGCAGGGGATGACATTTTCCTCAAATCTACTGACAAACGCCACCTGCCATCTGAATGGAGAAAACATAAGAGGGCCTGTCCGATCTATTGCCATCTCGAGGACTCCTGAAAGCGAGAAGGCAAACCCAAATTTCCAACACATCTTGTAGGCGGGGATCGCTAAAGCAGGTGTTACTCCAGCCTTACAAGGAGATTGCTCAGTGTGCACAGGCCTTTCGAGTAGGCGTCTGGGAAGGCAGGGGGCAGGCTTGCGGTGCCCGGCCCTGACCACACACCGGCACTCCACTTTCTGAGCAGAGGCGTTCTTCAGGGCACTGAGAGGAGAATCTATTCTAACCCATCCTGAGACCCACAAGGACGAGGCCAACACGGACCCGGGGGCTTGTGGTTGGATCCCACTCTCCCGCCCTTTCTCAGGACAGAGTCTAAAGAAGGACTACTCTCAGTCCAATGAATGGCATCAGAACAAAGCCAGGGGCCTGGGATTTCAGTGGTATGGATGGCAGGGCCCAGGCGCACGGACACTGGGTGTGGCCTGGGCTGACAGCCGCCGTCCCAAGGGAGAAACTCCACTTGCAAATGCCCACCCAGCCACCATGCCCTCCTCTAAAGCAGGACTTCCTGCCATTTCAACACAAAAGCGGCCTCACGAGAGCACTTAAATCCCTCGTGTGGATGGTGACTAACAGAACATTTAATTCAACAACATGGAGAACGCACTCCAGTTGTGGCTGAAATTTGGCATGAAGACAAAGCTTCTGTTACATTCACCACGGTCCCCGGAGTCGTATCTGTTATTGTTATTCACCTAAAGACAGGTGTCTGGGGAGTTCAGCGAGCAGCCCAGTGAAATACGAGCCAATCCTCTCCATAATTGCACTTATCTGAGGTCACTGGGAATTATTATTCAGTCTTATTAAAGGATACAACCCAACCCCAAACCTGGCTGTGTAAGGTGTTCCCTCCTCATTCAGGAGGAATAGTGGTGCTTTGCTTTGGGCAGAGTAGCCTGGAATCTTCTTGTGAATCCAGCACATGAGAAGAAGAGCAGTGGCCGCATCTGCCACAATGACAACTGCTCGCTTCAGACACCTGCATCTCCCCACACCTGCTCAGTGTCTAGGAGTGCTCTCTTCCGCCTTACCTGGATTTGTAACCTGAAGTGAATGAAACTTTCGCTCCCCGCACCGGAGGGATGGAGGCCAGGGACCACTGTCCATCCCACGGCCTCAAGCTCAAGACTCAGAACCTGTCCAAGTCGGTCTGCCTGAGGTCAAGTGCGTCCTCAAACAAAAGCCCCCTGGACACAAACGCGAGAGAGGAGGCAGTGATCTCGGCACCACGACGTGGCGGAGCTAAGAAGGATGGGGTGAGGAAGCCTCTACGAGGCAGTCTTTGGCAGAAGCCTCCGAGTCACTTCTCACAGGGAATCACCTTTGTGCCCACCAAGAGAAAGGGGCAAAGGCCCAGGGCTGCTGACCCTCGGGGACTGAGGGAGCCTCCCTCCCTGACTACCGTCCCTTCTGTCTGGGCCAGCCTCCTCCCCTCATCTGACGCCAGCCGAGAGGAAGGGGCGAGGGTCCCTTCTTAGGGAAAAAGCGTCTCTCCAGGGAAGTCTGTAACATGCGCTGGTTCTCCCAGCTCTGCTGTCAATGCTCCCACTCTCCCTGGGGTCTAAAGCACAGAAACATCACATGGGGCACAAACAGAGAGAGACAAACCCCGAAGATGCCCGAATCCCCTATGAGCTCGTCTTCTGCCTCCAGTAACGTACAGAATGACTGCGTCCCCCCACTCCCTTCCCACGTGTCCCAGAGAGGAACCCGGTGACTTTTCTGAAGGGTTGCCCTCTTGCCCAGCTAACCTTCACACAGGAACGCTCCCGGGCTTTGGCAGCTCAGCAGCAGACGGGGTTCTGGCCTTCCTGTAACTCTTTCCACGTTCTGTCCAAGCACTCGTTACACTGGACAACATTTTTAAAGCACACGTTCCACAAGGCAAGGCTTCACACGTTCCTGCATTTGAGCACTTGCTGCTAAGGTCAGTCTAGTGCCTTCCACGAAATATCAACAGAGGGCCACTGACCCTTTATTAGATACACAACCCTGTTCTACCAGCAAACGTCAGGCTGGACCCAGACATCCTGACCCGCACCAACGTGATGGCGTAGAGGTCGCGTGAAACACGGACTCACACTCAGGGGAGATGAACTGTCCTCACCCTTCTGCTTCAAGGGATCATTCCTAATTGTACCAAACAGAAAATTCGCAGGATCTTAGAATGGCACGAGTGGGTCTGACGGTGCAGGCGAGTAACAAATAACTTCTAATTTACACCGTGACTTCTTCAAACACGATGAAACAGAACCGAACGGCTCTGTGCTGTCCTGCCGCCGTGCCACTGACACCACAGCGGCGGCCGCGGGACAGAGTGATTCCGATACGTTGCGCGGCGCCCGGTGTCTGTGGGTTAACTTGCGTCTACACCAGTGTCTCGGCACAGCTTGCTTCGCTACGAAAATACTACCGCCTCCTCGAGGCTCTGGTTTCTAATTTTAGAGGGGATGAGCCACGGATGAAAGAACACAACATGACCTAGGTAGCTTCGTTTCAGGAGCAAATAAAACGAGTTGGAAGACAGATCCTCTTTGCTTTGTGTTGATTTTGGGCGGGGGGGGGAAGCAAACCTGGCCATAGTTTGAAGTGAAGACTGGTGATGCAGCTGGCAGTCCCCAGGAGTATGGCTGCAAACGGAGCAGATTCTCGCTTCTCTAGAAGCAGAGACGGTCTCTGTTACACTTGTCATGTCTGAGGCCCCTCCCACCACCCCGATCACTGACTTCTCTTCCTGACCGGGGAGTTATCAAGGGTTACAGCACTTCATGCAGAACATTCACGCTGAGTTTACAAAATCTTGACTGTGTCACGACAGCGTTAACAGCCTCTTACCAAATGTTTGCCCAAACATTCAGTGGACGTGGCAGGACAACATGAAATGAGGAATTTCGGGTGAGGTAAAGGCAAACTGCCCAGGGCAGGCGTGGGGATGGGGCTTGGTGTGTGCCCGCCAATCCCAGCTCCTGGGGAGCTCCTCCGACTTCCAGATGACACAGATTCCCCACAACAGGCCTACTCTCTACTCTGACCGCATCTCACAAGCCAAAGAAAAACACTGAAGAACTTCACAGAGAAAAATGCACCTTTTTTTTTTCTCCCATTTTATGCAAAAACAAGTTTCCAATCTAGGGCATTCTAGTGTCAGAAACAAGTTTGGGGAGCGCTGTCCCCCTCGGCTTCCCGAGGTATCGCGTGAGGACAAGGACACTGGCTTGCTCGTTCTAGCACAGATGCATACAGACGCGGATATACATGGTCCCGAATGAACCAGAAGCCACAAAACAGGCGTCACTCACCAGAAGCGGGCCACACTCATGGCCACAGGCCACTGTACGCACGTGAAGGGCTTTCCACGGAGGTGCCAACAGCTCCTTCTAGGCTGAGGCAAGTCAATGCCCCACAGAGGTCCGTTCCGGAGTCACTACGTGTCCATGGAAAATGGGGTGCCTTCTGTTCATGCCTCCCTCGTGTCCTTGAAAAGCAAGACCTGGGCTCTTTTCCACCCCAGGCAACTCTGCGGTCCCCCCCCCAAACAGGAAACTGTCATGAGATGTCAGAACGTGAGCCGGGCTGTCTCGTCCCTCGGCTGCAAACCTTCTTAGTGTTCCATTTCGCGGGTTCCTTCGTGCCACGGAGGTATGCTGCTTTCGCTGAGAGATGAAGATGGCCTTACGGACTCCACTGAGGAATAAATACTAATGGAAAACCACCGGCAGACGAAGGGGGGAGGGACAGGAAGGGAAAGAAATACACAAAGGAGAGACGCTTCTGCGGCTGTTTTCTCAGTGCCGTCTCTCTGGCACGACGGGGGCGTTCGGGTGCGCCATGCCCTGTGCAGGCAGAAGAGTCTCTGTCCCAGGAGGGAACTTACTTGGCCTCCTGTTTCTCTTGCAGTAGTGGAATAATCGACTCCCACGCCATGAGGCACTGAAAGGACAACACACACACACACACACACACACACACACGATCAACATCAGATTTCAGGATCGGGCTCTTTACTCTCCTCTGATCTAGCCTCTCTCACCGTTACTCCCACCGGGTTACTCTGCCTTGTGTGCTAAGTAATGTGTGTGTGGCACGTCCAACGTCTACCCGTGTTATCCATCACCACGAGAAACTGGAGAGGGGACAGGTGTTTGCTCTGAATACACCATCCCCATCTCTATGCAAGATGGCAGGGTCTCTGCAAGGCCTACATGCACTGTCCCTAGAGCTCACAGCCGATGAGTGGCACTGTGCTCACTGGAAGACATTCTTGCCCTTCAAAAAGCAGAAAAGGTGACCGGCTGCAAGCCTTCCATGCGGCCCTACGTCCTCAGCCAGGCTGAAGACATTGCTCCAAGTGTGGGTAGGACTTGCTCAGGACACCAATCACACTGGCAGGGCAGCCGCCCGACTCAGAGGGGTGGGAACCCCGCTCCTCTTTACTGACCTCCGCTTTGCTTGTATGGGCCACTCCTGGATCTCCCAGGAGGGAAAATGGGGAGGGGACTCTATTTATTGAGTTTCGTTGGGTCCAAACACCATGATGTATTTTATATTCACTACTACTAGTCCTCACAACTCTATGAAATAGAATTATTATTTATTACACACACACACTTCATAGATGGAGAAAACGAGACCCAGAGAGGTTATTTAACTTGTCCAAGACACGCAGCTAGTAAGTAGCAGAGCCAGTAGGTGGCCAAAAGATATTCTTTCCACTACACCAATCCACTCTTGTTCCAGATCCTTGTGAAGGGCCGGTGTCTGTATGCACTGAACTTAAAGCCTGACACTCCACTCTGGGAGCACGCTACTTAGCGAAACAATCCTGCCTTTGAGCCATCTCTTGCATGAAGGGCAGGCCAGAAGAACCACGCAAGGCCTTCCTTAGAAGCAGCTTGGGGTGAAGCAGGACTTTGTGCTGAATCACCTGGGGGGAGTTCTGAGCAGGTAGGAGGAGAGAGGCATTCTTTGGTCAAACTGGGGAGCAGGGTGGAGAAACTGCTCCACGCTTCCTTCCTTAGTGACTCTGAGGTTGGAGAGGAAACTAGACTCGGACCCTGCCCTCCATAAGGAAGGCTGGGGAGCCTCTGGGAGTTTGCTTGCAGTGAGAGACCCCATGCAGGGTCCATGGCACCCTGGGCCCTCCTCTCTCCCTAGGCCATCATCTCAGACCTAGAAAGGTCCTTCTATGTCAACAATGGGGAACCAAGGCCACACCAGATTTCCTTCCAGTCTTCAAATGCTCAAACTTCTTCCTACCCCAGGGCCCTTGCATATGCTGTTGCCTTGGCCTGGCACACTTGTTCTCCAAGTCTTTGTCTCCGAGACCCAGATTAAACGTTATTTCCTCAGACTGGCCTCTCCTACCCACTCCACTTGCCTCCTTTCATCCCTAATCTAAACTGTGTCCCCAGTATATTCTCCCGAAGTTTCCTGTGCTTCTCCTGTAGAGCACATGTCTTACTCTGAAGTGACAGGATTTCCGGATTAATGCATATCTTCCACTGCACAGAGGGCTCCTTAATGGCAGGAGTCCTGCTGTTTTGCTTACCAACCTATCCCCCAGTCCCTGGTGCATGACAAGGACACAGAAGGCATTTGTTCAATATATGAGGCAGCCAAGACGAGGCCCCCAAGATAATGCCCCTATTTGTGGTATCTGGGAAGATATAAGACCTGGGTTTGAGTCCTGGGACCAGGACCTTGGGAGTGCTGGGATTAATCATGAGGGGGAGTGATGGACACATCCCATCAGGTTGGCTTCCGTGTAGTGGGAGGGCTGTCGGACAGAGAGGGACAGAAGGGGATCAGGGAAGGTAGTACCACTTAGTATCTACCATGTGCCAGACATGTTCTAGGGACTCGGGGATACATCACTTCACTTTGTCTTCGCAATCCTTCAATGAAGAAAGATCACTCCCATTTACAGGTGAAGAGGCAGACACAGACAGGCACCCTGCATAAGGCACAGCCAGTAGAGGAATGAAGCCTTGACTTCACACGGAGCGATCTTTCTATCTCTGGGCAGTCAGCTCTGGCCCCAAAGAGGCACGTCCCCTGCCTACCACAATGACAGTGTGCGTGAGTGGGAATTTTCCGACTTGTGGCCCCAGCAAGAACCGAGTCTGACCCTCGTTCAGTCACTCAAGCTGTGGAACCTTGGGCAGTCTTAAAACCTTACTGAATCTCTGTTTCTTCAGCTTTAAATGGAGAATCAAAACCTACTTTACATTGTCAGGGTGGGGGTTAAATTTAAGGAGATGACACAGGCATAGCGTGCAGCTCAATGCCAGCAGACACGGCAGGGCCCTACAGAAATAGTTCTGGGACGAGGAGGACAGCACCTTCCTCTCGCCCTCTCAAACAGCCCTGCCTAAGGCCTGGCCACTAAGGGCTATTCCGTGACTGTTCTCCTTAGCCCTCCCCCAAATAAAGGTGTAGAAACGTGGCCTCTCAGCAGCAGTCAGAACCATCAGAGGCTTTGGAAGACATGGATTCTTCTAGTCTGGGATGAGGACGTGTTTCTAGAATTGTGGTGGGAATAGCCGAGTTAATGCTTATCCCACTTGATTTCATGTCTGCAAGTACTTGTGGGATTGTGACTGGGCCATGCCTCATCTCTAACTTTAAGCTTTCAAGGATATTAGGATTTCTCAGCAGAAATGATCTGGGTTCAGCTATGCCAGGAGCAAAACCTGACTGAGGAGACTTTGCTGGAGCCTCATGAGTGCCCTGTGCACGTGTGTGTGTGTGTGTGTGTGTGTGTGTGTGTGAGAGAGAGAGAGAGAGAGAGAGAGAGAGAGAGAGAGAGAGAAGGGTGCAAAGTCCACTGATCAGGGGGATTCATGGAAAAAAACCCTCTCTTTAATATTTTCCTTTGTAATCCTACATAATGTTTGGGGGGCTATTTACAAGTCTTAAAAACAATTGAACAGTATTTTGATAAGGACTCAGCGGACGGCAGAAGGGATCTACGGCACTATGGAAGTGAGGAGCCCTGTATGTGGAACCACAAAGCAGCCTGCCCTAACCTCAAAGCCTCCTTGAACTGGGACGAGCCCAGAGGTCAGGCCCTTGGACTCTGGGAAGCAGCTGGCCGCCAAGACCAAAGGGCACGGGAGAGAAAAGTGCCGCCTCCACGAGGTGCGTGTGCAAGGGAAAGCCTCGAGGGCCCCGGGACCAGGGAGGGGCCCTGCTTCCAAACTCAGCGCCCACCTCAATGGCGAGGCAAGGGCCGGGGGCGCTGCTAAGACCAGACACCCAAAGTAAGGGAAGCAGGTGGGGCTGGTGGGCTCTGTGCTTTTGGGTTTCTGGCTGGCCCTCACAAAAGGCTCTGGCTGTTCCGAGTGCTTCCTTCACACGAGGGATGGGGGGGTCCCCGGCGTGCTCCTTACCTTCTCATAATACTGAATGTTCTTGTCCGCCATGCCCATAAGCAGCTGCCGGAAGTCCTGCCTCTTGTTGCCCTGCCACCTCTCCAGGTCGGCTTTCAGATCGGCATTGAAACACTCCATCCGATCCTGACACCTCTCGACATCTGCCGGCACCTGGAAGGGGGGTGCAGCAATGGGGGCTCTTGATGTGGGACTGGTGACCCCACACCTCGAGCTCCCTTGCCAAAGGCCAAAGCCCTACATGAGGGGCCGCGAACACCCCCTCTGGGGGCATTTACTTGAAGGCAGGGCCTTGGGTTTTCAGGTCAAAGAAGGAATTCTGAAAAGTGCTATTCTGACCCAATGGGGGAAACACATCCTCAGTTTACAAACAGGAAGAAGAAACACTGCAAATCATAGTCATAAAACTTTGGTTCCTCCTTTTTCCCCATCTGTATGTAAAAATGCGTGTAGATTTCGCAAATATACAGCAGCATTTGGCATTGCCCCTCTCCTCGGTCCTATAAGTGAAACCAGAAAAGGTTTTCCTACATCATAGGAACTATTCCATTACCTGTGACGTTGGATAATGCCTACCCTCATTAATCACACAATTAACTGCAATAATAAGACTATTGGCCCACTTCTCCCTCTGAACCGCACATTACAGATCAACTAGAGACCTGTCTACACTCCCCCAGATAGCAGACAATCAAAAATGATGAGTTTAGGTTAGGGAATTCTGAGGGAAGGGGAGGAAAATCATTTATGTGCGTCAAAAGAACCTGCAATATGAACAAGAAAAATATAGCAGGCTACTTCAAGTTTTTTTGTTTTTGTTTTTTTTGTTTTTTAAGATTTTCTTTATTTATTTGACACAGAGAGAGAGCACAAGCAGGGGGAGCGGCAGGTACAGGGAGAGGGAGAAACAGGCTCCCCACTGAGCAAGGAGGTGGGGCTGGTGGGCTCTCTGCTTCTGGATTTCTGGCTGACCCGTGCAAAAGGCTCTGGCTATACAAGATGCTTCCTTCACGAGAGGGCCAGCACTCGGGTCATGATCCCAGGACCCTGGGATCATGACCTGAGCAGAAGGAAGATGCTTAACTGACTGAGCCACCCAGGTGCCCCTCAAGTTTTTCGTAAAGAAGTTTAGAAGCCTTTCTCAAAATGGAACTCTGTCACAGTTGGAGGGCCTTGTGGCTACCTGGGTCCCCAAGGCATAAAGCTGGCTCCTCTCCTCACTCAAGAGCTCCACGGGGCCCTGAGGGTGGCCAGGGGGCCAACATGGCTAAAACTGGGTCAAATACCCACCTGCCAGATGCTTCGCGACAACAAATGAAGCCCTGCACGTTGTGAGTGCCGGGGTCTGAGATCCCAAACGTCTCCAAGCTGTGGGTCGCCATCAGGGGTCAATCTCTACCCACTAGGGAAGTTTTCTCCCCAGGCCTTACGGGCAAAGACAGGACCCAGAAAAACCAATAAAGGGAGGGCCAAGGCTGAGGGAGCAGGACATGTTCAGGGCTTCCAGAGGTGCCGAGGCCCCCCCAGGCCCCCTGCTGATGGCTACAGGACGCGGGAGCAAGGGAAGAGAGCAGCCTGGGGTTGGGGCATCACAAAGGCCTGGCATGGGAGCTGAAGTTGGGTGAGACAGGAGGAGGTGCAGAGAAAGACAGAGGGAGGCATCCTGGGCAATTTAAAAGAAAGGAACTTTCCTTCGAATGGGGGAGGAAAGCCTTTTCCAAAGCACTTAACCTCTGGAAGAAAAAAGAAAGAGGACTTGACTTTTTCTTCTGATGCCATGACCGAAGTCACTTTTGCTTTTCCCCGCTGCCTCGCGTGTCACTGTTGTCCAACTTGGGGGAAACCGAAAACAGGTGCACCCCCACCCCCGGCCTTTGCCCCTCCGGAGCCTTCCCCACAAACGTGCAGGGAACCAGCCTCCATGGAGGCCAGGGTCTCTGGGCCTCACTCCCCGGCAGGCACAGTCCAGTTCCCTTATTCCTCTCCTGGCCACTGCTCATGTTACCCCGGGTGAAGGTTCCCTGGAGCACCTTCCTGTTTGCTTAACAAAACCGCTGTAGCCAGCAGGGAAAGCAAAGCTCTGAAAAGGGAAGCACATCAAGGCCCAGTGAGAAGAGGGAGGGCCAGGCCTCTGATCCAAAGGATCCGATTCCCGGGGCGGGGGGTCTGTTCTGAACATGGGAACTCTGGGGGACCCACAAAAGTTAAGACTCAAAACCATGGCTCTGGATTTTATGATGACCTTGAGCCTCCACCTGGGAAATATCGGTAACTGATCACTTTCACGATGCACGCTGTGCTCGGCCCAGAGGGAGCCCACGTGCTTCGGTGTCAGCAGGCAGGTCTTATCTCAGATTGCCCACAGTCTAGCTGCGAAGGGAATGAACATGCCCGGACACCATGGGGGGAGGTTACTGGTGCTTTCACTTCACTCTGAGCCCTGTGCTAAGCACATGGTGGAGAAGCTGGAGAACGGGTCCAGCTTAGATAAAGGATCAGGCCTCCGCGAAGAAATACCAGTGAGGCTGGGGCGCCTGGGTGGCTCAGTCAGTTGGGTGTCTGACTCTTGACTTCAGTTCAGGTTGTGATCTCAGGGTCATGAGATCGAGCCCTGTGTCGGGCTCCGTGCTCAGCACAGAGTCTGCCTGAGATTCTCTTTCTCCCTCTGCCCCTTCCCCTGCTCATGCATGCATGCTCTCTCTCTCTCAAATAAATAAATAAATCATTAAAATAAGAAAAAAAATCCAATGAGGCAACAGTAGGAGGAGGGCACTCCCGAGTGACAGCACATGCAAGTGAGGGAGGGGAGACTGCATCTGGACTCACCTCAGGAATTGTTCACGGGCCACAGTGCCCACAAAGGACAGAGAGAGAACTCCGGCTGGCAAGATGGTGGGGGTCAGCAAGGAGATGAGAAACCTGGGTTCCTGAGTTCAGGTTTTCTCAGTTCCACTTAACACATGCCCCCTTTTTGGAAGATAGAAAAGCCTTGTGCTTCCTTTAACTATACAGAAAGTTCTAGAGCCAGATTTCAAGAGTTGAAATACCACATCCACCACTTCCTAGATGGGTGACCTGGGGCCTCTCCAGGCCTCAGCTTCCGTTTTTCGATAATACCAACCACCTCATAAGGTTGTTATGAGGTTAAACGAGATATTATGCATAAAATACTTGGTGCTTGGCACAGATTAAATGCCCTACAAATATTTCATCATTCTGATCAGTATTAATATTGTAAATTGCTCTTCATAAAAGATAATCATAAAAGATAATCTGCCATGTGCACAGTCCTCCCCCAGTCAAGAAAGAACGTTATGAAGTTCATTCCAAGTCATATAAAAAGGTTTCTTTTTTGTTTTCCACATATAAAATATTATTAAATGGTTCTTTCAAGCTCTACATCACCCTTCACCCATCCTACCTCACCCCGAGATTGCTCCAGAGATCAGAGATGAGTCAACACCAAAATACATTGGCATGAGATCGCCTGGGGCACCCTGGAACTGGGGCAGTGGCTCTAACAGCACAAGGGAGAGGACAGATCAGGCCAGGCTGGTGGAGACAGAACTGACAGATGTGGCAACCAACTGCACATGAGAAATGGGATACAGGAAGTCAGGAGTGGGAAGTCTGCAGTCTGGTGGCGAGGGCGGCAGAAGTGCACCCTCCGCAGGAGGGGCTGAGACAGCCCAACAACAACACCTGATTTTAATATGAGGACTTGAAGAGACCTACCAATGGCCAGCGGGCACAGGCAGAGGTGGTGCTTGTCACCAATCATCAGGGAAACGCAACTCAAACCCACAGTGAGAGCCACCTCACACCCACTGAGCTGGCTACTCACAACAACAGCAACACAACAAGTGTTAGCCAGGGTGTAGGAAACTGGAACCTCCACACAAGCATACAACAGTAGGGCACGTCCCCAAAAAGCTAAAAACAGAATTACCACGTGACCCAGCAACTCCATTCCGGGGGTGTGCCCAAGAGACTGCAAGCGGGGTCTCACAGAGACATCCGTACACCTGTTCACTGTGGCCCTGATTCACAATCGACAAAGGTAGAAGCAACTCAAGTGTCTGTCGACAGTCGGATGGATGAACAAAAAGGGGTATATGTGGGGCGCCTGGGTGGCACAGTGGTTAAGCGTCCGCCTTCGGCTCAGGGCGTGATCCCGGCGTTGTGGGATCGAGCCCCACATCAGGCTCTTCCGCTATGAGCCTGGCTTCTTCCTCTCCCACTCCCCCTGCTTGTGTTCCCTCTCTCGCTGGCTGTCTCTATCTCTGTCAAATAAATAAATAAAATCTTT